>NC_083436.1:18065356-18665356 GCF_020745735.1 Hemiscyllium ocellatum
AGGTTAAAAGGTGACTTAATAGAGGCATACAGGATGATCAGAGGATTACATTGGGTGGACAGTGAGAGCCTTCTTACTCAGATGGTGATGGCTAGCATGAGGGGACATAGCTTTAAATTGAGCTGTGATAGATATTAGACAGATGTTAGAGGTAGTTTCTTTACTCAGAGTAGCAGGGGCATGGAATGCCCTGCCTGCAACAGTAGTGGACTCGCCAACTTTAAGGGTATTTTAATGGTCATTGGATAAAGATATGGATGAAAAAGAAATAGTGTAGGTTAAATTGGCTTTAGATTGTTACACCAACCTGTGAAACCATCAAGAACCAAAGGGTCTGTACTATGCCGTAATGTTCTATGTTCTAAAACAGAATTCATTTTTGCTTTTCTTCAATCTTGAGAGAGCATGGTGTGAAAGCAGGAGTTACAGAATGCTTTCCTTTTTTTCCCACCCACCCTTCAATAAATATAAGTTCCAGCTTAAAGAGAAACTGGAGATATGGCCATATTTTTATAAATGTTAAGTGTCCTTCCCAGATAAAAAGAACAAAGACATGTTTTGACCATCAGTTTAGGAGTTATAAGAGAGATATTCTCGTGACTTCTTCATAAGGACTGCGGCAAAGTGAAAATTTGTCTTGTTGGGGTCTTATTTATTTATTCATTTTACTGTAGCTGTCTTCCGTCTGATTCGCTTGAGTTTTTAGTTGATGAGCTACACTCATTGAAAGTGAAATTTTTGAATAAGAATCTTTTGTAAAGGGATAAGGTAATGCTATAAAATTCAAAATGTTTCACAATGCTTTGAGATGGGGCAAGAAGATATAAATTGAGTTGAAATGAGTACTCAGTTCACTGATTAGCTTTAAAATCTTGGCGTTCAGAGCTGTAATGTTTGTGATTCTCTGGTAAAATTCCAAGTTTTGTTCTACATGTTACTAAATGTATGCATAATTATTACCAGTAGTACTGATTAATGTCTGCAAAATCAGCAGTGAATGCTGTGACTCTTATTTGAAGTACATGATTACCCACTTTGTCATGGTTGTGCAATACAACATTTGCCTTAAATACAAATTGTATTTCTTTCTGCAAAGATATGCATGACTAAAAGACAAAGCACCACGTGGACAGATCTGTAATTGACATGTATGCTCTTAGTGTGTCAATATATTTAAATAGTCTGGAAATGTGTCTCATTGTACAAAGTAAGGAGCAGTGGTGTGCGTTGGAAGGGCAATTCATTTTCTGACTTGAAGTCTATCATTCTAGAGCATCAATAAGATATGCTAGAAATGTGAAATACAAGCAGCAAACGCTCAACAGATCTGGTAGCATCTGTGGATAGAAAAATAGTTGATGTTTAAGCCAATGACCTTTCATTAGAACTAAAAAAAACATGAGATCTAACAGGTTTCTTCAGTTTGAGCTAAGGCGCAAGGCAGAAAGCGGGAGCAATTAAATGATGAAAGGTTTATGGCACAAAGCAAAAAGGGATGATAATTGATGAAAAATATAAACAAATACATACCTACAGGAGCTGTAAATGGGAATAGCAGAAACAGTACAACTGTATTAAAGTCCAGTAACTCACTGAGGAGCAGCATGTTTAATTTGTTAAGTGATGTCATGGTGATTATTGCTAGTTTCCCATGAATAAACTGAAAGATATATAACCTTTTCCTTTCTTAGGTGACCATAGTGGAGAAGGCAGATAGTTCAAGTGTGCTTCCAAGCCCATTATCTATCAGTACCAAGAATAGGATGACTTTCTTTTTTGCCAACCTGAAAGACCGAGACTTCCTGGTGCAAAGAATTTCTGACTTCTTACAGCAAACAACATCAAAAATTTGCATTGACAAAGAAATTGTAGGCAGTCTCGGTTCAGATGATGAGGTATGTGGGAAAATACCATCTGTGAAGCAAATTTTAAGAAATTAGTAGTGTTTATTGTAATGCTAACTTCTGAAAATCAGAAATCCTTGCTGTCTGAAGTATCTTGCGGAGAGAGACTAAAAGTTGTAATCGAGGATATTTTGTATATAGCTTGTATTGAATAGTAGTATATTGACTCTGAAATGTACTTAATAATCTTGTTTGATTGCAGAATGATTAAAACTACCAAGCCATAACTTTTAATGAATGAACCTTTGCATGGAGAAATAATCGTAAAATGTCACATCATACAATCTGAAGCTATAACTAGAAATGTTATAGCATTTCCAAAATGTCTAAAATAACATTGCACAACCAAGTTCTATAAATCAAAATCTGTTTATGCTTCAGACATTCCATTACTGAAGAATAACATTTTAAGAAATACTGAAGATTATACTTAATTAAGAAAAGGAAGCCAGTGAATATTACTTAAAAAAAATTCCTAATCTATTGCTGCATATATTCTTTTTAATTCAGCGCATATTCTGGGTTGCATACTTAATCTGAGATGTATCATCGGGTTATGAAGTGAGCTAGCTTAGACTACTCTTAAATATATTCTGTGTTTGAACCTTGGTTGAGATGAGATGAAAGGCATGCTGCTCACTTCACTTTGGTGCCTCTGAATGTTCTAAATGAAACAAATCTCAGCATTTTCTTCAAATTTTTAGTAGCTAATAAGTCCCTGGGTGTGAAATAGAGCGGAATTTTCTTTCTAGGTGACCATGACCTATTTTGCAGTCTGTGACAACACACAAATTATGTCGATAGATGTATATGGTACATTTTGAGGGCTTTCTGTGTCAACATCTAATTCAGTTTGGCGGTCTTTAGAGAGGATCTGTGTGATTTGTGAGCAAGATAAGAAAAGGCATTTGTTGTCAAACAATAAGATTTCAAAAATTCTTATTGTGTCATGCAGAGTATAAACCAAGGTAAAACAAGGACTGCAGATGCTGGAAACCCGAGTCTGGATTAGCGTGGTGCTGAAAAAGCACAGCAGGTCAGGCAGCATCCAATGAGCAGGAAAATCGACATTTCGGGCAAAACCCCTTCATCAGGAATAGAGGCAGGGAGCCTGCAGCGTGGAGAGATAAATGAGAGGGGGTGGGGAGAAAGTAGCATAGAGTACAATAGGTGAATGGGTGTGGGGATGGAGGTGATAGGTCAGAGAGGAGGGTGGACTGAATAGGTGGAAAGGAAGATAGGCAGGTAGGACAGGTCATGGGGACCGTGCTGAGGTGGAAGGTTGGAACTGGGGTAAGGTGGGGACAGGGGAAATGAGGAAACTGGTGAAGTCCTGTTGATGCCCTGGGGTTGAAGTGTTCCGAGGCGAAAGAGGAGGTGTTCTTCCTCCAGGGTGGTGAGGGAGCGGCGGTGGAGGCAGCCCAGGACCTGCATGTCCTCAGCAGAGTGGGAGGGGGAGTTGAAATGTTGGGCCACAGGGCAGTGGAGTTGATTGGTGCAGGTGTCCCAGAGATGTTCCCTAAAGCGCTCTGCGAGGAGGTGTCCAGTCTCCCCGATGTAGAGGAGACCACATCGGGAGCAACGGATACAATAAATGACATTGATGGATGTGGAAGTCTCCTTTGGGGCCTTGGATGGAGGTGAGAGAGGAGGTGTGGGCGCAGGTTTTGCAATTCTTGCAGTGGTAGGGGAAGGTGCCAGGACGGGAGGGTGGGTTGTTGGGGGGCGTGGACCTGACCAGGTAGTCACCAAGAATTATGAGTTTGAAATAAATTATGCCTAGAAGGCAAACTAAAGATAGGGAAAGAAAGTTGCAATTAGAACAAGGGAGAGAGTGTGTTCAAAGAGACAGACAAAGTAACAGTGTACATTTAATTTTAGTTAGTGTCCAATATTAACTACTTTCTGATGGAACATGACTTCATACTCCTAAGACTAAATTTCTAGGAGCACATTGTGTGTTTCATAGCAACTTTTACTGACCATGCTGTTTAAAAAGTTACTTATGGAAGAATGAATCAACTCTAACCTTTTCAGGAATATCTCAGGTAATTATTGGAAGTTTAAACTTTTACATGGATGTTATTGTCTAGTTTCTCAGAAAGCAGGTTAAAATACAGATGATGGCGAAACAGAGTAACTTGGATTTCTGCCTCTGGATTTCTGAATTTTAACCAAACATGTGCATACTCCAGATGTTGCTGGCAATAAATCTTTAATATAGATCATGCTGCTTGTTTCATTGAATTTTGCATAGAAAATAACAGTCCCATAAATACTTCTGAATATGAATAGTGATGAAACTTACCATTGAGGCTGCTCCATTTTGTTTGATCTTGGATCATGTTGTTGGACAAAGTGAAGGAAGCACTTTCTACTTAATTTGAATATTTTTATCAACAAACCACATGCTACTGTGAATAATACAAAGTTACTGGTAATTTAGGTTTCCTGGATAACTATTTTGATTGTGCAATGACATAATCTGATGATAATTAAAGCTGATATCTCTAAACTTCTACAACATTTTCCAACAGTCTTCCATGACCTTTTTATAACTTTTAAAACATTTGGAACACTCAAGTTTACTGTTTGTTTGTTTGTTTGTTTGTTTGTTTTAAAGTATAGCAATATGTATTAAAATATGTTAATTTTATTAAAGACTAATCTGAGCATCATGATTTACTATTAAACAGTTTTCTAACTATTTGCCTTCCAGGTGTTTTCCAGACAAAGCAGTATTGTTTCAGGTAGCCCACAGAGAAGTCTCAGTTCTACTTCTGACACAGATGGAGAGCGACAGCTTAATCTGAATGGAAATAGTATTCCGATAGCTACACAAACACTTATGACAATGTACCGTCGCAGATCACCTGAAGAATTCAATCCTAAAGTGGTATATGTTGCTTATTCATATATTGATATATATAAATTTATTAGCTTTTTTAACATGTATCTTTTGGATTGTTGAGGTTTTGATTTTAAATTGCTGCATATCTAGTATAAACCTAGTGATTTTTGACCTGATTGTGCATGAATTATTACATACAAGCTGAAATATGATTGAAAGATATGCATCCTACTCTATAAAGAAAACAAAAAAGATACCTCAGACTATTTCAGATATATCTGCACAATCCCCAACTAAAGTAGGTATGCAAATAAGATTCCCATTTTTTAAATAAAACAGATAAATTCCTCTTTTACTCCTACCAATGTGTGCCTTCAACTCATCTACAAGAAGCATGTCTTGACTATGTTCTGTATCCTCCCCATAATACAGAATCTAACTCCGTCATTGAGAGTTGTGGTAGTCTTGCATCTTACCACTTCTAACAAGAATCTATTAAAACTGCAGTTTGTTGAAAAACACTGTGCTGCTTTCTGCAAGTTTGAAATTTAAAATTTAAAACCAGGACTGCAGAGTTGACAGTGATGCCATTTTAGACAGTGAAGCAAGTGCTGGTTATTAAAACAAGATGCCTTATTAATACTATGGCAGTGACCTGACCTTTTAAAACACTTTTTAATCATTTTTTAAAGTGATACATTTGTGCAATTAATTTAATGCAAAATGTTCCATAGATATTACTTTTCATTATGTTAAATTCAATTTTGATAATTGTTAGTGAAAACTCTAAAGTTTAGAAAGTGAATGTGTATATTTGCCGTGAAATCTTTAGTGTCCACAATTCGTTTACTGTTCACTTTTTTACATTGTATCTGACAATTAGGCAAAGGAACTAATGAAGGAGCAATCCTGGCAAGTCCACTTTGCTGAATATGGCCGTGGAGTATGCATGTATCGCACAGAGAAGACTCAGGAGCTTGTACTGAAAGGCATCCCTGAAAGTATGAGGGGGGAACTTTGGTTACTTTTTTCAGGTATGCAAGACAGAAGATTAGATCGGCACTATACTTGTTTTTGTGTTGAAAGTGTCATCAAGGTTTACCTTTCAAAGTTATCTTCATTAAATAAAAGTGGATAAATCCTCAAGATCTGATCAGTTGTACTCTTGAACTCTGTGGGAAGCTCGAAGTGATTGCTGGGCCTCTTACTGAAATATTTGTATCCTCAATAGTCACAGGTGAAGTATTGGAAGACTAGAGGTTGGCAAATGTGGTGCCACTGTTTCAGAAAGGTGGTAAGGACAAGCCAGGGAATTATAGACCAGTGAGCCTGACGTCAGTGGTGGGCAAGTTGTTGGAGGGTATCCTGAGGGATAGGATATACATGTATCTGGAAAGGCAAGGACTGATTAGGGAGAGTCAATGTGGCTTTGTGCGTGGGAAATTGTTTCTCACAAATTTGAATTTTTTTGAAGAAGCAACAAGGAGGATTGATGAGGGCAGGGCGGTAGATGTGAACTATATGGACTTCAGTAAGGTGTTCAAAAAGGTTCCCCATGGGATGACGGTGGAGGGTTGTTTTTCAGTCTGGAGGCCTGTGACCAGCGGAGTGCACTACTTTTTGTCCTTTATATAAATGATTTGGATGTGAGCAAAAGGGGTGTAGTTAGTAAGTTTGCAAATTGGAGGTGTAGTTAGTAAGTTTGCAAATTGGAGGTGTAGTGGACTGCAAAGAAAGTTACCTCAGATTACAACGGGATCTTGTTCAAATGGGCCAATGGGCTGAGGAGTGGCGGATGGAGTTTAACTCAGATAAATGCGAGGTGCTGAATTTTGGGAAAGCAAATCTTAGCAGGACTTGTACACTTAATGGTAAAGTCCTAAGGAGTGTTACTGAACACAGACCTTGGAGTGCAGGTTCATAACTCCTTGAAAGCGAAGTCGCAGGTAGATAAGACAGTGAAGAATGCGTTTGGTATGCTTTCCTTTATTGGTCAGAGTATTGAGTACAGGAGTTGGGAGGTCATGTTGCGGCTGTACAGAACACTGGTTAGGCCACTATTGGAATATTGCGTGCAATTCTGGTCTCCTTCCTATTGGAAAGATGTTGTGAAACTTGAAAGGGTTCACAAAAAATTTACAAGAATGTTGCCAAGCTTAGAGGATTTGAGCTATAGGGAGAGGCTGAACAGGCTGGGGCTGTTTTCCCCAGATCATCTGAGGCTGAGGGGTGACCTTATAGAGGTTTATAAAATCATGAAGGGCATGGATGGGATGAACAGACAAGGTATTTTCCCTGATGTGGCAGAGTCCAGAACTAGAGGGCATAGGTTTAGGGTGAGAGGGAAAGATATAAAAGAGACCTAAGGGGCAACATTTTCACACAAAGGGTATGAAATGAGATGCCAGAGGAAGTGGTGGAGGCTGGTACAATTGCAACATTTAAAAGGCATTTGGATGGGTTTATGAATAGGAAGGACTTGGAGGGATATGCGCCTGGGAACTGGCAGGTGGGACTAGAATTTGTTTGGGATATCTGGTTGGCATGGACAGGTTGGACCGAAGGGTCTGTTTCCATGCTGTACACCTCTATGACTCTGTGACTTTAAATAGAAAAATCTTTCTAATTTAGTGTTTATTTAATTTTGTTCTTCTTGTTAATAGCACAGCCTTTTAGTTGAAAGCAGGGAATGCCTTATTCCTGACAGAATTGAATATTATCGAGAATTTCTTGAACTAGAATTTGCCTTAATTCCACCTAAAGGAAAAGAGGAAATATTCAACAAAATAGCTTCAAGATCAACAATAAAACTCGCTTTTATTAATGACTGTGTTTAATAGAAGGTGAAAAAAAAGAAATTGCCCATTGCAATCTCAATCTTAAAATGAAAAGTTTTTCTTTCCTTTCTTACTCTTATTTCACCATTCTTTCTCTTAATGAGGCCATTAAAATGTTATATATTGAAGCCAACTATTGTGATTCAAAATATCCTAAGATATTTTGCTTGCTCATTTTGTAAAATATAAAAGCATGTTCTTACATTCAGGTGCCATTAATGAGATGGCCACCCATCCTGGATATTACTCTGATTTGGTGGAGAAATCCATTGGGAAGTACAACCTAGCCACAGAAGAAATAGAGAGGGATCTACACCGCTCGCTCCCTGAGCATCCAGCATTTCAGAATGAGATGGGAATTGGTGCTCTGCGACGGGTACTCACTGCCTATGCTTTCCGAAATCCTAACATAGGATATTGCCAGGTAAATAATATTGTAATGCAATAGTGGTGTGCTTCAATTTTCAAAAACATTTACAACGCCAACAATGGAGTTAATTCACTCAGAATTAACTCCTGGTGCTTAAATACTTTGCTTTGTCATGAGATATATAAAGCTTTATAAAATTATTTTCTTGTTTTAATTGAAATATAATAGCATTTTAATGAGTAATGCATTACATGGCATTTTTTGAATGGGTAAGGCTCTAAATTGATATCTACAGTATTTCCAATTTTGGCTTTCAAGTGTGATGTGAAATGTAAATTATGAATAATTGCGGTCCTAATATTGATCCCTGAGGCACACCACTAGTCACTGATCGCCAACAGAAAAGTACTCATTTATTCTCACTTTGCTTCCTGTTAGTTAATCAATTCTCTATCCATGCTAGCACATTAACCAGAATGCCATGTATCTTTATCTTATGCAGCAGTATTTTGTGTGGCACCTTGTTGGGTGCCTTTTTTGAAATCTAGATACCCCACATCATCTGAGTCCTCCTTGCCCACTGTACCTGTAATGTCTTCATAGAATTCCAGCAGATTAGTTAAGCATGACCTGCCTTTCATGAACCCATGCTGCATCTGTCCAATGGGATAGACAAGTAAATAGGAACTGTAACATATTCAAAAAACACAATGAAGAGGGAAGTATTAAAGATAAAGTTCATTGATTGGAGAAATTTCTGAAATTAAAGGGAATTAAGCAAGTGTGATGTAAGATCTGCTTTTTAATATATATTTTATTATCAAATTTAGTTTTGAGTCTTTAATATTAAGATAAATGTTAACAATAAAAAGATAAAAGATACCTTAGAAGTGGGAATTTGGTCATAATTTCAAATCAAAATCTGAAGAGTTTATTTGAAGCGGAATACTTTTAAACTCAGGTGTATGAAAGCTTCTCCCTGGAGCTGTCAGATTTTCCAGACTGGAAGTCGTAGCCACAGTTAAATTGAGCCTATCGAGGTTTGAGAGAAAGATTTTTTAAAACATTCTGGTGTAAATACTGGGTGCTTTTGGGTACATACAGTTGTATTTTTGGAATCTGAAAAGGAGTATTCTGAGATTAATGGGGTAGTTTGTTAAGTTTATATGTGTAGTTGGGTTTATTCTAAATTCTTAATTTTCTTGCTTTGTAAGCTTTTGTTGTTGAAACCAATCTGCTACATTTTGCTTGTGTTTCAATGAGAGACCACCTTATTAAAAACCCAAAAAGCCAAGTATAATTCATCAAGCTAGATTTCGGTCTGAAATCTGACTTTTTCTAGTAACAACATCAACTGGAGTCACAGCACTAATTAATCCGGGGAAAAAAGATAAGATGCATAAACAATACGAATAGTTTTAACAGAAAATGAAATTAGGATGCTGACAACTTGTTCCCTCAGGAAGTAAAGGTGTTATGTCGGAAAAGCATAGACCACTTTGGATATGTAGAGCAATTAAAATGTAAAATAAGACGAAATAAACATCTGCCAAATCTAAAGCAAATAGCAGAAAAAACAATCATGATGAAGCAAATATTAGATGCAAATATCTTTAAAAGCTCTAAGGTTGCTAAATTAAATTATGATCCTTAACAATATCATTCTGTGCTTATGAATAATAGAATGTAAGTAATATAAAAGCGCAATGTTAAATTTGTATGAATATATGTTAGGTGGAATATTATGTCTCATTTTTGCCACCTTAACTGTAGACAAGAATTCATAGAAGAGATGTTAAAAAGAATCATGAAATTAAACACGGGATGAGAAGATTTTGGCTTGAGGAGAGATTAGTGAAATTGAGGCTCTGTTCACAGCATTAAGAATACTTAGAAGGTGTTTGATAGAACTGTAATTCATCGTGAAGATTTCCATTATTAAATACTTTCACTACTTAGTGGGTTTGCAGCAAAAATGTAACATCCATAATACATTAACAGTTATGAGATTATGCTATATGCAAAGATTTGATGGGGATATTAATGGGGATAGAATCCATAATAGGCGAAGTGGTAAATATTTGAATGAGGCAAAGTGAGAACTAAGTAGCTAGCTGTTTATGAATCCAGAATGATAGCTTTCTTCCGTGCAATAAGACCTTATGGTATTATTCAATGATAACTAACTTTGCTAAATTAATTTTCATGTGTTCAGAAGATCCAACCTACTTAAGCATTACTAATTTCTGATGTGTTATTTGTGACAAAGACTAAAATTTATAAATGGACTTTTATATAAAATAGATTATACAACATCTTACTGAATACTGTTTATCTCTGCAAATACAGGCAATGAACATTGTTACTTCAGTGCTACTGTTGTATGCAAAAGAAGAGGAAGCTTTCTGGTTGCTAGTTGCACTTTGTGAAAGGATGCTGCCAGACTACTATAACACTAGAGTGGTTGGTAAGTGTGGTTTAGTTGTGGAAAGTGCTAAAATGTAATATTGATGGCAAGGAAAATAATTGTTCATTGGAGAGGGGTCTGCCTGCTGACCTAAGTGGGCAGCTAAATAAAAAATGGAATTTTTCCTAGCAAAATAAATGTCTGTCAATTCAGTTTCTTTTATCTAATTTATCCTTTTCATTGTATCATAATCAAATTTACAGTTCAAGACCTACATTTAGCATGAAAAGATGTTCAGTAGTAATGTCTTCACAGAGGTGACTCATGGGTGCACAGAAAGTAGGAGTAGGAGTAAGCTGATAAGCCTTTGAGCCTGCTCTGCCATTCAATATGATCGTGCCTGATCATCCAACTCCATACCCTGTTCCAGTTTTGTCCCCATATCCTTTGATCCCTTTAGTCTATCGAATTACATCTATCTCTTTCCTGAAAACATTCAACTGCTTTCTGTGGCAGAGAATTCCACAGACTCTCCAATCCCTGGGTGACAAAACTCTTCTCAACTCAGTCTTAACAGGCTTACCCTATACTCTATACTGTGACCCCTAGTGCTGGACTCCCTGGTTATCATGTGTATCCTCTTGTGGTTATCCTGTCTTGTTGTATTAGAATTTTGTAGGTTTCTATGACAATCCTCCTCATTCTTTTGAACTCCAGTGAATATATTTCTAACTGATCCAGTTGTCCTTCATACAGCAGTCCTGTCAGCATAGGAATTAGGCTAGTAAACCTTTGTTGTACACTCTGTGAAACCAGAACATACTTTATAAGGTAAGGAGACCAAAACAGTACACACTACTCCAGATGCGGTCTTACCAAGGCCCCATACAGTTGCAGCAAGACATTCCTGTTTCTGTACTTGAATCTTTGTGCATTGAAGGCTACCATATTGTTTACTGCCTTCACCACCTGCTGTACCTATGTGCTTACTTTGTGACACCCAGATCCCATTGCACCTCACCTCTCCCGATCTATTGCCATTCAGATCCCATTGCACCTCACCTCTCCCGATCTATTGCCATTCAGATAATAATCTGCTTCCCTGTTATCACTGAAGTGGATAGCCTCATTTTTACCCACATTAAGCTACATCTGCCTTACATTTACCCACTCACTCAACTTGTTGAAATCGCACTGAAACAGCTCTGTAGCCTCCTCAAAGTTCACCATTCCACCCAGTTTTGTATTATCTGCAAACTTGGAGAAATTGCATGTAGTTTCCTCATCTAAGTCATTACAGAACAACCTTGATTATCTGAACGATATGGGCAGGGAGTATTTTATTCTGGTAACTAATTGTTTGGTTAACTGATCTGAACATAAACGAAGGAAGCATTCTTAAGTGTAAATGAAACTTCATGACACTGCCTCAGCCAGAAGCATTGACTTGAGAAAATCAAATCGAAAGATACTCTGGCTTGGATCAGGGACATCTTTTCTGTCGTTTTATGAGGGCTCTCAAATCTCTGCCTGAGTTTCTGTCAGTGTCTCTGCTCAGAGACGTGCTGTTTCACTTATCCGGGTCATTGAGTGAGATACCCAAGTCTATAACCAATTGTCTAAAATAGTTGAACCCAAACTTCAGATTGTAATTAAAGTATCAGGGGGAAAAAAAGCTGCATGTAAGTCTGTAAATATAGAACATAGAAAAATACAGCGCAGTACAGGCCCTTCGGCCCTCGATGTTGCGCCGACCGAAGCCTACCTAACATACACTAGTCCAATAACCTCCATATGCTTATCCAATGTCCGCTTAAATGACCATAAAGAGGGAGAGTCCACCACTGCTACTGGCAGGGCATTCCATGAACTCACAACCCGCTGAGTAAAGAATCTACTCCTAACATCTGTCCTATACCTACCACCCCTTAATTTAAAGCTGTGTCCCCTAGTAACAGCTGACTCCATTAGCGGAAAAAGGTTCTCACTGTCAACCCTATCTAAACCCCTAATCATCTTGTACACCTATATCAAATCTCCCCTAAACCTCCTTTTCTCCAATGAGAACAGCCCCAAGTGCCTCAGCCTTTCCTCATACGATCTTCCTACCATGCCAGGCAACATCCTGATAACCTCCTCTGCACCCATTCCAATGCCTCCACATCCTTCCAAAAGTATGGCGACCAAAACTGCACACAATACTCCAGATGAGGCCGCACCATAGTCTTATACAACTGCAACATGACCTCAGGACTCCGGAACTCAATTCATCTACCAATAAAGCCCAGTACGCCATATGCCTTCTTCACAGTACTATTTACCTGGGTGGCAACTTTTAGAGATCTGTGTACATGGACACCAAGATCCTTCTGCTCATCCACACTACCAAGTAGCCTACCATTAGCCCAGTAATCCATCTTCTTGTTACTCCTACCAAAGTGAATGACTTCACACTTAGCTACATTGAACTCCATTTGCCACCTTTCTTCCCAGCTCTGCAACTTATCTATATCCCGCTGTAACCTGCCACATCCTTCTTCACTGTCCACAACTCCACCGACTTTCGTATCATCTGCAAACTTGCTCACCCAGCCTTCAAGCCCCTCCTCGAGGTCATTTATAAAAATGACAAACAGCAATGGTCCCAAAACAGATCCTTGTGGAACACTGCTAGTAACTGCACTCCAAGATGAACCTATACCATCAACTACTACCCTGTGTCTCCTTCCAGCCAGCCAATTCCTAATCCAAACCTCTAATGCACCCTGAATGCCATACCTCTGTAATTTTTGCAGTAGCCTACCGTGGGGTAGCTTATCGAATGCCTTGCTAAAATCCATATACACCACATCTACTGCTTTACCCTCGTCCACTTCCTTGGTCACCTTCTCAAAGAACTCAATAAGGTTTGTGAGGCACGACCTGCCCTTCACACAACCATGCTGACTATCCTTGATCACATTATTCCTATCCAGATGTTCATAAATCCTATCCCTTACAATTCTCTCTTAGACTTTGCCCACAACAGAAGTGAGACTCACTGGCCTATAGTTACTAGGGCTATCCCTACTCCCCTTCTTGAACAAGGGGACCACATTCGCTATCCTCCAGTCTTCTGGCACTATTCCTGTAGACAACGACGACATAAAAATCAAGGCCAATGGCTCTGCTATCTCCTCGCTAGCTTCCCAGAGGATCCTAGGATAAATGCTATCAGGCCCAGGGGACTTATCTATTTTCATCCTTTCCAGTATTCCCCAGACCTCTTCCCTACATACCTCATGGCCATCCACTCTAATCACTTGTGACTCAATATTCACATCAGCAACAATGTCCTGTTCCTGAGTGAATACTGACGAAAAGTATTGATTTAGTGTCTCTCCAATCTCCTCCGCCTCCACGCACAACTTCCCACTACTATCCTTGACTGGACCGATCCCTATCCTGTCATCCTTTTATTCCTGACATACCAATAGAAAGCCTTTGGGTTTTCCCTAATACTACCAACTAAGGACTTTTCCTGTCCCCTTCTCGCTGCTCTTAGCTCTCTCTTTAGATCCTTCCTGGCTACCTTATAACTCTCAATCACCCCAACTGAACCTTCACGCCTCATCTTTACATAGGCTGCCCTCTTCCCTTTCACAAGGGATTCCAATTCCTTATTAAACCACGGCTCCCTCACAAGACCCTTTCCTCCCTGGTACATACTTATCAAGGACACCCAATAGCTGCTCCTTGAACAAGCTCCACATATCACTTGTGTCCTTCCCTTGAAGCCTATTTTTCCAATCCACGCATCCTAAGTCATGCCTCACCGCATCATAATTTCCCTGCCCCCAGCAATAACTCTTGCCCTGCAGTGCACACTTATCCCTCTCCATCACTGAATCACCGAGTTGTGGTCACTGTCCCCGAAGTGCTCACCTACCTCCAAGTCTAACACCTGGCCTGGTTCATTACCTAGAACCAAATCCAGTATAGCCTCACCTCTTGTTGGCCTGTCTACATATTGTCAGGAAACCCTCCTGCACACATTGGACAAACACCGACCCATCTAACGAACTTGAGCTATAGCTTTCCCAGTCAATATCTGGGAAATTAAAGTCCCCCATAATAATTACCCTGCTACTTTCACTCTTCTCCTGAATCATCCTCGTAATACTTTCCTCTACGTCTCTCGGACAATTAGGAGGCCTGTAGAAAACTCCTAACAGGGTGACCTCACCTTTCCAATTTCTAACCTCAGCCCAAACTACCTCAGATGGCAAGTCTTCCTCCATCGTCCTTTCCACCGCTGTAATACTATCCTTGACAAGCAATACCACACCTCCCCCTCTTTTATCCCCACCTCTCACCCTACTAAAACATTTAAACCCTGGAACCTGCAACGCTTTTGTAGAGAAAAAAAACCTTCCCAGGTAAGCTAGCGCGACACCAGCTTCCGGGTCCGCTATACTTGCTGAAGCTTTCTGCTGTGTATGACAGAGAGAGAGAATAAGAGAGTCAGAAGGAGATAGAGAGAAAGGGGGCAGAGAACATGTGTGAGAGAGAGAGAGAGAAAAAAAACGAGGCAGAAGAGCAGTGAAGAAAGCAAGAGAGAGAGAGGCAGGGTGGGAGAGAAGTTGCTGAGTTCACTGGTGGGCAGTCTGGCTTGGAAAGAGAGTTTCTGCAGATAGTGACAGAGTCTGCTTTCCGATCTCAAACTTTTGGGACCTTGAGATCTTGTTCAGATAATTGATGTTCGGATAACCAAGGTTGTTCCTAAGGTAATCTTTTCCCTGCTGCCGTTAAAACCGCTATTTTTTAATATTTGTACATGCAAGAGAAGTAGTCAAAACAAATATCATAAAGCTGCATTTTTAAGTGTTTCTGCTTCTGTACAAATAGTGAAGAATCTTAGCTAATTAACTGTAAAGAATTTCTCCAGTAATTTGGAGCCAGAGGAATTAAATTTGAAACTATTAGCCTCTGCTTATTTTGAAGGAATTTTAAAGATGTTTTGCCAGCATTTGTTTCTTTTCCTGTTGCTCAGAAAGCTCAATATAAATGAATGGTAATAAAATTGCTTTCTAGAATAAAGCACATTTCAGCTGCTCAACTTGTTCATGTTTTTGCCAAACTTGAGTACAATTTCAGACATTTGTAGTTGTAACACACACTGAGCCAGCACCTTTTTAATTAGAGACACAATGGCTACTGGCTTTGCCTTCGGTTTCATGAGTAGTACCTTAGAAATTAAGTCCCACTATTCCCAGGGTCACCACAACCTGAAAAGATTTAACCAAACTAATCAAAGTCTTAATTTACATAACAGACCTAGCCCAGATTAAAAGAAAACACTAATCAGATTTCCATGCATAACAAGAAAAGACTGCTTATTGCAAACATGTTGTTTCTTATCTGCCACTGGTTAAAACAAATTGCTTATTTACATCTTGAACTTAAATTCCACCCATTTTAAATAAAAACCTTGACATAATCATCCAATTTAATTCCACCTTGTAAAGTATCCAAGCATTAGAATCATAGAATCCCTACAGTGTGGAAGCAGGCCATTCAGCCCATCGAGTCCACACCACCCCTCCGAAGAGCATCCCACCCAGATTCATCCCTCTCCTTGATTCCTGTAACCCTGCATGGCTAGTCCATCTAGACTACACATCCACTGACACTCCGGACAATTTAGCATTGCCGATCCACTTAACTTGCATGTCTTTGGACTGTGTGACTAAACCAGATCACCTGGAGGAAACCCACACAACATTGGGAGAACGTGCAAACTCCACACAGACAGCCGTCCAAGGTTGGAATTGATCCTGGGTCCCTGGCACTGAGAGGCAGAAGGGTTAACCACTGAGTCACCACTCGTTGTTTACATTTTGGTTCTATCAATAATTTATTTTAACTGTGTATTTCAATTGAATTAATTTATCAGGGATTCAAGAAAAAAAACAATGTCATAGAGATGTACAGCACGGAAACAGAGCCTTCGGTCCAACTTGTGGATGCTGACCAGATATGTCCCATTTGCCAGCACTTAACCTATATCCCTGTAAACCCTTTCTATTCATATACCCTTCCAGATGCCTTTTAAATATTGTAGTTGTACCAGCCTCCACCATTTCCTCTGGTGGTTCATTCCATATGTGCACCAACCTCTGTGTGAATATGTTGCCCCTTAGGTCCCTTTTACATTTTTCCCCTCTCACCCTAAACCTATGTCCTCTAGTTCCGGACTCCTCCACCCCAGGAAAAAGACCTTGTCTGTTTTCCCTATCCATGACCCTCATGATTTTATAAACCTCTATAAGGTTACCCTTCAGCTTCCGACGCTCCAGGGAAAACAGTCCCAGTCGGTTCAGCCTCTCCCTGTAGCTCAAATCCTCTAATCCTAGCAACATCCTTGTAAATTTTGTCTGAACCCTTTCAAGTTTCACAACATTCTTCTGTTAGAAGGGAGACCAGAATTGCACACAATATTCCAAAAATGGCCTAATCAAAGTCCTGTACAGCTGCAACATGGCCTCATAATTCCTATACTCAATACTCTCTCCAATAAAGGAAAGCATACTAAACGCCTTCTTCACTATCCTATCTACTTGTGATTCCACTTTAAAGGGACTATGAACCTGCACCCCAAGGTCTCTTTGTTCAGCAACACTCCCAGGACCTTACCATTAAGTGGATAAGGCCTGCTCTGATTTGCTTTTCCAAAATGCAGCGCCTCACATTTATCTAAATTAAACTCCATCTGCAACTTCTCAGCCCATTGGCCAACCTGATCAAGATCCTATTGTACTCTGAGGTAACCTTCTTCGCTGTCCACTACACCTCCAATTTTGGTGTCATTGGCAAAATTACCATCTATACCTCCTATGTTCACATCCAAATTATGTATATAAATGATGAAAAGTTGTGGACCCAGTGCCAATCCTTATGGCACACCATTGGTCACAGGCTTCCAGTCCGAAAAGCAACCCTCCAACCTCCACCGCTGTCTTCTACTTTCAAGCCAATTCTGTAACCAGATGGCTAGTTGTCCCTGTATTCCATGAGATCTAACCTTGCTAACCAGCTTACCATGAGGAACCTTGTTGAACGCCTTACTGAAGTCCATATAGATCAAGACCACAGCTCTGCCCTTGTCAATCTGCTTTGTTATTTCTTCAAAGCATTCAATCAAATTCATGAGATGCTTTTTCCCATGCATAAAGCCATGTTGACTATCCCTAATCAGTCCTTGCCTTTCTATGTAAATCATGTCCCTCAACAACTTGCCCACCATGGATGTCAGGCTCACCAGTCTATAGTTTCCTGGCTTTTCCTTACCACTTTTTTAAATAGTGGCACCACGTGAGCCAACCTCCAGTCTTCTGACACCTCACCTGTGACTATTGATGCTAAACGTATTCTCAGCAAGGGGCCCAATAATCACTTCCCTAGCTTCCCACAGTTCAAGGGTACATCTGATCAGGCAACCAGTGGCTCAGTTGTTAGAGCTGCTGCCTTACAGCGCCAGGGACCCGGGTTTGACTCCCGCCTTGGGTGACTGTGCAAACTCCACACAGAAACGTTCTCCCAGTATCTGCGTGGGTTTCTTCCAAGTGCTTTGGTTTCCTTCCACAATCCAAAGATGTGCAGGTTAGGTGAATTGGCAATGCTAAATTGTTCTGATGTTGTTACTGATGATTATGTCTACAGGAAGTGTCTTTGGTTGCAAATCCTATCATATCACATGGATCGGATGGAGCAGCAGTTAGAGGCAACAAGGAATTTACAAGAGCTAGGGGGTGTGATGGATGGCAGTTATAGGAAAGGAGAAAAGTCGCAGATACAATCAGGTGGAAGAGTTAACTCCAGGAAAAGTAGGTTGGGGTATGCAGGTAGTGCAGGAGTGTCCTGTGGCTAATCCTATCTCAAATAAATATGCTGTTTTGGAAATGTAGGAAGTGATGGGCTCTCAGGGAAATGCGCATGAACAGCTGAGTTTCTGGTATCAGCAATGGCTCTACTATAATGAGGGGTATGTCAGGTTTCAAGCTATCAATTGTGGTTGGGGACTGTCTAGTCAGAGATGCAGACTGACATTTCTCCAGCGGGCAGTGAAAAATCAGAATGGTATGTTGCCTCCCTGGTGCCAGGATGAAGGATATCTCAGAGGGTGCAGAATGTTCTGAAAAGGGGAGTGGGAACAGCAGAAGGTCATTGTACACATTGGAACTAACGACATAGGAAGGGAAAAGGGTGAGATTCTGAAGGGAGAATATAAGAAGTTAGGCAGGAATTTAAAAAGAATGTCCTTGAGGATAGTAATATCTGGATTACTCCCAGAGCCAGAAACTAGTGAGGGTAGGAAAAGGAGAACGGAGCAGATGAATGCTTGGCAAGGAGCTGGTGCAGGGGAGAAGGGATCACATGAGCACCTTATTGGGATTGTATTACAGACCTCCCAATAGTCAGCGGGAAATTGAGAAACAAATTTGTAAGGAGATCTCAGTTATCTGTAAGAATAATAGGGTGGTTATGGTAGTGAATTTTAACTTTCCAAACATAGATTGGGACTGCCAATGTGTTAAGGGTTTAGATGGAGAGGAATTTGTTAAGTGTTTTAAGAAAGTTTTCTGATTCAGTATGTGGATGTACCTACTAGAGAAAGTGCAAAACTTGACCTACTCTTGAGAAATAAGGCAGAGCAGCTGACTGAGGTGTGAGTGGGGGAGCACTTTGGGGCCAGCGACTATAATTCCATTAGCTTTAAAATAGTGATGGAAAAGGATAGAACAGATTTAAAAGTTGAAGTTCTAAATTGGAGAATGAGGTATGAGGCTAGTTGACTAAAGAAATTAAGGGTTTGGTTAAGAATAAGAAGGAAGCATATGTCAGGTATAGACAGCAGAGATCAATTAAATACTTAGAAGATTATAAAGGCAGCTGAAGTATACTTAAGTGGGAAATCAGGAGGACAAAAAGGGGACATGAGATAGCTTTGGCAAATAGCCTTGAGGAGAATCCAAAGGATTTTATAAAATATTAAGGACAAAGGGGTAACTAAAGAGAGAATAGTGCCCCTCAAAGATCAGCAAGGCAGCCTATGTGTGAAACCAAGGATATGGGTGACGTACTAAATGAGTATTTTGCATCAGTGTTTATTCAGGAGGAAATGGAAGATATAGAATGTGGGGAAATAGACGGTGACGCATCTTGAAAAATTTATATATTACAGAGGTGGTGGTGCTGGATGTCTTAAAACACCTACAAGTGGGTAAATCCCCAGGACCTATATTTCATAGAATCCCTACAGTGTGGAAACAGGCCCTTCAGCTCAACAAGTCCACACCGACCCGGTGAAGAGTGACCCCCCCCAGACCCGTTTCCATATTACTATACATTTTACCCCAGACTAGTGCACCTAACCTACACATTCCATAAACTCCCACATCCAACAGAAAGAGCACATCGAAGCTGTCTTTGCACCTTCACAATCTACAGACCCAGAAAATAACATTGTCTTATTGCTCTTAAAAAAAACACTGTTCCAGGCTAAGTTAATACTTATGACTTATGTTTTTAAAATTTAATCAAGAGACAGATCTCAATAAAGCATATAGTCAAGAAAGAACTCTCTATTGTATATTTACAGCAAGGCTACACTTAAAGCTATGCACTTTTCTGTTCTTGTGCTGTGAGCTCTCCCACACAGATTCCTCCAAGGTCAACTATGAACTTTGCTGTTTGTTAATTTTTCCTAGACATGCTCTAATGTCCAGAGATACTGGAATTCAAACAGCAAAGGCAGTAACTGTGCAGATTCACTGCTGTGTCAGACAGCAGTATAGGTGTCTTTCTCTGACCATGTGGTTGCTACCTTTGTCTGTCCTCCTCCTTTTTAAAATGTTGTTTTGATCTTTCTTCCCCCCCCCCAAGTTCCAAAACAATGCAACAGTATATAAAACAGTAATTGCTGTTCCTGGAATTTGAGGAAATCACCTAAATTACCTCAAAAAATGAGCAGCTCTTACAACCACAATTTTTTCCTGTCCTCCATCTTAGATTACCTTACCCATAATCCTTTGTGTTTTTAATTAAAAACAGAAGTTGCTAGAAAAGCTCAGCAGTTCTGGCTACACCTGTGAAGAGAAATCAAAGTTAACGTTTTGGGTCTGGTGACCCTTCCTCCAAATTTGTTGTTAATATATTTTTGTTGTTTCACTTGTCCTTTGCATAGAAGAGTGTCTGGACTTGAAGAAGCTGGCCTAGCCTGTTCAATATGTTTCTGTACTTTTTTTTTAAAAAAAGAATGATGTGGTGCCCTATGCAGGTTATATTATCCATCCCGAACATGTTTTGGGAAGGGCAATAAGACCGATTTTAAAGACAAAGTCACACTAATGTAAAAGCTTGTAATATTATTTTCTTTAATGTGAATTTAGCCAATTATTTTGAATATTTAACGTTTTATTCTGCTCCTTTCTGTAGGTGCATTGGTGGATCAGGGTGTGTTTGAAGAGCTTACCAGGGATTATGTGCCACAGTTGTATGACTGTATGCAGTATTTGGGTGTTATATCCACCATCTCGCTTTCCTGGTTCCTCACACTCTTCCTCAGTGTGATGCCTTTTGAAAGTGCTGTTGTTGTTGTGGACTGTTTCTTCTTTGAGGGAATTAAAGTGATCTTTCAACTCGCTCTTGCTGTGTTGGACGCTAATATTGAAAAGTTGTTGAATTGTAAGGATGATGGCGAGGCCATGACTATTCTTGGAAAGTGAGTTAATTTTATTTGCTTTTTTTGATTTTTTTTTAAAAAATCAGTTTGTTCTAACAATTCTACAATAAAATGGGTACATAAAATTTCAAAAATTTGATTTCAGGGAATTTCTTTCAGGTTATGTTACAAATAGATACATTTTAGCAATCTTTCACAAGATTCCCATGTCTAATAACTCATTAATGCTTGTGGTTCAGTTTGACCTGACAAAAGAAATAATTGGGTACCAAATAATCCTCCTTAGGATAGATAAGACAGAACATTATTTGGATTCTGTTATTGTAATTTTATTTGTATCCATACCAATGTAAATTGCATTGAACTTTGCATATATATTCTTTTTGTAGTACAACTTATGTAATACAATGGGGAGAAATTACTGCATTGTGTGTAACGCCTTCCATATCGCAAGAGAAATTATTTATTATTTAAATTCTCTAACGCTGTAATAAATTGAACTTTTGACAGTCAAGAAATTGCCCATATTAAATGACATCTGCTAGTCATCTGTCATGAAAGCATTCACAATATAAAATGTTTTGGTTCTCTAGATATTTGGACAGTGTGACGAACAAGGACAGCACATTGCCACCCATTCCTCATCTTCATTCTCTTCTCAGTGACGATGGAGATCCTTACCCTGAAGTTGATATCTTCAAGTTAATCAGGAGCTCATATGATGTGAGTAACAGTGTTCTGCCATCTCTAATATGATCTTGATTTGAGTGAAGGGTCTTTTGATCGCTGAAGACTTGAATTAAATGTTACTGATGTTTAACTTCAATCACATTTAGAGAGGAGGATGATCTAAGTTCAAAACAAAGAGGGGGAATAAAACCCCTCATGTTGACAAAACATGTTTGGCTTATCCTCACACTTGAACTGAATTGTGGAAAAGCCAGATGATTCAGTGACAGCTGTTGATAGTACTCTCTAATCATAAAATTTGATCATTTTTTCCAAGCTCATTACTTTCAGTCTAATCTTAATTTAAAGATTGAAGTAAGCATAGAAAACTAGCAATTGTCCATGTATTTTATGTTTCTTGTCATTCCTAATGTCAATTTAAAACCAAAGTATTAAGAGTAGCCCCTATAAGCTAAATTCAGTTTGGTGAATTCATGTGATTGCTGTTGACTGTGAAATGAAAAAGTACCGTCTCAATTTATGTTTTTAGGTAATAGACATCTGTTGGAGTATTGGAAAATGTTTTATACAGTTATGGTATAAATTATCACAATGAAGTCACCAAATTAAATGGTGGTGTATCTGGAACTTACAAAGGACACTAGAAGACCTTAAGTAAACATTTACCATAGTCAGGAAGGAGACCATGATCTGTCTTACCGCTTTGCTAGAAAAATCCAAAACTAATCCAACCTCCTTTTGTTTTTTTTTCCCCTAGTCCTAAAGCTTCAAATGTTTATCAGTGTTTTGCCTTAAAGGAAAGTTGATTGTATTGCTGGCTTTTCCTTGTGGCATATCATAAAACTGTAATTTGGACATCGTAATGCAATAGAAGTGAAATATTGATGAGATCATTGCAATGAAACTCCCATCTTCATTTAAGGTAACATACTTTGGAAGAGAGCTAAGTTGGCTCACAGGCCACCCAAAGAGTACCAAAGTTCGATTCTTTCAAAATAAAAACCTTGGATGTGTATAGATAACAACAGATGATTTTTTTTGATGTAGGCTCAGCTCTGTCCTTCCTGCAGAAGTAGTTGGGAAACAATATAGAAAAGAGAATAAAGTGTCTAGATGCCTATTTAGCAGAAAACAGTCATTTAAATGGAATTTTAAATCCCCCTCACCCTAGATTTATCTTCTTTGATGTTTTGATTGAACATCTGACTATTTTATACTATGATGGCTTTCTATATAATCTCTATCCCAAACTTCTGAGCAACTTACAGAATTGATATTTCCATATTAAGATAGTGATTCCCCTCTCAAAAGAGCCTACGAGCAGATTGGCTGTATTAAGATGCAAGCTGCCATGTTTGCATAGGAGTGCTGCTTAAGTTTAGAAAACTCTATTGCCATACTGAAGGTCTGAAGCATTAGTGCCACCTTTCAAATGAGTTGTAATTCAGAGCACTTGCTTTTTTAAGTGGATGTAACCAATCTAGTGACTTTTTTTTGGCTGGAAGGCCAGAGAAGAGTAAGGTGCACCTGATTTCCCAAACTTTCATCCCCCAACCAACATCTCGAAAGAAATTAACTTAATTTCATTTCTGTTTGTGGGACGTTCCTGCGTGCAAATTGGTTGATTGATTTGTATACATTATTTGTTACACCAGGGAAATAATTAATTGACTATAAAGTGTTTGGGGATACCCTAAGGTCAGGAAAGATAGTACATGGATGTATTCTTCCTTATTTCAATATAATGTACACAATAACATTGAGCAGCTCTACAAGAACAACTTCTGTTTTTGTAGTCTTTAACATAAGGAAATTATTCCTGTGTGTTTCCTTTGTAGAAAATCTAACTTAGATTTCAAAACGAACCAATAAGGAAAATATGAGAAACTAAAACAAATTGTTGGAAAATCTCAGCAGGTCTGGCAGCACCTGTGTTCTGTGGAAGAGTCACTAGATCTGAAATGTTAATTCTGCTTTGTCTCCACAGATTTTCCAGCAATAACCTGTTTTTGTTTCTGACTTCTATCATCCACAATTCTTGGTTTTATTTTTAAGTAAAGGAAATATTAGGATGGTGACCAAAAGCTTGGTCAAAGACTTACCTTTTAAAGAACCTCTAAAAGGAAGAGTGTGGGTGGAAAGAAAATTCTAAAGCTCAGGAACAAGATCAACCTTTTTTATAGTGGGCAGGTGATGCATTTTTTTCTCCATTCAGCAGCACAGAAAGTAGAGTTTAAAAAATAAAGGTTTGCCACAGCAGTGGTCATGAATTTTGTGGAGAAAAAAAATTTGCTCCAAAGCAGTAAGTTGGTTATTTAAATGAATAATGATTATTACAATTCAAATGTAACGAGCAACAAAGCTAATTAATAAAACCTTTCTTTGCCTCTTCAGTTAAGAAGCAGAGGTGGAGAGCAAAAAAAACTGGGCTGCAAGCCCTGGAAATCGGGGATAAACTAAGGAGTTTAGTCCTTGGCCTACCACTGCTGGGTGCACACTATCAGGTGGCCTTGGCAGAATTCATGTCATTTGGGCAGGGGCTGTCTGAAGTAGGTTACCTTTCACCTTGGGCTTTCTTTCCCTTTAGTTTGAAGGAGAAGGTAAAGGTATGTGTCTATTCATTTTGAAATCATGGATTCATCCAGTGCACCCATCACCCACTGACTCACCCATCAACCCAGCCCCTTGCACTCTACACTCTCCCCTCTCTCTCCTCAGTCATACTGTCAAGCCCAGAGGGTTTGGTGATTAATGCTACTGAAGAGCAGTATGAGGTTGTTGTAATGGCACTGGATGTGATGGAGTAGGGCTTCTGAACCCAGGGCTCAACTGTTCCGTCCGCTTTTCATTTCATTTCTTTTTAAATTTTTCTCTCTCCTCATTTTTTTTCCCTCCTTTATTTTCCCTCCTTATAGTTGAAGAACTTGGTTGCAGTGAGGACAATGGCAGCATCAAATTGGTCCAGGACAGACTCATGGTGGTTAACAAGTTGACCCAGGGCAGACCCAGTGGTGTTGGAGAGTGTTTGTGTTCCTAGTGGCATTTGCGTCCAGTACAGATTCACAGAGGGGACAGTGGAGGTGAGCTTGTGCCCGGTGCAACGGCTACATCAGAGAGGTGGGCCTAAAGTGGACTCATGGTGCAGCACATAGTAACTTCGGTGACATCTGCATTGGCAAGGTCCACTGAGGACACATTAGTGGTGAGGGCATTGGAAGCGAGATGGCGCAGAGGAGTGGTGACTTTCATTTCTGTTGCACGGTGAAAGGACTCGTGGCTGGCCACAAGATCAGTGGCCAATGACAGAACATTTAGCAATAAGTAATGTAAAGTTGAACACTTCTTTGTTTCTTTATTCTTCTGCCTTTATATTCTATGTTTTGGTTTATTTTTCTGTATTTAAGATGTTGTACAACACTTTTCATTGTATTTTGTAATAAAATCAAAGTCATGCATTTCTTTTGAGTGTTACAAAATTCAAACTGTGCTGTTATTGCAATCACTGGCAACCTGCCTAACTCTCCATACCTTGCTGTCTGTAAACAGCTGTCCGACTCAACACCTTTGCCACTGGCCTGCTGACTGTCCTCATACTTTCCTGCATCACCAGTGAGCCTAACAGAAACAATTACAGAAGAATAATGGCCTCTGGCTGGAGCAGGAGTCTGTTCAAAATCTCCCAGTTACATCAATCTGTGCTTTGAACAAAAGCGTGCAGACAACACAAGACCTCTCCTTTTAAGTCTCTCTGTGCCTTGTGGGCTACCTGTTAAGACAAGCCCGAGGTGATCGAAGAAACGTACACTAATGTTGGAACAAGAAAGCAAGGGATGCATGAAAGACCAGAGTTGAAGGAACACCATTTGATACTTGCACTCTGTGCAATATTTTGACTAAGATTTTATTAGTCATCGAGGGACAGGCTTAGAAGATGGACGTTGCGAATAAAGCATGGCGGGGGGTGTAAAGTTTGCCTTGTTTTTCCAATATCCAAACATTTTGTCAGCAGTGGGGAAGGTGGAGGTCCTCCTTTCTGATAGGAGGCCAAATAGCCCATTGAACTGGCCAACCTATACTCACGATTTGAATTTGCAGGTTATAGAAATTAAAATATGAAATTTATCCTACTTAAAATAAATGTATAAGCCTTTTGATAAAATGTTGTTTTAGTGTAATCGTTCTTAAACTCTCCTTCCCCTTGCACTAACAATTATATTTAATTTATTGTAATTCTTAGTTATGTACAAAAATAATGTGTTAAAATATCACATTTTAACAAGAGTGAGATTTAAACCATTAGCCGCAATCTGCTTTTGGCCTGCTTTCCACTTATCTACAATGTTTGTTGGTATAATGTGGATGAGGAAGTGAAGTTTCAAGATTGCTTAAAAAGAGCAGCCTAACTTCCGGCACAAACAAGGAAATGTTTTGAATAGTGCGAAGAAATTGAATATTCAAATGCTAGTCAGTCTGACATTTCTGAATTGTGATTTTGAAAATTTTGAAAAGAAATGCAGATTTTGTGAAAGGTTGGAAGAACGGCAAACGGAATAGGAAATCAAGCATGTGACTAGGATGAACAATATTGATGAATATTCGTTTTAAGTGGTTTAATCACAAAAGCGTATACAAAGTCCAATGTAATAGTTGCTTGCTAAAAGTTGAGGCTAGCTGCAAATGTGTTGCTGGTCAAAGCACAGCAGGTTAGGCAGCATCTCAGGAATAGAGAATTCGACGTTTCGAGCATAAGCCCTTCATCAGGAGGCTAACAAGGTTGCAAAAGTTATTGTGGAAAACTTTGAAGCATATTGTGGACTCCTATGTCTCTGGGAAATTAAACCTATCTCTGCTAATTGAAAGCTGTGGAATGAAAATTGGAGAGTCTGAAATCCACTGTGAATGCAGATGTGTTGTGAATTTGTTAGTAGCTACTATATTTCTTTGTTTGACCTTTGAGACAAACTAGACTATACTCATTATCAGGAGTACTTAGCAGGGTTCCAACAAATGTGTAGCTGACCATTAAGGCCTTTCAACACGTGAAAGGTTCTGCTGCAAATAGGATGGGAAGCCATGCACAATTGAGTCTTGAATGAGTTACTGGCTTTGGCTTTCATTGCCATGTATTTTGTATTTGGCTGTGCTAGGTGCAACACTTGTGGGTGAGTTTCTCCCAGAACTTAGAGATTGATGTCAAAACTAAGTGAAACCTTGAGCTGTTCTTATCGCACTTTCTTTTAATACCATGGGGGCATGCTGTAGACTCTGCACAGAAGATTGCTTTAGTAAGCGATTTGTCTGCCATCTGACTACATGGCGCCTAATTAATTCGTGACCATTTCAATATAGTAGACATGCTTGGCACACCTCAGTATCTGGAACTGTTCTTTTTTGTCATTTTATGTCCTTAAGATTCTGAAGGCGGTTGAAGTGAAAGTACTTGAACTTCTTCGTATGCTATTGGTGCACATGGTACATTGGTCCAAATATGTTAGGGTCCAAGTCTTGTATGTATAGAGCAGAAAAACAAAACTGTTACCCTGTAAACCTGCAGTTTGGTAGGCAGATTTACTCCTCTTTATTCCCATAGCTGAAGGCTATGCTTGCTTTGTCAATTCTTGAATGTGTCTTGTCATAATACAGACAACTCAGTAGAGTGTGCTGCCTGGAGAAGTGATATTAGACACTGCTGAGTCCATCCAATTTTGTTTTTGACTTTGTTCATGAATTGGAACCTTGGGCTCAAGATAGGGCTTTTCTGGAACAGGTTGGTACATTAGTTAAGTTTTCCTTGTACTGGCCATAAGGCCAAAATCATCGCATGCATTGGGGAATTAGTCCAAACTACATTGAATGCCCAGTTCAAAAACAACAGCTAGTGCACATCCATTGACAAACAGGAAATCAGGAACCAAATCCTTGGTACCTTAGTTTTTGCCTAGAGCCATCTCCGATGGAGCAGCCTGTTGTTAAATGTATCAAAAGGCATGGCATGGAGAAAACACTATGTCTATGTATGGTTATTATTGTGATGAGATCATAATTTCTGTTGTACTCTATTTGATCAAACCTGCACAACAAATGAAGAGAAAGAGAATAGTGACAGAATAATGGATGCAGAAATAATTTATCATCTGTAAGATTCTGAGATGAGCTCCAGAGGACATAGATGAAAATGTGAAGAACTTCCAAAAGTAAAGGGGTTATTTCTGCAAATCATGAGCTAGTGAAATATGTCAGTGAATTTTACTCACCACAAGGAAAAATACAAAGTTCAGGAACTTTTGATTTCCACCAAACACAATCTAAATGCTTTAAATTTTGAACATATTTAAATTTAAGACACTACTATATTAACATCAGTAGAAGATTAGAAGAATTGAAGGCAAATGAAGCTTTTTGTGCATCAAATTAACCTTAATTCTGCTGTTTCATGCTCCAGAATTGGTTAGATGCTCATGACTAATTACAAATTTGTTTTGTTTCTCTATTTTAGAAAGTATGTGGAATGGATTTAATTTCCATTTGTGTGAAATGTAGCTTCCATAGATGATAACATGGGATTATTTTATAATTAATATACATTATATATTGTGCATATTCCATCTTTTCAGAAATTTGGTAGCATCAGAGCTGATGTGATTGAGCAGATGCGCTTTAAGCAGCGACTACGAGTGATTCAGACTCTTGAAGATACAACAAAGCGTAATGTAGTGAGTGCAGCAATGCAACTATTCCAAATTGATTTATATTTTTGAGTTTTATTTAACTTACAAGACAGTAAAAAAAATTGTGCTTTTCCTAAAAAATATCCTTTTTTTTATATCCAGGTTCGAGCTATTGTGACAGACACATCATTTACAATTGATGAACTGGAAGAACTGTATGTCCTTTTTAAGGTAAGCAGCTTTTTGATGTCAGTGTCCAAGTTAGCATACAAACTGTTTTTTGTGTTTTCAGCTGACATCATATTATGTGTAAAGCTAATGTATAACAAATACTATCTAGTACCCCATATCTCTAAAATAGAAAATAAGGGACAGAGCTGAAGTTACTACCTTAGTGTAACTGGGATAATGTAATAAATACAAAGGCATAAATACCATTGCCTGAATGATTTCAGTTTGTTTTTCTTGCTTCAGAGGCAAATTACTTAAATACCAACCTCTGCTTTATTCCAGTCAGGAAACTGAGCTGCAGAGGTTGTAACAAAATTTAAAATTACTTAACTTGTTAAGCTTTCTAATTTTTATTATATTTAGGCTAAGTATCTCACCAGATGGTTTTAATAACTTATTCATCTATGTAGTAATTCCCCAGGATTCAATCCATGGCTGTTAGAAGTGTTGCACAATTACATCCATACTGAATAAACAACTTTGTATCTGCTATCATTTAGTGTTATAAACAACAACAATTTCTATTTATTTTGCACTTTTAACACAATAAGATTAGATTAGATTTGATTAGACTTACAGTGTGGAAACAGGCCCTTCGGCCCAACAAGTCCACACCGACCCGCCGAAGCGAAACCCACCCATACCCCTACATTACCCCTTACCTAACACTACGGGCAATTTAGCATGGCCAATTCACCTGACCCGCACATCTTTGGACTGTGGGAGGAAACCGGAGCACCCGGAGGAAACCCACGCAGACACGGGGAGAACGTGCAAACTCCACACAGTCAGTCGCCTGAGTCGGGAATTGAACCCGGGTCTTCAGGCGCTGTGAGGCAGCAGTGCTAACCACTGTGCCACCGTGCCGCCCACGGTGCGGTTTGTTCCAAGAAGCAATGCAAAGCAAAATTTAATACCAAGCCAGTTTAGGCAAAAATTTGATCAAAGAGCTATATTTTAATGAGGGTTTTAAAAGGAAAATGAAATGCAGAAAGATGTTTCCAGAACTTGGCTCTGCCTACAATGTCCAAGTACATATCAACTCTATTTTCTTCTCCATAGATATTACCAGATCTGCTTCATATTTCCACCATTTGCCATGATACTTTTTTTGTTAGCCACTAAAATTTGTCCTTTTAAACTTGCTTTATATTATCTATGTTCCCCACTTGAATATTATGAACTTGCTTTTTTATCACATTTAGGCTGAGCATCTCACCAGCTGTTACTGGGGTGGAAATAGCAATGCTATAGAACGTCATGACCCTAGTCTGCCTTATCTTGAACAATATCGCATTGATTTCGAACAATTCAAAGGATTATTTACACTTCTTTTCCCTTGGTCATGTGGTGCACATTCGGATATATTAGCTGCACGCTTATTCCGACTACTTGATGAGAATGGAGATTCTTTAATAAACTTCAAAGAATTTGTCACAGGGTTAAGTAAGTAGACAGATTTATTTTCCATTCATAAGGTTGTAAGATTTACAATGCCGTTGTACTGAAAGTTTTTTTTATTAAATTATACCTGCTAGTGAGACAGTTTGGAAACTAAGTGAGTAAACAACTAAAGATCCTGTTGATGTTTCCACATTAAGAATTTAAAGAAAATAATCAAGATAATAATTCCTAACATACATACGATTGATCATTGTTTGATATGCCAACCTGTTACAATGTGCAGTGTGATAGGATGACAGTTTGAGGGAAATGCTATGCTTGATGCTAAAGAAAGACTGTGCACTTTGCCATGGTGAACAAATTTGAGTGTTGGAGTTAGCAAGCTTTGAGGAGATTTGTAGCTCAGGTTGAGGTTTTGGATGTAGGTTTGCTCGCTGAGCTGAAAGGTTCATTTCCAGACTTTTTGTTACCCTACTAGATAACATCTTCAGTGGGCCTTGAGCGAGGCATTGCTGAAAGTTCCTGCTTTCTATTTATATGTTTGGGTTTCTTTTGGTTGGTGATGTCACTTCCTATGGTGATGTTATTTCCTGTAGTGAAGTTACTTCCTGTACCTTTTCTCAGTGGGTGATAGATGGGGTCAAACTTGATGTGTTTGTTGATAGAGTTCCAGATGGAATGTCATGCTCCTATGAATTCTTGTGCGTGTCTTTGTTTGGCTTGACTTAGGATGGATATGTTGTCCTAGTCAAAGTGGTGTCCTTCCTCATCCCACCAACCCAAACATATCAATAAAAAGCAGGAACTTTCAGCATTGCTTCGTCTGAGGCCCACTGAAGATGTTACCTAGTAGGGTAAAGAAATGTCTGGAAATGAACCTTCCAGCTCAGCGAGCAATCTACATTCAGTATTGGAGTTATTGCACTCTGGGTAGCATACAACCGGGAATAGAAAATGTCTGCCATGGAGTTGGAAAAAAAGCTATTAATTAATAAACACACCAAGCTATCTTCCCAAAGTCAGTTGTTTCACCTTCTATATTACTCCTTTTGTGTTTTGTTCGGTGATTTCTTCCATTAGTTCACGGAAATTAACTGTGTTCTTGAAATAATTATTTTTTGTATGAATAGAACATCATGTATTGTTTTCATTAAACTGTAGTGGACAACTTCCCAAACTATAGGTTGCAATCCCCAATGTGGTTAGCTTTGGATTTGCAAGCTCCAGTGCAGCAATAGTTACTCTGGAACTCCAACCAAGTTCTAATACCTGCAGGACTCCTTTTTAAATATGCTTTTTATTGTTTAAAGTACAATAGTGAGCATGACCTAATTGCCCAAACTTTAGGGCTTGAATTCTGTCCTAAAATATCTAAATAGATTCTTTTTACTTAGAAACCTATGGATAAAAAGCTTTCCCTTCCTGGGAAGCACTATGGTAGTGTTCTATTATAACTAATCTTTTTAGTTATAAGCTAAGTCAAAATGGGGAGAAAATCCAAACAGTAGAGTTGAACAGTGAATATTGTATTTGCTTGAGTATATAATCTTTTAAGACCATTTTAATTAGATTATGTAATTTGTTTTCATAGGTACAATGTGCCATGCAGATCTTGTAGAAAAATTGAAATTGTTGTATAAGATACACGTACTTCCTGGTAAGAAATGTTATGCATTTTAGAGTCAAGTTCTAATGAGAAAATTACTCCATTACTGTACAATTTCATAGGCAGTTTCTATAACAAATCTAAGTATCTGAATAACTTTCTTTCAATGATGTTCTAAAATCTTGCATGTTTTACTGCTTTGTATGTAAAACCTAATCTGTACTTCATCAAGAAATAAGACCATAAGACATAGGAGTGGAAGTAAGGCCATTCGGCCCATCAGTCCACTCCGCCATTTAATCATGGCTGATGGGCATTTTCAACTCCACTTACCAGCGTTCTCCCCATAGCCCTTAATTCCTTGTGACATTAAGAACTTATCAATCTCTGCCTTGAAGACATTTAGCGTCCCGGCCTCCACTGCACTGCGTGGCAATGAATTCCACAGGCCTACCACTCTCTGGCTGAAGAAATGATTAATGACTGGTCATTATGCTGATGTCACTTGAATTTGCAAAGCCAGAATGGAAAATATATCAGAGAAGAAATTATGTAATATTAATGTGTATCATACAAGTCAGGAGATTCATTGAGAAAGAATGTTTTAAATCACAATACAAAAACCTTTTAATTTTCATTTAAGCACATGTATATTTATATTTTGACAATTTTGTAACCACCATGCAGAAGTGATCAACTGCTGCCTCCTAGCACTAGGATCCCAGGTTTTATTCCAACCTTAACTGACTCTCTGTGTGGAGTTTGCACAGTCTTCGTGTCTGTGTGGGTTTCCTCCAGGTACTCCAGTTTCCTCCCACAGTCCAAATTTATGCAGATTCGGTGGATTGGCCATGCTAGATTGTCCATAGTGTCCTGAATTGCAGGCTAGGTGGATGAGCAATGGGAAATACTGGTTACAGAGATAGGGTGGGATGTCTGGGTAGTATACCGTTTGGAGGGTTGGTGTGCACTTGATGGGCCAAATAGTCTGCCTCCACACTCTACGGATTCTATAATTCTATGTTTTTCCCACAGTACAGAATTCACTTTCACCTTCAGAAGTAGAATTTAAGACTTAATTCTGCAGATAAGTAACAATGGAACCTACCTCTCGGCTTCTATATCTGTTAATGCTAATGGGTTGGTGCCTAATGAAATACATGTAAAGATATTTGCTTCTATGCAACTGCACACTACCATCCGTTACATAGATCAGCACTGCAGCATGCATCCAAGCAGGGTTAGCTTCATTTTGAGCCATTGCTGATCCTTGCTGTCTTGGCAAGTGTAGTAACTGCAATACATAGGCACAGGCATCCTTATCGCAAATAAGGCAGCTTCATATCAACTGCTTAGCTAACACAAGTACACATAGTCATTCTAGATATCATAGTTCTTTCGGAAACGTCTGGCAGTATCTCAAGGTAGAGCCTGGTATGGCTTTTCTAACACATAACCATGTAATGCATAAGGTGACGTGATTTGTGTGCTTCTCAAATTGTTGAGCATACCAGCTACTGAGGCATGAAAATTTCATACTCATGATGTTGGAGATAAACTGGCAAAGCTTCCTTTCAGAAGGGGGCCCCCTACTATTTCTCCGTCAGGTAAATTGAAAATAAAGTAAAAATATTTTGCATGAAAAATGTGTAGGTCTTCTGCTATGGGACAACTTGAAGTCACCCTGAGTTGGATCTGTTGGGAACTTAGTAAGAATCAGAAAATGGTAGTGCCTACCTACAATTGAGAGGAAATCTGTGCACCAATCTTACTTCACACCACAAAACAACTGGCTTCCATGGTCTGCGTGGACTCAATCTTATTCAGTTTCCCAGCCATTATCACCACATTTTCCAACACAAACACCTCTTTTGCTTTTTTGTTACAGAGCCTAAAGTTATCAGAACTACAGATTTCAGTTAGCCCTCTGACTTTGATTTGACTTATCAGTATTCTACTTGTTGCTTTATGCTTTATACCTTTTATAGCTTTTATGCTTTATACCTTTAAATCTTTTGAAATAAATGCTTATTTTGTTCATTCATTACTGTTCTTAGAACCAATTTTCAATGAGCAAGAGGACCCTGATTCTGCATTTGAAGCCACGCAATACTTCTTTGAAGATGTAACACCTGAAACTGTACAAGGTAAGTTTATTTTGTGTTGTTTATATATTTATACAGTTTGTAAGTCAAGATGAGAGATTATATTATGGATCAAGTTGAATTGGTATACAAACAGGACTGCAAAATGGGAAGGCATGGTGACAGACTGAGTTTACAGGGTCAAATTATGCTTACTGGATAAAAGTAACATTCTTCTGAAATCTTGGTTTTCTGGTTTTACTAACATAACAAGAAATGCTGGTAGCTAATAAGTAAATGATGTGTTCAATTGGGAAGAAATTCCACAGAGATCTTTAGTTTCTGATATGTTCCATTGAACATGTGCTCTGACTAATAGATATTGTTCAAGGATTTGACTTAGTTTGATATTTGGTGGAATACAATAATAGAATTCACTTTTCATGGGAACCCAAATACACTCTGACTTCAAGTTTATGATTGAAGAGTATTCCTTCTTGACTTGACCAAGATCCATTGACGACTATGACAAAATTCCTCCCTTTGTATCTGCATAAAATAGCAAGACAAGACAGAAGTAATATTAGCCTGTTAGCTCTAGCTGTGAGCCAAAGCAAGGATGCTATGAGCATCCAGATAGGGTCAAAGGGATCAGCGCAATGACAGTGTGAAGAGTCCAAAAAAGCTGCCTGGCCCAGTCTATGAGTAGGGTTGATGTACCTGAGTGCAAATTGTTCTTTCTGATCATCACTTTGATAGCTGTTGCTGCAGTCCAAAATGCAGCACTGATGTGCAGAAGCGTCCTGTGAGGGGTTTGTAGATGTACCTTGAGGGTTCTTAGAGGTTGGTATATATCAGTTCCAATGTCTGTGGGTGATGTCCATGGATTGTGCCTAACAAGATAGAAGGGCTTATGCCCGAAACGTTGATTCCCCTGCTCCTTTGCTGCTGCCTGACCTGCTGCGCTTTTCCAGCAACACATTTTTCAGCTCTGATCTCCAGCATCTGCAGTCCTCACTTTCTCGTAACAAGATAGTGCCTGGAGTCCATAATGGAGGTCATTCAGAGCAAGCAGTAAACTGAATTTGCTGTGTACTTGGTATCACGGCTCTAGCTTCATCTCAAGTTCTTTCATTGTCTAACTTGTTTGGAGAGTTTAGTACAAGAGAAAGGTGGATGAGGTGAGTTGAGCCATTAGCAAGGATTTTAACAAACAACAATTTCCCTTGATTGGCAACTCACACTGCTTAGTGAGAGATTCGTTATTCCGCTTATAAAAAGGATAAAACTTGGAAAGAGATCTAGATTGGTCTTTTCGACTTATTGTAGAATTGCACAACAAATCTCACCGAAGCTCATATTGTCCATATACCTATAATATTCTGCCCTCTGTTTTCATATCAATCCCTAACTAAATCAATAACTTCACATTTTCCCCACAGTATAAACTATCTGCCACCCTTCTTTTCATTCATTTATCTTTTTTCTTTAAAGTTTTTGTATCCTCCTTGTGGCTTACTTTCCCACATACAGTGTACCATTAGTAAATAGATTACTCTCAATTCCTTCATCCAAGCTATTTTAGATGCCAAGCATGGATCCTTGCAGCACACCACTAGCCAAGAGACTGCCAACATGAAAATGACATTTGCTCTGACTCTCCTGTTTGTTCATTAACTAGTCCTCTAACTGATATTATACCCTACTTTGTGAGCATACTATACAACAATCCATTGTGTGGCACCACAGCAAATGCCTTTTGAAAATCCAAATACACTATTGAACTGATTTCATTCATCTGCTCCACTCGTTTCATCCTCAAAGGTCTGTCAAATACGACTTCTTTTTCCAAAGCCATACTGACCTTGTCTATTCAGACTAAAATTTTTAAAGTGCCCTGAGTGAAAATCATAATCATTTTCCAAGTAAAGTCATTGATGGATTTCAATATTTTCTGCCAAGTAATGGCATCATTACTGCCCTGTAATTCCCTGTTTCCTTTCTCCCTTTTTTCTTTGAATAATGAGTTGCATTTGATCCTTTCTGATCCATTGTTCTGTCCAAGAATATTCCATTGAAAATTTTGGAAGATTACACTTGTGCGTTCTTCATCTCAATATTAATTTCTATTAGAATCTTAGAATGTAGGCCAACAAGTCAATGGAATTTCAGTTTTCGGTTCCATTATTTTGCCCAGTATGTTTTATTAATTAAGATTAATTGCTTCATATTCTTCATTCACATTACATCCTTGCCCCCCCCTCTATCTCCAATATGATATTTTGTATCTTTACTTTTGGTACAGATGGAGAGGAGTCTGAGTGAGTGATAGGCAACGCAGTTGGCATGCATGATAAATAGTTTCAGGAATTGGAATGTGTGATAGCAATTGAGGGAACGAGTTGCAAGTATTAGGGAGGGTGCCAGAGCACGAGCTTTGGTAGGAGGTAGATAATGTAGCAAAGATAGTCGATGTGAGGTGTCGAAGAGAGGTCAGTGGCACTTATGCTAGTGGAGTTCCTTTGGAATTGTGCTTTCCTCCAGACTGCTGAGACTGCTTTAACCCTAAGAGCATCCTCTGATCAGACTGACATGGTCTCCACTAAGGGAAGAGGAAGTCTCCCATATGCACCACACTGACCAGCAAGATCACAAGGTCCTGTGGCACCTATCTCTGTCTACGTTGCCCAATGCAAATGTCCACACTGGTGTTTTTTAGAACATAGAACATAAAACATAGAAAGGTACAGTACAGAACAGCCTAAAGCCCATGATGTTGTGCTGAGGTTTAATCCTAATGTAAAATATAATAACTTAACCTATGCATCCCTCAACACACTGCTGTCCATGTGCAAAACTACACTGGCACCATTAGGATTTGAAACCATAGTCTCCCGGTTATGATGAAGGCACTTTAACAAACTGAGTCATAGCGCCACTGGGCTCCATGTGTTTTTAAAATTGGCATGGGTGCAAAAGATACCAGTGAATTATGGGGTAGCTGCTGGGTTTCAAGTTGTTCTGGGAATGGCACGTGACACAATGGATAGGGAATTGGATGTGACAGATGCCATTGGGATGTGGTAGATAACAAGGCATGTTTGGCAATACAGTTAATGCAACTCGAATTTAGCTTTAAAAAAAAAATGAGATTCAGTCTCACTGAAAGAATTTTTCTTAGAAACGTGAAAGGAAGGGAAATGTTATTGTTATGGACCAAGGACAAATCAAAAGTAGTTGGCATGCAGTTATTAAAACAGATGCTATGACAGGGAAATGTCTTTATGAAGGGAAATCTGTATAAGTGAAAAGATGTTTCTCTGTAATTATATGGGGCTTTGTTGAGTTCACGCCAAAAGTTCTGGGTGCAGTTTGATCTCCTTACTGAAGTTGGTATATGCATGCCTTGGAGAGAATGTACAACAAAAGTTCACTGAACTTATTCTGTAAATGAGGGGATTAATCTCGGCGGAGCAATTTGAATAAATTAAGTCTTTACATATCAGAGTATTTTGTTTATTTCATTTTAACAATAATTTTAAAGGACTGCATTATTGATTCTATCTTAGGTACTGTCTTTGTGATTGGAGGAATTGTAGAGATTCAAAGATAAAATTAACAACTCCATCATGATCAGCAAAAATACATGATAGCTGTTGGTTCCAATAAAGAACACAAGTTAATAAAGTGAATAGAATTTATTTGTGTTTTTTTTTAAACTTTTTAATTGTACTTTGTAGAACATAACAGACCAAATTTTGTTGAATCAGGGCATCTTGCAGCTTACACTATTTAAGTATTCAACTTACTGCACTCTACAGCTCAAACTGTGTGCTGTAATTGTGAGACACAAATGGCATAAAAAGGACAGCAGGTGATCTGACACTTAGTGAATGGTGGGATCATGTAGGGCACAGAAAGAAATATTGAGAGGAAAGGAAAGGTGAACATTAGAAAATGTTTCAAGATTTGCCCCCTGCTAATGGTTGGGTTGTCAACATGCTGATATTTTTCAAAGAGGATTCTGCCCAATAGCTTTAAAAGCTATATTTATATATCTTGCGCATGCGTGCACACACATATAGACACATATAATATGATGAAGAGAATTGATAACAAGTATAATAACTTGTCAATATTTATTCTCAATTGTTACAGATGTTGAGACCAGGGCAAAACATGAAACAGAAGATGGCTTTGTCACTGTAAACCTAAGGAATGAGAAAGGTAGAAAGACAATATCACATAATTCTCTGCAGATTTATTCCTAAAAATTGTACTAATTTTGACTGTGAAGGATTCATACACTTAATTTGGACAATACTGTATTAATGAAAAGGTTTTGCTGTAATCATTTTTAATAATTCCAAATTTAATTTATAGCTGTACATTTTTGTTAAATTTGAAGTTTGCTCTTTTACAGTTGAAAAACGACCAAACTCTCATGATTACCGACATTATATCAGGATGTGGGCTCAAGAAAGGGAGCATAAGTTAGAGAGTATCAAAGACCTACCTAAATTGAATCAAGTAGGTATCCTTTGTGCCGAGATCAGTAAGTATATTTTATAATTTTCCAAATTACCAATGGTAACTTCATGTTTATTTCTGATCTTTTGCAGGAACAGTTCATTGAACTATGTAGAACTCTGTACAACATGTTCAGTGAAGATGCAAATGAGCAAGAACTGTACCATTCAACTGCAGCTGTAACTAGTTTACTTTTGGAGATTGGTGAAGTAGGAAAACAATTTGTCAGTCAGTCAACACAGGAAGCAGGCAGAAGTGATGATAACAACAGCAGAGTACACTCAAAAAAGGAAAACCAGCCATTGCATTATGGACAAGGAGATTCTTTCTGCCCAATTGCTGATGAAATGAATGATGAAAAGGTGATTTCTAGTGAATTGCAAGACATTAAACTGGATAACAGTTCACCAAAAGACAATGGAGTATCTTCAGCAATGTTGATTTCAGACGATGAAACAAAAGATGACACTTCCATGTCCTCATACTCTGTTTTGAGTGCTGGATCTAATGACGATGATAAGCTACAGTGTGAGGACATCACAGAGGACACTGTGCTTGTGCGCAATAACAATGAAAATCCTCTTCCCAGGAGTGGCAGCATGGACAAAGATTGGGCTATCACCTTTGAGCAGTTTTTAGCTTCCTTTCTAACTGAGAATGCTTTGGTGAGATACTTTGAGAAAGCTGGGTTAGTGATGCCCAGGATTACAAATGCTAAAAATATCAGAATTATGGGAAAACCAACCACTTCAGCATATGACTATGAGATTTCTGCAATCTCGGGATGAGGTGGTTGCTGCTGTTTAGTCAACAGTTAAATGAAGTAATGTCCTATATACTTACCATATAAACCAATATAACATTTAGTAAACTTGAGTGTACAGTAGTTTCACCAGAGTTGTCAGGTGTTCTTTATCTGTATTGTAAATTATAAGTGATACTTAGTCCCATTTTTCCAAACCCCACTTTTCATTGCGTTTTATTGAACTTAAGACATTAATTTAAGACATTCTCTGTAGAAAACTGGAGCACCTGCACTTTGATTTTCATGCTGCTTTATAAAAGAGTTTACTTAAGTTTGTTTATTAATCATTTGTATCCAGTGATTCCTTGTAACTGTATATGTTAACTAATGTCTCTTTGTTACTGAAATCATTCCTGGAAACTTCATTTTTATACTAGATTCAGTGCTAATACAATTCTAAGTTTAGTTTCTAAATCAAAATAGTGGTTTTAAATTGGCTTCTTTTCTTTTTTGTTTTGAAAGGATTCTTGGAAATATTGATTTGATCTATAAAATTAAAGGAACAATGTATAGAATAACATTAAAACTGTTAAAAAGTATGTGTTACGCTAATTAATTTGTTGACTTTTTTCACCATGCAATTAAAAAAATTAAGTTTTTCATTAATTAGAGAAAATGTTTGCATGGAAGAATAAACGAGGAAACAAATTGCAGACAATTAAATGTAGATGGAGAGAGGAAATTACAGAAATATCTTGGACCAAAATGAAGGGGAAACCATATGTTATACGTTGGTAAGGAGAGGGTCACTTAATAAGTACAGAGCACATGAAGCTTTGAAAAGTCCAAATTTAAAAATAAATTATATTAAAATGTATATAAATCTCTCACACTACACCACAGAATAAAGGTTAATATTGTGCCAACACAAGGGAAACTAGAAGCACTGCAGATGCCAAAATGCAGAGGTTGCTGGACCAGAGAGTGGTGGATTAGGGAAGTTCAAAACTGTATTTGGTTGCTGCTTTCTTGTCTAGTGACTAGGGCGATCTGTACAATCACTCTCGATTGTACAAGAGAAACAGAAAAAGCCTTTAACTCTGTGTGGGAGCCACATTTCATTTTGCACCATTCCTCTGATAAAACTTGTAGGCCTTCATGAAGCTACATTTGAGACATGCCATCATCTGAAATACAGGTTTAAATGAATATTTTGCATTGCAGCTATTGCCTGCTGATGACACCTAATTTTCATTCATGGTTTGCTGTTTTTTGGAGGTCATTTGAGGTACCAATGAATGGAAGATGATGATAATTCCAGGTATTTTTTTTTCCTTGCTGAAATTATTTTGAAGCCTATTCTTGATAATTTAGTACAAAGAAAAATAACATATACAGCAGTTATTGGGGACTCAACAGTCAAGTTCTTCCAAATCCATCCACATATTAATTGTGTGATTTCCTTTGTATTAACAGATTATTGTGATCACTGGACCATCTTTCTGTTCCGTATTGAACTTCATCCTCCTTCCATCCATAACAGATGCTATTTAATGGACTTTACGAGCTAATGTAACCAGAAATCAATAGTATTACTTTATAATGTTATGTTGCCTGATGCTCACTTCTGAACTTGATCTATTATGCTACCAAAGAACATTTGCATGCAAAATGCATTGAGAATGCTGCATAAGCACCAACATACTATCCAAAGTGCATGAAAGATAGTTTTTACTGGATTGTGACACTCTAACTTACATGGTCAGGAAATGCCTTAATGAGTAGTAAATCAACAAGGTGGCGGAACCTTCTAGATTTAAATTTCCCTGGTGTTTCCCCGGTCAGTACCAATATCTCACACACTTCAGCATTTTCTTGTGAGAAGCACACAATTACTAAAAGGAAAAGTATCATTTTGAAGCAACTGTGCAGTGCATCACATCTGCCAAAAATGCATTTCAGAGCCAATCGACTGAAGAAAAAAAGGTAAAACGCAATACTGGGTGGGGTAGAATGGACAAATTGTCACTGTTAAAAATACAGAAATTGAACAAGTTGATATAGCATTTACCCATGAGAGATAGCCATGCCTTACTGAATTGATTTTAGATGGCCAACGTTTTGCACCCCTCCAATTCTGGAGTATTACTAACTCTGCAAACCTAAGAGAGCCCCGAGGACAGTCATATTTTTGATCAGAGTGACTAATGGACTCGAGCCTGCTGATTACAGAGAGAGTTTGGAGGCTCTGTTCTGTTTAAACAATGCACCTCATTACTCTGTGACTTTCAACTTGTAAAGAATGTAATAGAAGAGCAGCAAAGTCAAAAAAGGCCCACATTCCCTTAAGTAATTCAGCAAACAGCTAGTCAACTTGCAAACACCAGCTCTTTTTTTCCAACAGAAATCTGTTTTTCTTTCAAAAAGACAGAGAGCTGGGGATTTACATAACATGACGATTTGATAGCTTCACAGATCTTATCCACCCCCCCCACCCTTACAGTTTTAATATATAGTCTTAACATTCTCCAAAGAGATACTTATTGCTTCAAAAATGTACTTTGCCTTTTCAAAGAACTTTGTTAGGTTTTGGCCTTTTTTTTCCCAAATGTACAAAATCCGCAAGTCTTATTTCAAAAAGCTAATTGATTGCTTATATTTGAAGGCCATTAACTCAAGCAACCTGCATCAACCACAACTGTGTCGAATATATCCAGTTCACATCCTTCACCCAGCCCTGGGAAATTAGTGCTAATGTAACTTTGCTTAAGACTCAGAACCTTTCCGGCTTTCTAATATTTCACATCACCATCTCCATCCAGAGTATCCTCTGACATTCTATTGAAAAAACAGAATTTTACCCTGTTTGATAGAAGTTATGCAACAATTAGCCAACTGACCGGCTCGGGATTATACGATGCCTAGAAAGCATATTTTAAAATTTATTTTGAAAAGCTCAGCTGGTCTGGAAATATCTACGGAGTGAAATCAGAGTTAATGTTTCGGGTCGAGTGAATCTCCCTCAGAACTGATGGTATCTAGGAAAATGTCAGTTTATATGCAGAAGGTAGGGAAGAAGTGGTAAGGAGTAAACAATAGGTGGGGATAGACCCCAAAGAGAGAGAAGAACAGTTGGACAAAGTGGATAGCTATCTGGCTAGGAGAGTGAATAATTATGAATGGGAATTGTTAGTGACTTAACAATGGATTGAGTATAATAGCAGACAATGTGATAACAAGGCCTGATGTATGGAGGTTTGGGATGAGGACATGGGAAAGCTCAAACCCTAAAGTTATTGAACTAGATATTGAGTCCAAAAGGCTGCAGGGTCCCTAAGAGGAAAATGAGGTGCTGTTCTTCCAGCTTGTGTTGAGCTTTGCTGGAGCCTGGCAGCAAGCCTGAGACAGAGGTGATAGCCAGGGTACAGGATGGTGTGTTAAAGTGGCAGACAATTGGAAGCTCAGGGTCTTTTTTTTTGTAGATAGAAGATAGGTGGTCTGCAAATTGGTCACATCTGACTCCATCCCCTCTCCCAATCCCACTTCCTGACCTTCTGCTTTCTGATGCTGAACGTTCTATAGTTATCATAAGTCTCAGTTTTATTCCTCTGTGTTCCCACCTTAATGAATTTTGGGCACAACATGATGTTGAACTCTTCTTCCTGTTGTCTCTGCCTCCATGTCCATTTCTTTGGACAAGAGTCTTATCCCTGTCCCACAGACTCCTTTGTCCAGCTCCAACACACCCACCACCTATACCCCTCCCTCTGGCTTTTTACCTGGACTTGACCTGTTTATTGAGAGCTGTCAACATGAAATAGGTTGCCTCAATTTCTTTGCCAAACCTCTCTTCCCCACACAACACGCCCCCCCCCCCCCCCCCCCCCCCCCCCCCCACTTGCCCATTCCAACCTATCCTCCCAGGAAATGACTACCATGGAATCAGATTCAACCCTGACTTTGTAATTAAGCCTGTTGATAAGGGTGGTCTGTTGTAGTCTGGTGGATTGACCTCTAAATTGCAGAAGCTGAGTGCAAGCCCTCATATACCTCCTCCTAGCTCCCCTTCGACTATGATACCACCATGGAACATCAAGCCATTGTGTGAATTATGGTCACCTCATTTCAACTGGTGATCTCTTCTCTTCTCCCACCCCATCCCCACTGCCTCCAAGCCTATAGCATCTCAACCCCAGCCACAGCTGCTTCTACCTCCTTCCCAAAATGCACCAACTGGACTACCCAGGTAGCCCCATTGCTTCTGTCTGCTCCTACTCCATAGAACTCCTCTCTTCCTACCCTGACTCTTTTTTCCCCGGTCCAGTCCCTGCCCACTTACATCTGCAATTCCTCTGACAATTTACACTAGTTTCAGCATTTCCAGTTTGTGGGCTCCAGCTGCTTCCTCTTTGCCATGGACGTGTTATCCCTTTACATGTCCATCCCCCATCAGAATGGTCTCCGGGTTCTCTGCTGCTTCCTGGAACAAAGGCCTAATCTGTCCCCAGCTACTACCAGCCTCCTCTGCATGGCCGAGCCTGTCCATGCTTTTAACAAATTTTCTTTTAACTCCTGTCACTTTCTTCAGGTCAGAGGGGTGGCTATGGGTTCCCAGTTGCTATGGGCATAGGCCCCAGTTATTCTGTCTCCTTGTAGGGTATGTGGAACATTCCTTGTTCCAGTCCTATTCCAGTCCCCACCCTGAACTCTTTCTCCGGTATATTGATGATATCATATGCTTCCCTCATCCAGAATTGGAAGAGTTCATCAGTTTCACTTCCAATTTCCATCCCACTCTCATTTCCTCCTAGTTCATCTCTAACTCCTCCCTTCCCTTCCTCTATCTCTGTTTCCATTTATGGGAATAGCATGCTACCAATATCCACAATAAACCCACCAATGTCTACAATTACCTTGACTACGCATTCTCACACCCTCCTTCCTGTAAAGACTCTATTGTATTCTCCCAGTTGCTCTATCTCCATCATATCTGTTCTGAAACTGCCAACTTTGACAAGGGAGCCTCCGAAATGTCCACCTCCTTCCTCAACAGAGGATTCCCCAGCATCGTTGTTGACAGTGCTCAGTCGGATCTGACCCATCTCCTGCACTTTGGCCTTCAATCCTCTCTTCCCTCCCATGACAGCGATAGGGTCCCCCTTGTCCTCCCCTACTATCCCATCCAGAGGATTGTTAGCGTCTATTTTCTGCTATCACCAGACACATTCTCCTCCCCTCTCTTGTTAGCCTTCCATAGGGGCCTTTCCCTCTGGGACATCCTAATTCGCTCGCTCTTCACTCCCAATGCCCCCCCACAGTCCTGTGGCACCTTCCCCTGTATCTGCAGAAGGTGTAACACCTGTCCATTTACTTCCTTCCTCAGTATCCAAGGGCCCACACACACCTTCCAGGTGAAATAGCACTTTACCTAGACTTCATACAATCTAGTCTACTGCATTTGCTGCTCACAATTTGGTCTTAACTACATTGGGGAGATGAATCATAGACTGGGTGACCACTTCACAGAACACCTATGTTCTGACAACAAAAAGACCCTGAGCTTCCAATTGCCTACCACTTTAACATGCCACCCTGGTCCGTGGCCAACTTCTCTGTCTTAGACTTGCTGCAGTGCTCCAGTGAAGCTCTGCACAAGCTGGAAGAACAGCACCTCATTTTCCTCTTGGGGAGCCCTGCAGCCTTTTGAACACTCTATAGAGTTCAATAACTTTTGGGCTTGAACTCTTCCATTTCCAAACCTCACACACGAGGCCTTGTTGTTACATTGTCTGGTATTACACACAAGCTATTGTTAGCCACTAACAATCCCCAATAATAGCTTTTCACCCTCCTAGCTACATCATTATCTACTCCTTTATCTTTCCAAATATTCTTCTCTTTTTGTGCTGTATCCCCATTTATTGTTTACTCCTTAACCCCTCCCCCACCCTATCTTCTGCATATAAAGTGAAACTTTCCCAGTTACCATCAGTTCTGAGGAAGGGTCACTCGACTTGAAATGTTAACTCTGATTTCTCTTCACAGATGCTGCAAGACCTGCTGAGCTTTTCCATCAATTTCAGTTTCTTAAGATTTTTTAATAATTTTTTTTTGTTTTGTATCTCACAAGCTAGAGATGGGCAAGCATTCATACCCTGCAAGGAAATCTTGGACTTCCTCTGCCCATGCCTTCATTCCTCTCCAATCAGTTCAGTAACCAGTGCATGAAACATTAGCCTCACTGATCGTGACTTACTGTCACCTGAAATCCCACTTCTGCCCACCACCCACAGAGAGTGAGAGTGGGGGCTTCATGTCCATTTCAACCTCTGGCCAAGCTAATCTAACTTTTCTTTAAGGTCACTCTTACTGACCACTGCTAAGTCAGTCAGTAAATACATCAGTAAGGCCATATATCTTTTGGATTTATGACCACTTAAGTAAATACTAACTCGATCTAAATTCTTACTAGACCTCCTTATGTATCCAGTCAACAAAAATTGCAGTTCCACCCATTGCTATCATAAGATGCCTAAATATTTCATTCAATTTATCTAATAACTATGCAGAATATGCTGGTTCAAATGTCAGTTACAAGTAAAATTCCTACTAACTAGATCTGTCACCATTGTCATGACTATGTTATAGCTCTGGCATTAAAGCTACTTCTTTTTGTGCGAATCAAAATTTTAAAGGGAATTCTGTTTCATTATTTGGTTACAAAAGTGCTTCTGATGTTTTGAACTTCTCATTGCAAGTAGTGATACTTTTATTGTATGAAAGAAAATAATACAATGAAAATTAAATAATGTTGATTATTCAGATTAGATTCCCTACAGTGTGGAAACAGGCCCCTCGGCCCAACAAGTCCACACCGACCCTCCGAAGAGCAACTTACACAGACCCAGTCCCCTACATTTACCCCTGACTAATGCACCTAACACAACAGGCAATTTAGCATAGCCAATTCACCTGGCCTGCGGGAGGAATCCCATGCAGACACGGGAAGAATGTGCAAACTCTACACAGACAGTCACCTGAGACTGGAATCAAACCTGGGACCCTGGTGCTGTGAGGCAACAGTGCAAACCACTGAGCCATGTTAATGACATTGCCTTAAACAGATAAAAATAAACAGTCATTCCAGCACAGAAGGAGACTATTTGGCCTATCTAGTCCATTTAAAAAAAAACTTGCATCTGTAGTGAGTTTCATTTCCTCAGCTATCCATGTGCTTTATGATTATTGGCCTACTTTTAATGTATGAAGTGCTGGAGTCATAGAGTCACAGAGATGTACAGCATGGAAACAGACCCTTCGGTTCAACCTGTCCATGCCGACCAGATATCCCAACCTAATCAAGTCCCACCTGCCAGCACCCAGCCCATATCCCTCCAAACCCTTCCTATTCATATAACCCATCCAAATGCCTCTTAAATGTTGCAATTGTACCAGCCTCTACCACTTCCTCTGGCAGCTCATTCCATATAAGTACCACCCTCTGTGTAAAAGGTTGCCCCTTAGGTCTCTATTATATCTTTCCCCTCTCACCCTAAACCTATGCCCTCTAGTTCTGGACTCCTCCACCAGGGGAAAGACTTTGTCTATTTATCCTATCCATGCCCTCATTTAACAATCGTTGTTAATAGATGTGAAATGTGATTTCTGACCTTCTGGATGACAGGATCTTTTTGGCCATTCACAGGCCAACAGTTCTCCAGCACTCAGGATAGAGACATGCAGTGTTTGATCAGGATTTGACTAAATGGGGGGTTTCAGCTGACAAGCTGACAGGCCCTGGTGAATTGAGCAGGGAGCTGGTGTTTGAGAGCCCATAGGGGAGAACAAGCTCAGAGTGTAGATCATTGGGGATGCAAATTCCCTCTGATGGGCCCAGCGGGCCATTAGGATGGGAATTGTCTGCCTACTACTAGCCCACACAACGGGGATGAGGCCTTTGGATCAACAATTATTGGCCAATGGCAGGTTTTTTTACCAGCCACAATGCCTGCTACTGATGATAATTGCAATGGGTGTATTTGGGGGGCGGGGGTGGGGTGCTTGTTATGTTTAATGAAACCCCAGCCTTCAAAGCCACCAGCAGGAGAGAGAAACTTCAGCCTGTACTCACTGTTATTGGAAATGTGGCAGACAATTTCTGCCAAGCAAGGTCTCAAAGCAATGAAACAGGATATAAGTCAGCATATTTGTTTTTAAACAGTGATCTAGCACTAGAGACCTCTCATTCAGAAACTGAATTCCAGTCTTGACTGTTCCTTCCACACTTAACCCTTAATTGCTGAACTGTCATAGTTTCAGTCGGTCTATATACCTCGATGGTGACAAGGTTCAAATTCCACAATGGGGAAATGCTGGAAGCAGCACTCGAGATCTGCAGGATCACATTCTTGTAGTTGATCATGAAGCAAAATTACCAAACATATCCACAAGTTATCTTGATACTGAATGAGAATGTAAATTGTTTAGTCGTAAAGGGAATGATTTAGTGAATTCCAGGTGGAGGAAATGGGCACACTGAGGGAAAAGTCTGATGAAGTTCTGCTGATGTTTCTGTAAAATAACATGAAAAGCACTTGAAGCCTTCAGTTACACTAATTTTGACTAAAGTTCTCATATTTATGTTAAGCTTCCTCTCTGGCCTTGCTTTGTATTTCAGTAACCTTCTTGGGCCCTATAACCCTCTTGGCACTCTGCATTTCCCTAATTCCCCTTGTACATTTTTACAACTGGTGAGCCGACCATTCAAGTGCCGGCCCCTATATCTGTAGGTCCCTCCTTAACATTTTAATTTTTCTAAATATCTCTCTCCTCCTTTAAAATGCTTCCAAAACTTTAATTTTTAACTCAGCTTTTGATTGTCCTAACGTTAACCTATATATGTGCCATTAATATGTAATTTTCTGAAAAATCTGTAACATTTGTGCTCTTGTGGGATATTTTATGATATTAAAGGTGTTATAAATACAGTTTAGTATTATTCAAATTTAACATCAATTTGTTTAAAGTACATTTTGTGACAAAGATCGTGAAAACTATACAAGTAGTCTTGGGATGAAAGGTAACATGCAATCAAATGTTGGTATATTCTGGAAGCAGGAGTAGTTAGTGGGATGCACCTTAATTTTCACAATACAAGACCGAGTCCCTTAAACAGGTATCACTGGTCATTTATTTCCTCTGAAAGTCTTAAGGCTAAAATGTATGAATAGCTAGATAGCCAATCAATTGTGCCTCCTGATTCTCCAAACTTGTCCACAAAGAACAGGTCATGAATATGTTTGCATTCATGCTGCTCCAACACTATTCAAGAACATGGCAGAATCCGGAACAAAGCATGATTTGGAGGTGCTGGTATTGGACTAGGGTGGACAAAGTTAAAACTCACACAACACCAGGTTATAGTCCAACATATTTAATTGGAAACACCAGCTTTTGGAGGACTGCTGCTTCATCAGGTGGTTGTGGAGTATAAAATTGTAAGGTACAGAATTTATTGCAAAAGTTTACAGTGTGATGTAACTGAAATTATATGTTGAAAAAGACCCCTGGATTGTTTGTTCAGTCTCTTTTCTGTTAGAATGACCATGTTGGTTTCAGTTCCTCCATATGTAAATCGCAAAACTTTTTTAAAAGTTACGTTCTCAAGTGGACTTTAACAACTTTAAACATTTGCTATAAATTCTGTGTCTTACAATCTTATACTCCACAACCACCTGATGAAGGAGCAGTGCTCTGAAAGCTAGTGTTTCCAGAACAAAGCAGCTCACTTAATTTGCACCCTGCCCACCATCTTTAAGTATTCACTCCTTCCACCACTGGTACAAGCTGTGTGTTTTATGCAAAAATGAACTGCAGCAACTCAACAAGACTCCTTAAACATCACCTTAAAAATCCGTAACTTCTCCCACCTAGAACAATGAAGATAATAAGCAAATGGAAACAAAAGAAATTGCAAATTCCTCTTTGCTTGAAAACATATCTCCTTTCCTCCACTGTCAATGGACCAAAATTCTGGGACTACCTCCTTAATAGCACATTGATGTTCCTGTGTCGCAAAGACTGCAGCAATTCTAGAAGGCAGCCCACCAAGTGAAAGCATATCACTTTCCCAAGTGAAATTAGCAATGGGCAGTAAGGTTAACCACCATTGCTGAAGCAATTTCTATGTCCTTGTCCTGCAGAGAAAGCTAAGAACATTGCCTTGGCAGGTGTGTGTGATGATGGTTTAAATCGAACAAGAGCATGTAGGTTGACAGAAGCAAGTGAAATAATATTGATAATGCCAAACTAAATAATAGATGGAAAGATTTATGATTCCTTAAGGCAGGAATTAATTGTGTAGACAGGAAAATAAAACTAAACTGCATCTGTACAATTACACCACTTTACAAGAACAGAATAACTGTGCCTTTTTCACTGGCAAAGAAGCCTCACACCTGCTGTAAGACCTGTTGTTGGATAACAAAATTATAATTCTTTGTGTTAGTGGAAAGAAAGTCCATTTAAGCAATGAACTTGATTTAGAACTGTAGTCACCAATGAGTAAAATCATTATTGTATTATCTGCAAAAATATATTGAATATAATGGAGACTTGGAAAGAAACCAAGACTGTTAATCTAATTGAAGAGTGCATGTGACATCAAAATGCTATAAGATCAAAGTTGGAATGATTTATGTATGTAATTTGATGCCAAAGGTTAGGTTGCCCCACTTCAAACTCCTTGCTACTTGTTTGTTTTTACTGTATCCTGGCCCCAAAGGTACAGGTGGTGGGGAAGGTGGCATTTTACTCAACTTCAAACCCTGAGACAGAATATGAGCCCACTATACGAGATGCTGTTCACTACTGATCCCAGCTAAAACTGTAGAATCAATTCATGTCATATTGTAATGACCGAAGGTTGAAAATGTGGAAAAGCTTCTCCAGTGTATTCATTGATAATTTATACATTATAACAGTGACTACAATTCAAAGCCTTTCTTTTTCTTTCATTAATTCCCATGCAACATGCCATTGGAGTGAGGAGGCAGTCATTGGGAGTGGCTATTGGACAGTCCTGGATTAAGTGCACCAAAAGATGAACAAACTGCAAAATATGTACAGTAGAAAGAAAATGTCTACTGTAACAATTGAAGGTGATTGTACCATACTGCATACAGCTTTCAGGACCTGACAGTCACTCAGCAAGGAGCTATCTCTGAGGGGTTTCCAGGTTCTTTAAGCACCATAAAGCCAATGAATCCACTTATGGTATTCTCAGTGATCACTCTAGTTTTGGCATAAATTTATGAACAAATTCTGTAACCAAATACGTATTACAATCTTATCGGACGATTTAATGTGGCACAGGATTAAAATACAAAACAAAACTTTAATAAGTATAAAATGTTTGACATGCCTGGAGAGTCCTTAAAAGTCTATGGACTAAGGCTGTCTTTTATAGAGTCATAGAATCCCTATTGTCCGGGTTAGACCATCCAGCCCATCAAGTCCACTCCAACACTCTGAAGAGGGTATCACCCATACCCACCTCTGTAACCGTGCATTTCCCATGGCTAACCCATCCAGCCTGCATATCCCTGGACATCATTGGCAATTTAGCATGTGCATGCTGACCTGCACATTTTTGGACTGTGGGAGGAAACCAGACCACCCAGAGGAAACCCACGCAGACACAGGGAGAATATGCAAACTCCACACAAACAGTCACCTAAGGCTGGAATTAAATACAGGTCCCCTGGTACTGTGAGGCAGCAGTGCTAACTACTGAGCCACCCTGCTGCCCAATTTTTTAAGTATTATTTTCCTATGACCGAGAATCAAAAGGTAGCCAATCCCGAGGTACATAATTAATCTATGATCTGATTGTGAAAGTTGCCTTTCTACATATGTGTGTATAGGAGTAGGTAAATGCAATTAGTGTAGTATTGTGTTTGTTGATTGGCAAAGACCTTGTGGGTCGAAGGGTCTGTTTCTATGCTATATGATGCTATATCAAATAATTTTGATGGATTTTTGTATTGTAGAGCCCTCTCTGTTGTAATTGCTGTTGTTGATGTAATATTTTCAATAATTCCTGCTTGCTATGAATTCACATGGATAGTTTTTCTCAAGTAACGCAAATTGATGCCAATGAGGCTGGAATAGAATACCTTTTTAATTTCATTTGAGAAATCAAGGATTGAATTTTTTGTGACATATTTGGAACTTCTAAAGTTGGCTTTGACGAAGTTTGAACAATTTGAAAGTTTACTGTATATGCACATTGTATTTAGGTATAGGCTGAACCAGTACAGTATGTAATTGAAGAAATAGCATTGGAGACATATATGAATATCTTTAATTGTCACATGCATTTGATACAGAACATCATGAAAAGTGTGCACCGTTACTCATACATAAGTGCCATTCACAAAATAAAATAAGATAACTTAAAGAGAGTTGTGCGATTGTCTGCGTGGAGTTTGCACATTCTCCCCGTGTCTGCATGGGTTGCCTCCGGATGCTCTGGTTTCCTCCCACAGTCCAAAGATGTATAGGTCAGGTGAATTGGCCATGCTAAATTGCTCATAGTGTTAGGTGCATTAGTCAGAGGAAAATAGGTCTGGGTGGGTTACTCTTCGGAGGGTTGGTGTGGACCGGTTTGGCCGAAGGGCCTGTTTCCACACTGTAGGAAATCTAATCTGATTGATTTGGAGATGCCAGTGTTGGACTGGGGTGTACAAAGTTAAAAATCACACAACACCAGATTATAGTCCAACAGGTTTAATTGGAAACACACTAGCTTTCAGAGCGACACTCCTTCTTCAGGTGACAGTGGAGGGCTCGATCGTAACACAGAATTTATAGCAAAATTTACAGTGTGATGTTACTGAAATTATACATTGAAGAAGTGATTGTCTGTTAAGCCTTTCATCTGTTAGAATACAGTGATAGTTTCACTTCTTTCATGTGTAAATCACAAAACCTTTTTTTAAAAGTTGCATTCTTGGATTAGCTGTTAACAATGGTGATAGCTAGATAATATGTTGAAGGTGTTAGTCCCCTGTGTTCTCTGTCTATGCCATGATGTTTAGATTGATTCTAATCTAAAAAGTGAGATAACAGAGTTTTACATAAATTCATGCAGTTTTTAAACTCAGAGTTCTACATGAATGCATGCAGCTTTTGAGCAAAGTAAAATGTAACTCTGCAAGTACAAATTCACCCCTCAAAATATACATGTGCATGTGGGTCTTTGTCTGTGTGTGTCTGTTTGTCTGGGATAGAGTTGTGAGTGTGAGAAAGTGTGTGTGTGTGTGTGTGTGTGTGTGTGTGTGTGTGTGTGTGTGTGTGTGTGTAGTGAGTGCAGAGTGTCTTAGTCTGTGAGGGGGTGCATATGTGAGTGTGGGAGTGTGTGTGTCTACAAGGGTGTGTGTGGGTGTCTGTGTGTACCTGTGTCCGTGTGTATGTGAGAGTGTGTGTGTGTGTAGTACAATGGTGATCACCTGTAATGTGACATGAACCCACGGTTTCGGTTGAGGCCCTCCCTATGAGTACCGAACTTAGCTATCAGCCTCTGCTCGGCCACTTTTCTCTGCTGTCCGTCCCGAAGTCCACCTTGAAGGATGGTCACCCGAAGGTCCGAGGCTGAATGTCCTGGACCACTGAAGTGTTCCCCAACTGGGAGGGAACCCTTCCGTCTGTTGATTGTTGTGCGGTGCCCATTCACCCGTTGTCGTAGCCTTTGCTCGGTTTCCCCAATGTACCATGCCAGTTCGTAGCAAACTGCCCGGCTCTCAGGACAACTCCATATAATTGTGTCACGGTGGACGCTGCAAGACGTGTCAGATTGTGGACATAGATACCACTACACCTCCCACCTTGTACATGGCAGGTACTCATGTGACTCAGCCAACATTGTCTATCTTATACGTTGCAGGCAAGGATGCCCGGAGCTGAAAATGTGTTGCTGGAAAGGCGCAGCAGGTCAGGCAGCATCCAAGGAACAGGAGATTCGATGTTTCGGGCATAAGCCCACACCATGCTGCCGAGTGAGTGTCCCACTCTGGGCTACACCAGCCCACACCATGCTGCCAAGTGGGTGTCCCACTCTGGGCTACATCAGCCCACACATGCTGCCGAGTGAGTGTCCCACTCTGGGCTACACCAGCCCACACCATGCTGCCGAGTGAGTGTCCCACTCTGGGCTACACCAGCCCACACCATGCTGCTGAGTGAGTGTCCCACGCTGGGCTACATCAGTCCACACATGCTGCTGAGTGAGTGTCCCACTCTGGGCTACACCAGCCCACACCATACTGCAGAGAGAATGCCTTACTCGGGGCTACACCAGCCCATGCCAAAGTGCCGTCAGGGGCCTACACCAAATAGAAGTGAGTGTCCTGCTCCAGGCTTCACTGGCTAATGCTGCCTCTGAAACGCCGCCGCCACTCCATAGCCCATCGAAGCTGCCTCCTGCCGAACAGCTTCCTTATGAGGTAAGTTTGAGGAAATAAAGAATAGATTATTTCATAATGATAGGTTATATTATCTTAAGGCAGATAAGAGACATTGACACTTTGTTCACTTCGTCAGTTGATGTGAAAATTGTTTCCTCTTATAGGTGAGTCCATAACTGGAGGCAATGTTTTAACTTTAAAGGTCACCAATTAGGGCAGAAATTTGCAGAATTTTTTCCTGTTGTTGCACTGTGGAACTTTGAAACCTTCAGCCTCAGAATGTGGTGGGGACAAGGCCCTTAAATATATTTAAGGCTAGAGGTGAACAGATATCTGATAGGTAAGAATCAAAAGGTTATCACAGTAGGTGGGAATGTAGAATTAGAAGCACAAACAGCTCAGTTGTAACCATACTAAATAGCAGAGTGTCTTGATGGACCAAATGATCCAGTTTTACTCCTAATTCATATGATTTGTATGTACCTTTAAGATCTTCCAAGGTAGTAAGTAGATCTATGCTATAAGGCCATAGATAGAAAACTGATTTACAACTAATAATCGGAAACTAGAACTGATATATATCAGTAGGCAGTGCTATTCCAAAGCTTTCAAGTTAACCCTTTCAGGCCAACTGTCTATCTAACAAGGTGAAGTTAATGTTAGAATGCAACATGACAATGCATTCTATTATATGCCATTGCAAATAGGATAGAACCCCTTGAAGTAATTGGTAATTGAGCAGTGATTGATAAGAGTATACCTGACATTGAGGAACTATAAACGAATACAAAGCAGTATCCTTGATAAAATTACATATTGTAAGTCAGCAGATCATGCAAATACTTGTGTTCTTTCAAGATTTCCATAAAAGACTGATTAATACCTGTCATTGATTTCCCTGTGAATTATTTTACATTTTACAGTGTCGACCAGAGAAATGAGTGAAGAAACTGTTGCTCAGTCTCGTACTCAATTATATTATGAATGTGTGTGTGGTTTGGTGTGTTGAGAAACTGTAGGAGTATTGCCAACGTAGAAATAAACTGAAGATTAAGGCTGTCTCCTATGTTGTTTATTACTCAGTCAATGTTTTCAAAAAATTGTTAGGGAAACTTCATCAGGAACAGATAGGGATAGTTTGTATGAAATCAGTAGCAAGAAGCTGTTTAAGGCAGTCAAAGGAAAATTGAGAGACGTTACACAAATATTTGAAGTGTGTTCAGAATGAGAAATGATCCAAGCAAGATTCCTTTCATTCCATGGTCAAGCACAAGAAATCTGTGGGAATGAGTATATATCAATTTCTTCAAAGCGGAGCGGATATTGCACTTGGCTTAGCTGTTAATTATATCTAATGCTGAGTGCATGCCCAATACCACAAATGTTAAAAATACTGACAGCTTGAGAAATTGATCACAACTTATGGGTTGCCAGAGGTATTAGTGTCAAAAATAGTCAGCAGTTTACATCAGAATATTTCTAAGTAAGAGATTCCATGGTTCAAACTGAAAGTTAGAAAGAAAGTGGAAGTCAAAAAAATCTTTAACTTTACTGGTATTACAACATCCACCCACAGAGTAAAGTGAGTCAGGACCTTTGGTTTTCTTTATTCTTTCATGGGGTTGAACATCTCTGGCAGGGCCGATTTTGTTACCCACTTCTCCTTGCCCTAGAGTGAGTAGCTTGCCAAGTCATTTCAGAGGACAATTAAGAATCAACTACATTGCAGACCAAGTAAAGATGGCAGATTTCCTTCACTAAATGACCATGGTAAACCGAATGGATTTTTCCAACAGTTGACGATAGTTGTCACATTCATCATTACTTGGACCAACTTTATATTCCAAATTAAGACAGTCAATGCTACAGTCCCAATCAATAAACAGACTGGACAAAGGCAATCAAAGTTCAATTGTAACACAGAAATATTAAGAGAGCAGAGACAAATTGATGTAAATGGAAGGAGAAAGAAGACAGATATATTACTTATTAGTATGTAGCAAGGAAAATGAAATGTTATTTTCATTTTTATTGTCAGAAAATGATAGTTATGTTTAGATATACTGGTGTTATGACACGGTGGTGAACCCTTCCATTAATTAAATCAAACATCCAGAAAAGCTCACTTCACCTCATCATCTGTCAAAGTATGAGTGACAGAGAACTCCCAAATTCCACTATTTAAAGAAAATAATATCAATTTATTCTTTAACTCTAAAAGTGAACATTAAACAACAACTATTCACAACTCTAAGCCCCCCCCCCTTCTCATTACCTACTTCCAACTTGAAAACAATATGTTGTTCCAATAAGACACTTATTAAAATTACATCAACTTAATTTCAAAATCGTACAGTGGCTGTCATCTTCGGTGACTGTCTTCTTCCTGCTGGAAGGGGCTGGAGAGTCCCGAGGCAGAAGACAAGGCATTCTTCCTCCAGGCATCAGGTGGTGAGGGAGCGGCGATGAAGGAGGTCCAGAACCTGCGTGCCCTCAGCAGAGCGGAGGGGGAGTTGAAGTGTTTGGCCATGGGGCAGTGGGGTTGGTTGTTGCAGGTGTCCCGGAGATGTTCTCTGAAACACTCAACTCAGATATCCATTTCACAGCCAAATGTTACATATTTTCAATTTTCCAGCACACTCTGAGATTGTTATCTATTAATATACACAGGTGCTTGTAAGCTGTCAGTGCAGAACACCATTCACTCTCTTTTGAAGATACAGTACACACCTTCAACTTTAACACTGATATTAAAAAAAACATTTTCTCTGACATCTAGCTTACTCTAGCAGTATTGGTCATATATATTTCAGTTGTGTTGCAACAGGAACACATTAGCGATCCGATAAATTTTCATATATTGTTGTTCATAAATATATAATATGTGTGTGTATAGTGGTTTAGTCATATTGTATTCTGGAAAATTACGAATAAATGCCATTTTACATTTTAATGTGTGATTTCTCTTTCAATAGAAATAGAATAATGAAATGCTTTATGTACTCTTCTCCTGCCTTGATTGGGGGATGTGTAAATAATGCTGGTTCAGTAATGACTGCTTGCTGTGAATCCAAATGGTGAGATTTTCTCAGTGCAGTACACATTTGTCTTTGACCTGCAGGCAATTCAGATCTTCTACTTCAAAAATAAAACATGCACTTACCACATTCCCTTTTACATAAAAAAAAGGCAGGAATTTTTAACTTGCAACGCAAAGAAAATATTCTTGTGTCTCCATGAAAATGAGACTTGCTGACTGGGTTATTTGAAAAACAAAATGTTCATTGGTCTGCGCTCTCCTGACTTCTTTGAAATGGCTAAACACAGAATTGATATTTCTCAGAAGCATTTGTAGATTGTAATTTACACATCCTTCACACTGCTCGCAAAATGAAATCTGTCATGATTTATGACAGCTCTGCAGGAAATTGCAGCCTTCAAACTGTGAAAGGCTACATTGTTGCAACATTTTGAATTGCAGTGAAAGGTTAAGAATCTAATGTTTAATAAATGTTAAATAGGATGTTGCAAAAGTACTTTTAAATTAAACCTCTTGATTACTAAATAAATAAAAATAGGACATCTTTTTAATCATTTATGATTCAATTGGATGTGATAATGCCGCTTAGTCAGGATGGCAAAATGAGCAAATAAATTTAACCAATGTGCATTTTGTCATGGAACAGGAAAATTAGATAAAATGTGCACAATAAGTACCACTCTAACTGCACAGTCATTAATGTGACAAAAACCTGTACAAACTAACATTTTTTGGTACGATGATGCTTGTACCACCAAATTACATTATTTAATATACCAATTTCAAATAACCTCCCTTCTCTTCCCCTGACTCCCTTCCCAGCTCCTCCCTCTCCCTTCCACTTCTCCTAGCCACCTACCAAATTTGTTCCTTCTATTGACCAACTAGGTCATGCCCTGTACCTGTCTTCGCCTATCCCCACTTCACCACCCAGGCTCTGCCACTCTCTTTATCTGCAGCTCCTGTTACACCTACCCCCAGTCCTAAAGGAGAGTTACACCCGAAACGTCCACTTCTCCACCTCCTGATGCTGCCTGGCTTGCTGTGTTCTTTCAGCCTCCTGCTTGTCTCATTGTATCTTTATTAAGCTTTCTTTCCATATTATTCTATATTATTCCTCCTTTGTTCAGTTCTGATATTGTAATGAATGCCTCACTTTCCAGTGGAGGAAATCACACCAACGGTGCCTGGTTAAGTTTGGTTTCCATCTTGGGAACAGTTCATCATTCTGGAATTTAGTTGATTGGTCTTCAACAGCCCTTAAATATCTTACCCAACTGTTGATCTGAAGTTTGTGGGTGTGGCCACCAGCTCATATAAATGGACAGGTTTCATCCAATTTTACTTTGAAATTGCAAAGAGGCATAAATAACAAACATAGAAACTGGATTTACACACACATGATAAGTTGCCATTTTTCTGGTGAGTGTGTTTTATAGGCCCAACTGAAAAATGTATCTGGTGGGCATTGAATGTCTCAGGAGAAGTCAAGCTCCTATTTTCCATGACTGTTTCTTTTCTAACAGTTTAAAAAGTATCCTGAAGGCAAAGTGAATTGTGTTGTGTGAGAGTGAATCAGGAGGTATGTACATGAGGATGAACACATCCCTCCTTCTCATGTTCAAATGTCTTTGGAATCTCCAGCTTCCGATGTTTATGAAACATCTTCTAAAGATACAGGTCTGCACATGTGACTTTGATAGGTAACTTTAGAACTGAAAATCCAACTGAATTACCATAGATTAATTACCATATAGCACGGAAACAGACCCTTCGGTTCAACTTGTCCATGCCAACCAGATATCCAAAGTTAATCTAGTCCCATTTGCCAGCATTTGGCCCATATCCCTCGAAACCCTACCTATTCATATACCCATCCAGATGCCTTTTAAATGTTGTGATTGTGCCAGCCTCCACCACTTCCTCTGGCAGTTCATTCCATACACTCTCCACCTTCTGCATGAAAATGTTGTCCCTTTGGTCCCTTTTAGATCTTTCCCTTCGCACCTTAAATCTATGCCATCTGATTTTAGACTCCCCACCCGACCACGTGGAGACTAAGCAGAATGCCTTAAAAATATGCAGCATACAACATAAATTTGTAGGTATCAAGTGTGCTTTTAGAATGGTTTGTTGGAATATGATCCACAACTATTGACTGCATTTTGGAAGCTAAAAAATTGTGGTAAATATTGAATGTCAACTTTGATTTAGGCAGCAAGCAAAGTATATTCTTCAATGTTATGATATTTTTAAGGCACCTTCCATTACCAACATCAGTTAGCAGTGCACAGAATAGAAAAACAAAACTTTTTTTTGCAAATTACGTTTCAAATGGTTTTTCTTGGAATTATAATATTTGTAGAAGTCATTGACACAGTTCAGTGGGTTTGAAGTTAACAGTTAAATGTTCACAGTTTCATTTCAGCTTCTTGTAGATTACTGTTTCTTCACATAGATGTGGTGCTGCTCCAGGGTTGAATCAAAGCACTTTCTTGAACTGTTGCAGTCATAGAACTGTACAGCCGTAGAGTCATGGAGCTGTACAGCATGGAAACAGACCCTATGGTCCAACTCGTCCATGCCAACCGGATATCCTAAATTAACTTCGTCCCATTTGCAGGATATGATACATCTCCATGACTCTCTGACTCTATGCTGCAGTCCATATGGTTAAGATATCCCCACAGAGGTATTTTTTGATCACACATTCCAAGGTTTTGGCCCACCAATGTTGAAGAAGGCTGAGTAGATTTCTAACTAAGGATAACTTGGAGCAGAACATTCAGGAGATGGTGGTGCTCCCATGTACCTTCATTCTTTTCCTTGTAGCAGGTTGATTGTCCAAGGAGCCTTGATGGGTTACCACGGTTCATTTTGGGGACAGTGGACACTATTTCCACTATGTGCCAGAGATGGAGAAAATGAAAGTTTAAGGCGGCAAATAGGATGCCATAAAGTGGGTCCTATTGTACTGGGTGGTGCTAAGCTTCTTGAATGTTGTTGGAACTGCACTCAACCAGGCGAATGCAGAAAAAACACTATCCTGATTTCTAAGACCATAAGGTCTATTTGCAGTAGCCATTTTGGAGATTATGGCTGAACTGATTATTCTCAACTCCACTTTTTTGCCTTATCCCATAACTCTTGATTCCCTTACTGATTAAAAATCTGTCTATCTCAGAATTGAATACACATAACAACTCACCTTTGACAGTCCTCTATGGCAAAGATTTCCACAAAATAACTAGCCTCTGAAAGAAAACAATCCTTCTCACTTGGTTCTGAAGGATGGTCACTGGCTTCAAAGCAACTTTGTTCTCCTTCCACAGATGCAGCCAGACCTGTTGAGTTTCTCCAGTAATTTCTGGTTTTTGTTGTTTGGATCTCCTGCATTCATAGAGCTTTGTTTTATTATCTTTCTTATCTCTGTCTTATTTGGGCAAAGCCTTCATCTGAGATTATGCCCTCTGGTCCTAAACTCTCCCTCAAAGGAGAAACTCTCAACATCCTTCCGATAGGAAGGAGACCAGAATTTTTAAAAATTCATTTGGGGGACTTAGACATCGTTGGCCGGCCAGCATTGATAGCCCATCCCCAGTTGCCCCTTGAGAAGGTGGTGGTGAGCTGCCTTCTTGAATCGCTGCAGTCCACTTGCAGTGGGTTGACCCACAATGACGGTGGGGAGGGAATTCCAGTATTTTGACCCAACGACTGTGAAAAAACAGTGGTACATTTCCAAGTCAGAGTGATGACTGGCTTGGAGGGGAACTTGCAGGTGGTGGTCTTGACAAGTACCTGTAGACCTTGTCCTTCCAGATAGACGTGGTCATGTGTTCGGAAGGTGCTGTCTAAGGATCTTTGGTGAATTTCTGAAGTGCATCATGTAGATAGTACACATTGCTGCCGGTGGTGGAAGGAATGAATGTTTGTAGTTGTGGTGCCAATCAAACAGGTTGCTTTGTCCTGGTTGGTGTCAAGATTCTTGAGTGTTGTTGGAGCTCGGCAAATGGAGAGTATTCCATCACACTCCTGACTTATGCTTTGCAGATGGTGAATAGACTTTGAGGTGTCAGGAGGTGAGTTACTCGCTGCAGTATCTCTAGTCTCTGACCTGCTCTTGTAGCTATTGTGTTTATGTGGTGAGTCCAGTTGAGTTTCTGGTCAATGGTAACCCCAAGGATGTTGACAATGGGGGTTCAGTGATGGTAATACTGTTGAATATCAAGGGGCAGCAGTTAAGAGTGTCTCTTATTGGTGATAGTCATTGTTCAGCTATTGTGTGGTACAAATGTTACTTGCCACTTGTCAGCCCAAGTCTGGATATTGTCCAGATCTTGTTGCATTTGGGCACAGATTGCTTCAGTGTCTGAGGAGTCGCAAATGATGGTGAACATTGTGCAATCATTGGCAAACATCCCCATTTCTGACCTTATGACAGAGGGACGGTCATTGATGAAGCCCCTGAAGATTGTTGGGTCTAGGACACTACCCTGAGGGATTCCTGCAGAGATGTCCTGGAGCTGAGATGTCTGACCATCCACAACCACAACCGTCTTCCTTTGTGCGAGGTATGACTCTAAACAGCAGAGTGTTTGCCCCCTGATACCCATTGATTCTAGTTTTGCCAAGGATCCTTGATTCCATACTCTATTAAATGCAGTCTTGATGTCAAGGGTTGTCACTCTCACTTCACCTCTGGAATTCAACTCTTTTGTCCATGTTTGAACCAAGGCAGTACTGAGATTAGGAGCTGAATGACCCTGGTGAAACCCAAACTGGCGTCACCGAATGGGTTGTTGCTGAGCGGGTCATGCTTGATAGCACTGTTGATGATCTCTTCCATCACTTTACTGATGATGGAGAGCAGACTGATTGGGCGATAATTGGCCTGGTTGGATTTGTCCTGCTTTTTGTGCACAGGATCTACCTGGGCAATTTTCCACATTGTCAGGTAGATGCCAGTGTTGTACCTGGACTGGAAGAGCTTGGCTAAGGGAGCGACAAGTTCTGGAGCACATAACTTCAGTACTATTGCCGGAATGTTATCAAGGTCCATTGCCTTTGCAGTATCCAGTGCCTCCAGCTGTTTCTTGATATCAGGTGGAGTGAATTGAATTGGCTGGAGACTGGAATCTGTGATGCTTGGGACCACTGGAGGAGCCTGAGATGGATCATCCACTGGGCACTTCTGACTGCAGATTGTTGCGAATGCATCAGCTTTATCTTTTGCACTGATCTGCTGGGCTCTTTCATCATTGAGGATGGGGATATTTGTGGAGCCTCCTCCTCCAGTGAGTTGTCTAATTGTCCACCACCATTCACGACTGGATGTGGAAGGACTGCAGAGCCTAGATCTGATCCATTGGTCATGGGATCACTTAGCTCTGTCTATCACTTGCTATTTATGCCGTTTGGCACGCCAGTAGTCCTGGTTGGTAACTTCACCAGACTGACACCTCATTTTTAAGTATGCCTGATGCTGGTCCTGGCATGCCCACCTTCACGCTCCATTGAAACAGGGTTGATCCCCTGGCTTGACGGTAACGGTTGAGTGGGGGATATGACAGGCCATGAGGTTGCAGATTGTGCTGGAGTACAATTCTGCTACTTGCTTCCTCCAAGTGTTGTTCAACATGGAGGAGTACTGATTCATCAGCTGAAGGAAGACAGTACATGGTAACCAATAAGAGGTTTCTTTGTCCATGTTTAACCTGAAGCCATGAGAAATCATGGGGTCCGGAGGCGATGTCATGCACTCCCAGGGATGTGGGCCAAGTGCTGGTAAATAGGACTAGATTAATTTAGGATCTCTGGTCGGCATGGATGAGTTGGACCGAAGGGTCTGTTTCTGTGCTGTACATTTCTCTGACTATGACTCTATACACCAGGAGATAGAAAAGACAGTACAGCTGGAAAATCTCACAGTTCATGTTGCCATGAGGCATTTGACTTGGGTTCGATTCTGCACAGGGCAGAGACGACTGCCCTTGTCTCTGCTGATAGCATGTGGCCTGTAATACTTCCACTTACATGTGAGTAATTGCTATATCAATCTAGTAGGTTCTATTTATACTCTTGTGCATAATACTGTTCTCTGTTATTAGCTCTGTCGATAATACAAGCCATTCCATCCTTTCTTCAGTCTCTTGCATGCTAATGCTGATGCTACAGTTATCTCATGATATATGACACTAGTTCATTATCATATTTATTTTCATTGTACTGTAAGGCTCATAGCCTTTACTATATTCACATGAAGCGAAATAAATTGGCTGAAGCCTGGTATCTGTGATGATGGATTCTCAGCAAGAGGCCAAGATGGATCATCCACGCAATATTTACAGATGCAAATGCTTCAAAGATTGAGCTTTAAAAACAGAAACAATAAAATCTGAATGTCTGAATGCACAACACCTGAACCTACCTCCAGCCAGCTTTTATTATTAAACTGTCTGTTTTCACATTTGTAATCCAAACTGTCCGTGTAGACACTTCCCTACTTTCTACCTGTAACTTACCCATGTGGAAAGGGTGCAGTGGCAACTTAAATTATACATGAGTTTGTAGGAATTAATAACACTTATATAAAATGAGTGATGAACTTTGTGGTTTTAACACGTGGTCAAATAGAAAATTCTTGGTGCTTAACCTTGTTTCACTAGAAGACTGACTTGGTCTGACTCCCCTTATACAATGGTAGATCACTCACTCTGTCTCTGTTATTAAGAGAGCTGCTGTCAAGTTACGTTATACTTATCTACCTTATATTAACTTCTCTGTAACTCCTCTGTGACTGCTCCTTAATGTTCTTCCTCTCTTACTACTCCCTCCATTTTGTCCTGCAGCAAAGATCTCTGAGCTTTTCAGCTCTGATCAAATGATTGAAATACTGGCGTCTGCTTTTCTCAGTGTCACTTCTGTTCTTTCCACTCTTGCAATTTCAAACAGGTCTTAGTACCCACATCTCCAAGACCTTTATTCTTCTTCCACAGATCTTTATTTATTATTGCTGAAGTGTGTTGATAGAATAGAGTGATTTATGAGTTTGTTCATTTGTTACAAACTTGAGTTTTCTTAATATCATTCTTCATCTTCATAGCATTTTGTGACGATGAAGATAGCGTTAACAGCCAGAAAACTTAGATTGACTAAAAGCAAAGTACAGTGGTAACTGGAAATCTGAAATAAAAACAAAAAGTACTGGAAAAACCCAGCTGGTATGACAGCATCTGTGGAGAGAGAAACAGGGAGCGAGGAGCAAGTGGAATAAATTGTGAGGGTGCCAATAGCAAAACACAGAGGGAAACGTAATGGTGATTAAGGAGCAATTGTGATATAAAATGGGAGTGAACGTAGATATGAAACAGAGAAAATGTGTCTACTCAAGTCAACAAGACACAAACAAGACATGGCTGAGAGTATGTGGGGTCTTTTACGAGAAATGGAGGATAGAGATCATACTCTGAGGCTGTGGAAACCAACGATATATCCTCAAGCAAGGTGGTTTATTGAAATAGCTAGCAGATAGAAGCAACTGCCCTTAATCCTATTGCAGGGGCCATTCCTTCAGACAGAGTGGAAGTGGAACACCTTCGCTGTGTTTTAGGAAAGACCCTAGAGGAAGTCAATGATCTTCTGGGCTGTACAATGATAAGTTGTACCATCATCTTTCTACTTCATCACACTCACTCTAACTCTGCACAGTATCATCAAGGCTGATGGGCTACAATTCTCACAATTGCGTCCGGGATCTCCACTCAATGGCTCTCACTCACCTTATCCTCCCAAACTAACCCCTTCCGTTCCTGCACTCTGTGCTTTCTCTTCACTTATTTGAAACATCTTTCCATCTCTCCTGCTCCTGCATAACTACTAACAGTTCTTACATCCACTTTCATCAGACTTAATCCTTCCTTTTGCCTCACTGTATTGGGAAATTGACTCATAATTGGACAAAATAAGCCTGGATGGGTGGAGCTGAAGTTCTTCTCCTCATCCTCAATGTGGAGCACATTCTTGAGATGGCTAGAGAGAATTGAGTTCGATGTTGTGGACGCCTGGGATCTCCATATCGAGGCAATCTAATAAACCTCTTTGTGCTGTGCTGCACTGTTCTCCTTTTACCTCCAGTGTTAACTTATTCTTAAAAAGCTCAAGTTTCTCCCTATAGAGCACAATTAATGTCTTCTCTTCATTTGCACAGGCATCTGTGATATCTCACAATTGCCATCCAAAATAGGCCAATCTGTCAGCCCAACAATTAATGCCTCACCTCCAAGAAAGGAACTTTTGCCTGCACCTTCCAGCAACTTGGGAGATTTTCACCTCAGTGCGTTCTCTATCTGGATTAGATTTGGGAACATAATCTGGTGAGCATATCACTAGCATACTTCTGCAGCGGGTCAAGAAAGAAGGAGCCTATGTCTCTGGAACTCAGAGGAGTGCTCAGATCAGGCATCTGATCCCAGGCAGGAGATAATCCCATGTCAGCCTCTTAATGACATTTTACAAATGCACAGACAATCACTGGAGCATCAGGCAGGATTTGTCAGAAACACCCAGTTATTGAATTGAAGTATGCAGGATTTTCCAATGTTATCACTGCCATGCTGGCTCTGGTGTGCATGCATTTGGCTGTTTTAATGGACAGCAACATGGAAAGCCAGTTCCAACAGAATCACAGTGACAGCTGGCAATGCTTGCAAACTGGCACTCCATTGCCATGCCTATGATAATGATCCATTGTCCTCCCACAAAGGTCAGTGTGATGGTAACTTGGGAAAACCTCCCATCCAATAGTTCTCCATGTTCCGTTATGCTGGCCTAGATTTCACCCTTATATTTAGAATTGACTATCAGCAACCAATGACTGTTATATTCGCCCCAACGTCCACCAGAATGCAGACCATCCTAAGCTTAGCTTTTCCATTCTCCCCAACACTGCATGGACTAACTCCTGATAAGCCTCTTGATGTTTACTGCCCAAACCCTTAGGACTAACCATGGCCAAACCCCAGGAGAGAGTTATGAGGATAGCCTGACTGAGCACATCCCTCTCCTCAGACTGATGTTCCAACAACGCTAAATGTGATTTAATCCCTGCATTTTCAAGACATGGATCCCCTGACACTGGAGACACCATGTGTCTGAGTAACAGTAGCCCTCTGAGTGCCAACTCCCAGGACTGAGATCAGACAATGTTCTTAACTGACTGTAGTCCACCTTTACTCAAATAAGGGTTAGAACATAGAACATAGAAAGATACAGCGCAGTACAGGCCCTTCGGCCTTCAATGTTGCGCCGACCGAATCCTACCTAACCTACACTAGCCCAATAACTTCCAAATGCCTATCCAATGCCCGCTTAAATGACCATAAAGAAGGAGAGTTCACCACTGCTACTGGCAGGGCATTCCATGAACTCACAACCCGCTGTGTAAAGAATCTACCCCTAACATCTGTCCTATACCTACCACCCCTTAATTTAAAGCTGTGTCCCCTAGTAACACCTGACTCCATTAGCGGTAAAAGGTTCTCAGTGTCGACCCTATCTAAACCCCTAATCATCTTATACACCTCTATCAAATCTCCCCTAAACCTTCTCTTCTCCAATGAGAACAGCCCCAAGTGCCTCAGCCTTTCCTCATAAGATTTTCCTACCATTCCAGGCAACATCCTGGTAAACCTCCTCTGCACTCGTTCCAATGCCTCCACATCCTTCCTATAGTATGGCGACCAAAACTGCACACAATACTCCAGATGAGGCCGCACCAGAGTCTTATACAGTTGCAACATGACCTCAGGACTCCGGAACTCAATTCCTCTGCCAATAAAGCCCAGTACACCATATGCCTTCCACACAGCACTATTTACCTGGGTGGCAACTTTCAGAGATCTGTGTACATGGACACCAAGATCCCTCTGCTCATCCACACTACCAAGTAGCCTACCATTAGCCCAGTAATCCATCTTCTTGTTACTCCTACCAAAGTGAATGACTTCACACTTAGCTACATTGAATTCCATTTGCCACATTTCTGCCCAGCTCTGCAACTTATCTATATCCCGCTGTAACCTACCACTTCCTTCCTCACTATCCACAACTCCACCGACTTTTGTGTCATCCGCAAACTTGCTCACCCAGCTTTCAAGCCCTTCCTCTAGATCATTTATAAAGATAACAAAAAGCAATGGTCCCAAAACAGATCCCTGTGGTACACCGCTAGTAACTGCACTCCAAGATGAACATAATCCATCAACTACTACCCTCTGTCTCCTTCCAGCCAGCCAATTCCTAATCCAAACCTCTAATGTATCCTCAATGCCATACCTCCGTAGTTTTAGCATTAGCCTACCATGGGGAACCTTATCGAACACCTTACTGAAATCCATATACACAACATCTACTGCTTTACCCTCGTCCACTTCCTTAGCCACCTTCTCAAAGAACTCAATAAGGTTTGTGAGGCACGACCTGCCCTTCACAAAACCATGCTGGCTATCCTTGATCACGTTATTCCTATCCAGATGTTCATAAATCTTATCCCTTACCATTCTCTCTAAGACTTTGCCCACCACTGAAGTCAGACTCACTGGCCTATAGTTACTAGGGCTATCCCTACTCCCTTTCTTGAACAAGGGGACCACATTCGCTATCCTCCAGTCCTCTGGTACTATTCCCGTTGACAATGACGACATAAAAATCCAGGCCAATGGCTCTGCTATCTCCTCCCTAGCTTCCCATAGGATCCTAGGGTAAATGCCATCAGGCCCAGGAGACTTATCTATTTTCATCCTCTCCAATATTCCCAGAACCTCTTCCCTGCATATTTCCAGGCCATCCATTCTAATCATTTGTGACTCCATATTCACATCAGCAACAGTGTCCTGTTCCTGAGTGAATACTGATGAAAAGTATTGATTTAGTGTCTCTCCAATCTCCTCCGCCTCCACACACAACTTCCCACTACTATCCTTGACTGGACCGATACCTACCCTAGTCATCCTTTTATTCCTGACATACCTATAGAAAGCCTTTGGGTTTTCCCTAATCCTACCAGCTAAAGACTTTTCATGTCCCCTTCTCGCTTCTCTTAGCTCTCTCTTTAGATCCTTCCTGGCTACCTTATAACTCTCTATCGCCCCAACTGAACCTTCACGCCTCATCTTTACATATGCCGCCTTCTTCCCTTTCACAAGGGATTCCAATTCCTTACTAAACCACGGCTGCCTCACAAGGCCCTTTACACCATGCCTGACTGGTACATACTTATCGAGGACACGTAGTAGCTGCTCCTTGAACAATCCCCACATCTCATTAGTGTTCTTCTCTTGAAGCCTGTTTTTCCAATCCACACATCCTAAGTCATGCCTCACTGCATCATAATTTCCCTGCCCCCAGCTATAACTCTTGCCCTGCGGCGCACACTTATCCCTCTCCATCACTAAAGTAAAAGTCACCGAGTTGTGGTCACTGTCCCCGAAGTGCTCACCTACCTCCAAGTCTAACACCTGGCCTGGTTCATTACCTAGAACCAAATCCAGTATAGCCTCACCTCTTGTTGGCTTGTCTACATATTGTGTCAGGAAACCCTCCTGCACACATTGGACAAACACCGACCCATCTAATGAACTCGAGCTATAGCTCTCCCAGTCAATATCTGGGAAGTTAAAGTCCCCCATAACAACCACCCTGCTACCTTCACTCTTTTCCTGAATCATCCTCGCAATATTATCCTCTACTTCTCTAGGACTATTAGGAGGCCTATAGAAAACACCTAACAGGGTGACCTCACCTTTCCTATTTCTAACCTCAGCCCAAACTACCTCAGATGGCAAGTCCTCTTCCATCGTCCATTCCACTGCTGTAATACTATCTTTGACAAGTAATGCCACACCTCCCCCTTTTTTACCCCCATGTCTGATCCTACTAAAACATTTAAACCCTGGAACCTGCAACAGCCATTCTTGTCCCTGCTCTACCCACGTCTCTGTAATGGCCACAACATTGAAGTCCCAGGTACCGACCCATGCTGCAAGTTCACCTACCTTATTTCTTATACTTCTGGCATTGAAGTATACACACTTCAAGCCACCTTTCTGTTTACAGGCACCCTCCTTCGAGATCGCTGCATTATTCATAACCTCCCTACACTCAAGGTCCTGTACCCTAAAGCTACAGTCCAGGTTCCCATGCCCCGGCGGAGTTAGTTTAAACCCTCCCAAAGAGCACTAGCAAACCTCCCCCCAAGGATACTGGTGCCCCTCAGGTTCAGGTGTAGACCATCCTTTTTATAGAGGTCCCACCTTCCCCAGAAAGAACCCCAGTTGTCCAGAAACCGGAATCCCTCCCTCCTGCACCATCCCTGTAGCCACGCATTTAACTGCTCTCTCTCCCTATTCCTCGACTCTCTATCACGTGGCACGGGTAACAAACCAGAGACTACAACTCTGTTTGTTCTAGCTCTGAGCTTCCAACCTAGCTCCCTGAAAGCCTGTCTGACATCCTCACCCCTCTTCCTACCAAAGGTTGGTCCCCTTTGACTTTTGCTGTCCCTGAAACATTCAATGAGATGTTTGTGAATGGACTGTCAGATAGAGATCTGGAGAAAGCGGCGAGATGTATTCACCACGTAACCACTTGGTCTTTCATGTTGGAAATAGGCAGCATCTCGTTCCTTGGCAATGGGAGAATTGCAAACTGAGCATAAATGACATGAGATTAACTACTAATGAGATGCAAACACGTGGATACAAGGTATTCGCCACTTATCAGTGCGATTCAGAACTTGCCACTGGAACCTTAAAGGGACAATCTAGGGAAGGTGATGGTCCAGTGGTATTATCGCTAGACTATTAATCCAGAGACCCAGGTAATGTTCTGGGGCCCCAGGTTTGAATATCCCATGGCAGATGGTGGAATTTGAATTCAATAAAACAAAATCTGGAATTAAGAATCAACTGATGCCCATGAAGACATTTTTGATTTTTGGAAAAACCCATCTGGTTCATTAATGTCCTTTAGGGAAGGAAATCTGCCATCCTCACTTGGTTCTGGCCTACATGTGACTCCAGACCCACAGCAATGTGGTTGACTCTCAGTTGTCCTCTGAAAATGCCTAGAAAGCCAATCAGTTGTACCAATCACTACAAAGTCTCAAAGAAATGAAACTGCACGGACAACCTGGCATCAATCTAGGCACCAGAAAAGACAATGGTAGAAACAACTCTGTCAATCCTGCAAAGTCCTCCTCGCTAACATCTGGGGGCTAATGCCAAAATTGGGAGAGCTGTCTCAGAGACGAGTCAAGCAACAGCCTGGCATAGCCATACTCATGGAATCATATCTTAGAGACAACACCCCAGACACCACTATCACTATCCCTGGATATGTCCTGTCTCAATGGCAGGACAGACCCAGCAGAGTTGAGCATGGCGGTATACAGTGAAGAAAGAGTTGACTTAGGAGTTCTCAACATTGACTCCGGACTGCATGAAGTCTCATGGTTTCAGGTTGAACAGGGCAAGGCAATCTCCTGTTGATTACCATGCACTGTCCTCTCTCAGCTTAGAGGAAGCACTGAGGATGGCAAGGGCACAAAATGTATTCTGGCTGGGGATTTCAACCAACAGTGGCTTGGCAGCAGTACTACTTGGCTGTAGTACTATACTAAAGAACATAGCTGCTGGTCTGGGTCTACGGCAGGTGGTGAGAAAACCAACAAGGGGGAAAGCCATATTTGACCTCATCCTTACCAACCTGCCAACTGCAGATGTATCTGTTCATAACAGTATCGGTAAGAGTGACTATTTGCACAGTCCTTGTGGAAATAGTCCCGCTTTCATGTTGAGAATAACTTCCATCACGTTGTGTGGTTCTATCACCACTTTAAATGGGACAGACTTCGAACGGGTCTAGCAACTCAAGACTGGGCATCCATGAGATGCTGTGGGCCATCAATAGCAGCAGAGTTATACTCCAGCACAATCCTTAGCTTCGCGGTCCTGTATATCCCTACTCAACCATTACTATCAAGCCAGAGAATCAATGGAGAGTGCAGGAGGGCATGCCAGGAACAGAACCAGGTACACCTATGGGCAGCATGGTGGCACAGTGGTTAGCACTGCTGCCTCACAGCGCCAGAGACCCAGGTTCAATTCCCGCCTCAGGCGACTGACTGTGTGGAGTTTGCACATTCTCCCCGTGTCTGCGTGGGTTTCCTCCGGGTGCTCCGGTTTCCTCTCACAGTCCAAAAATGTGCAGGTTAGGTGAATTGGCCAGGCTAAATTGCCCGTAGTGTTAGGTGAAGGGGTAAATGTAGGGGAATGGGTCTTGATGGGTTGTGCTTCGGTGGGCCAGTGTGGACTTGTTGGCTGAAGGGCCTGTTTCCACACTGTAAGTAATCTAATCTAATCTAATCTAATCTAATCTAAAATTGAGGTGCCAACCTGGTGAAGCCACCAATCGACTACTTGCATGCAAAACAGCACAAACAGCAAGCGATTGAAAAGCTAAGTGATCCCACAACCAAAGAATCAGATCTAACCTCGGCAATCCTTCCATATCCAGTTATGAATGATGGTGGATGATTAAACTACTCACTGGAGGAGGGGGAGGCTCCACAAATATCCCCATCCTTAATGATGGAAGAACCTGACACATCAGTGAAAAAGATAAGGCTAAAGCGTTTGCAACAATCTTCAGCCAGACGTGCCGAGTGGATGATCCACCTCGGCCTCCTGCAGTGTCTCCAGCATCACAGATCCCAGTCTTCAGCCAATTCCCTTCACTCCGTGTGATATCAAGGAACGGTTGGAGGCATTGGATACTGGAAACGCTACGGGCCCTGGCAACATTCCAGCAAAAACCCTAAAGACTTGTGCTCCAGAACTTGCCGTTCCCCTGACCAAGCTGTTCCAGTACAGTTACAACACTGACATCTACTCGACAATGTGGAATATTACCCAAGTATGTCCTATATATAAAAAGCAGGACAAATCCAGCCTGACCAATTACTGCCCATCAGTCTACTGAGAAGCATTAGTAAAGTGTTGGAAGGTGTCATCAACAGTGCTATCAAGCAGTACCAATTGCATTCCCCCAGGGCCACTCAACTCCTCATCTCATTACAGCCTTGGTTTATACATGGACAAGAGAGTTGAATTCTGGAGGTGAGGTGAGAATGACAGTCCCTGACATCTAGACTGTATTTGACCAAGTGTGGCATCAAGGAACTCTAGCAAAAAGAATTAATGGGCATCAGGGAGCAAACTCTGTGGTAGTTAGAGTCATACCTGATACATTGGAAGATGCTCATGGAAGTCAGTCATCTCAGCTCCAGGACATCTCTGCAGGAGTTCCTCAGGGTAGTGTCCTAGGCCCTTCAGCTGCTTCATCAATAACCTTCCCTCCAACATAAGGTCAGAAATGGAGATTTTTGCCGATGATTACACAATGTTCAGTACCATTCATAACTCCTCAGATGCTGAAGCAGTCTGTGTCCAAATGCAACAAGTTCTGGACAATATCCAGACTTGGGCTGACAAGTGGCAAGTATCAACTGTGCCTCACAAATGCCAGGCCATGTTCATCACCAACAAGAGAAAATCTAACCACTGCCCATTGACATTCAGTGGAGTTACCATCACTGAATCCCCCACTATCATCATCCTGGGAGTAATCATCGATCAGAAACTCAACTGGACTCACCACATAAATGCAATGGCTACAAGAGCAGGTCAGAGGCTAGGAATACTGTAGCAAGTAACTCACCTCTTGACTCCTGGAAGCCTGTCCACCATCTATAAGATCCAAGTCAGGAGTGTGATGGAATACTCAGCATTTGCCTGCATCAGTGCAGCCCCAACAACACTCTAGAAGCTTGACACCATCCAGGACAAAGCAGCCCACTTGACTGGCACTACTCCCTCTACCACCAATGCTCAGTAGCAGCAGTGTGTACTCTCTACAAGACGAACTGCCGAAATTCACTTAAATACCCTCAGGTAACATCTTCCAAACCCATGATCACTTCCATCACGAAAGACAAGGGCAGCAGATACATGGGAACACCACCAACTGCAAGTTCCCCTCCAAGCCACTCACCATCCTGACTTGGAAATAAATTGACATTCCTTCGCCATTGCTAGGTCAAAATCCTGAAATTTCCTCCCTAATGGCATTGTGGGTCAACCCAGAGCAGGTGGACTACAGCAGTTCAAGAAGGCAGCTCATCAACACCTTCTCGAGGGCAACTAGGGACGGGCAATAAATGCTGGCCAGCCAGTGATATCCATACCCCATAAAATGAATATTTTTAAATTGAAATGAGAAGTGTTTTTCTCGATGTTGAGAGATTTTTCCATTCTCACTGTATTTTCCCAAATTTCTCCACATTGCCCACACTACTTAAAGGCTAGGAATATTCTGCCCTAACTGTTCCTGCAGCACTGCTGGAGAGTTAGGAACATGAGGCTTGGATAATTGATCATTTCAGACAATGAGGTATAACTCTGCAATTTTCACTGGTGTGAGTATCGGTTTTGCAATTGGTATCGGTATCAATGAGCAATGTTCATTAAAGTATAAGATGTCTTAGTAATCCAATGACACATTAGTGTTAAGCTGTAATTATGTATGATGTGAAAATGTGAATCCATAAAGGAATACCCATATGCCTGAATGAGAGCCAGTGACTCGGCTGATTCAGTTAAAACTGTTCATTACATGGGTAAGAAAGATGAAAGGAGAGTTAGCTTCACTATTGATTGTAACATTATACTCTGGTTTTGCTGAAACTGAATAGATCACAAAGGAATGCCACATTAATGTCGAGTTCCTATATATTCAGCATTGCTTGGCCTAACAGGACCACAGTGGGGAATTTCTTAAATAAGAGTTAAATGAGGAAATACCACATGAATAAATGCAACTTGAAAGATGGTGGCAGAAACCAAACGTGCCAATCACTTCTACTATGACTGCATAAATCACTAAGGCTGCAAAGGTGTTCTAAAAGTTAGTACGGAAATTCCAGCTAAACCCTTCCTATTCAAGTACTCATGCAGATGCCTTTTAAATGATGTAACTGTATGAGTCTCCATCACTTCCTCTGGCAGCCCATTCCAATACACGCATCATCCTTAGTGTGAAAAAGTTGCCCCTTCGGTCCCTTTTAAATTTTCCATTAGGTTTTTTAAAAATTCAATTGAAATGATACCAGCTGCCGTGGTGGGATTCAGGCCCATACCTCCCCAGTACATTAGCCTGGGGCTTGGGTTTATTAGTCCTGCTGTGCCAGGGCTTCCGGCTGAAGCTGTAAAAGCTGGAGAGATGCTCTGGGATTTGCACTGCAGCATGAAAGCGTGGTTAACAGCACTGGTGACCTTTTCCAGAATGAACTCCCAATACTTTTTAATACATTTTAATGTGCAAGGTCAAGTCTTTGCAAGCTGTCAACAAATTGAAAATGAAGACATTTTCTCATATGTACCACTTTACTGTCCTTTCATTTAGATTTTTTTTTACATACAGCATGTTTATAGGCAAATCAAGTTACATTGGGGCTTGCTCAAAGCACTGCTTAAGGGCACATCCTCTGGGATTCGATTCATCACTCCTTTACTGTAATTTGTACTTACATGGGTGCCATGGGGAAATGATGAGCCCTGACAGCCAATCGCTTTATCCCTTTCATTTTATGAAACTAAAATGTCTTTTCTATGTTCCTTAATATCAATGTGGAATTATCATTGTGCATATGCCTTTTTAAACACCTCCCTACATTTCTTTAGAATAATCTAAAGGGAGCAAAATATCAATCATGATAAAGTTCTGATTTCTCAACAAGGATTGATATCATAAAGAAAGAGACAGTATTGCTAAAAATGCAGAAGTTTTCTTTGTTGAATGTACATAATACTTCCTGAAATTTTGACTAAATTTCACCAACTGGAAGTAACATTTCTGTAAGTTTATTAAAACAGCATCTGACAACAATTTACAATTGGGTTTCATTCAGTCTTTATACTAAAAACATTTATTGCGAGAGTAATTTCAAGGTATTAACCAAGCATTCTGTGATTGGAGATCTTTCTGCAGCAGTTTATGGATTTGAACAGAGTTAATTAAACAGAGTTGAAATGATAAAGATAGTTTCACAGGTCACTATGACTAACACTATCAAATTGTAATTAAAACCGATCTGATTCACTCATGTTCTTTAGAATGGAGATCTGCCAGCTGTTCATGGTTTGCCCTGGTTGTGACTCCAGATCCATAGTGATACAATTCACCTCCTGCCTTTCTTCTGAAATAACTTAGCACGCCACTCAATTATACTAAACTGCTCCAAAAACAAATTGTAAAGAGAATACAACAGCTTAGCATCAAGCTAGGCATCAGATTTGAAGAAAACAAAACCTTAAATGCCCCAACAAAGTTATCCTCATTAAAATCTGGAGACTTTGTGCCAAAATTGAGCTTGACATTCCTCTATATCCCAAATTGGGCCCAATTCCTAGAATGAAGAAACTCAGGCATCAATGTAAATTCATTGCTGACGCTCCCTGAAGCAGCTTTGCTGATTTATTCTGAAGAGAAGTTCATTCTGCACAAAATGAACAAATAAATCTGAAGCAGTTGAGTTAGGGGATGCTGGGGATATGGGCAGTGGGAGAGATCAGTTTAATGGAGATTCACAATTGTGTGGAGCCCAGAGGTGCAGTCCTCCTCATTCTAACTGCACAAGACATTACAAAGGGTTGTGTCTCCTAACACAACCTCAAAATAAATCTTCCTTGTTTTTGAGGCATTTGTGAGTAGCCTCTAGAGGTCACTTTAAGGCTGTTCAAGACCCAAAAGTTCCATTTGTAACTTGCACATCACCAGAATTGTCCCTTAGAGGCCATGGCCAATTCAGCAGTGATCCATATTTCCATGCAGGAAAGGGAAGTTCTAAGTTTTGGTATTACATCTGTTTTAGGCCCTTATGTGACACAACTGAGTTAAATTTCAACCTCAATGACTTTGTTTATTTCAAAACAATTTCGATAAAATGCTGCAAGATATATGAAGGACTGATTCACTACTGCTGATTATTATATTGTGAATAGTAGCATCTCCCTGATGAATACAGGGAGATCATGTGTTGTACTAGACCAAGGAGAGGCTATGACTGATGCTTGGTCTTTGCTGACTTTAACTAATCTGTTCAGGGTGTGGCAAAAAACAACCAAGGTTTCTATTCCTGTTTTGCGTACAATAGTTCATCCCCTATTTCCTCTTCACTTTTTAATGAATCCTCATGTAGATATTGGGCAAAAAAACATCTGATTTGGCGTTGAGTCTCTTTACAAGTTCCACAATCTCCCAGCACACCCCATGTAACTTCATACAATTTACAGGACTTCACTGAGGAAATGGGGAAAAGGTATTGTTGGTGGAAGTGTTCCTAGCAACAGTCAATACTCTTCAGGAAAAGGATTAAAAAGAGGGCATTGGAGGAAGAGTTGAAGGATACAACAAACATCTTGGTTTCTAGGATCGAAGGATTGAATATAAGACTGGCTCCCAGCTCCGATTAATCAGTCATTGATTTGGGATTGAGTGACAGAACAGAAGGGTTACTGCTTGTGGTCTTTGCCCAATGATACTGGGAGAGAGAGAGGGAGCCACTGCTCCTAGTTCCTACACTTCAACCCCATATAGATAGGTGGAAGTAGAGGAAGTGAAGAAGGGTGGAAAAATACCCCTGATCCAACATTACTTGAAAGCAATAATCTCCCATCATGCTATCAAGAGATTGGTGAAACTCATAGGTAAGTAAAGCTAAATGAATTAGATTGGATGTGGCATTCCTGGCTTGCTTCTGTGATTTCTATGTAAAAATTATGTCAGCGTACATTTTCATCCGCCATTGCTGTTTGTCCAATAGTTCTCCCACAAATGTCCATGGCAATATATCGGGGCAAAAACAGAAAGTCAGAACTCCCATCAATTACAACTGCAGTTGCAATATGCAAACGATAAACTATTGCAGACCAATTCAGTCAAATGGCCGTGTTGATAACAGATTGCCAATGTCTCACTTAGCTGGATCTGACAACAAATGACTGCAAACTCAGTCACAACCTCCTATCATATGATCTTTATTAGTGTAGTAAGATGAGGTCAACAGTCCTCAGACTAAACAGTAACAGTCTTTATTAAAGATATTTGTTAACAAAGTGTAGCAAGATAGGGCATTGTCTGAAACCCTTAGACTCCAGTTCCATATGATCTGAGGTCACATTGCTTCCTTTTGCACATGCTCAGCAGCTTTGCTTGAAAGAGACTGTATAATTAACCCTTTACACCACAAGTAGTGAATCTTGCCGTTGATAAATTGTAACATAAATAATTTGTTTATTGTTCACTGAGTAAGACGGAACAATTAAGATTTGTGTTTAATCAGTCAATTCTCAGTTGTTACTTCCTAATCCAAAAGCTTTCTAAAAGCTTACCAAAAATTCAAGGCTTAGCTCTTATTGATTTTTAGAGGGTGACATGTTCTCCAATGCACTTTATTGGTATTCAGAGTATGTTGAGGCACCATAATGAGGTAATGTGAATGATTCAATGTACAATCTTCCTGCTTCATTGCATTTGTAAAATTCTTCTCTCAGTCATTTATTTCTCTGTGCATCCCTACAGTGTCATCAGTTTATTTTTAACTCCATGACATCAGCATTGTTCAATCAAAAGGCACTCAGCTGGATTCCATTGTGAATTATTGCAGCTCATTCAACTGGCTGTGACTGCTGTTGAAAATGTTTTAATATTACGGAATGTTTGAAAATGAATTTAATATTAAACTTTACTTAGAAACATCTATATAACTGAAAATATAAGGTAGAATTTTATTGGTCCCCAAATGGCAGGATACGGACACAAATGGAGGTTGCTGGTAAAATTACAGGTAGCTAGCCTGGGACAGCTCCTCACACAATCCTACCCTCAGACATTTCCCAGCGGTGGCCCACAAGTGTAATCACCAGCCTGAGGACTTTTTTAATCTAATGGGACTGCCAGTATTTCCCAGTGTGGAACCATCTTCAGGCCATTGGCAGTCCACCAGTTTCTTGGAGGTATGTTCCTGAGACTGTCCAGGGTCATCACAGGTTGGGATCACCATGTGTCCCACAGGACTATGAACAAGAAAGTAGGCAGTCCTTATAGACCCCTCCCTCCCAACTTGGTCACACCCTAAAGTGGTTTGTCTTGTGATCAGCAGGGTTTTCACTGGCCATCCGAATTTGAATTTGTTCTTACCTGCTACAACGACACCTCCATCGTGATGGCAGTATAGTGGCTAAGTGTTAGCACTGCTGCCTCACAGCATCCGGGTCCAGATTCAATCCTACCCTTGAGTTGGAGAGACAGATAGAAGTGATGAGGAATTTGCAACAGCATCAGGATGTGATGGATGGCAGTGGGAAGGTCTCCGATACAGTCACATAGATGGGTTAACTCCAGGAAGGGTAAGAGAGGTAGGCAGCTAGTGCAGGAGTCTTTTGTGGATATACCCATTTCAGACAGGTATGCTGTTTGGGAAAATGTAGAGGGTGATGAATTCTCAGGGGAATGTAGCACGAACAGCCAAGACTGACTGGCTCCAATGCAATGAGGGGTACATCGCCTTCCAAGGGATCAATTGTGTTAGGGATTCTGTAGTCAGAGGTACAGACAGATGTTTCTGTGGCCAGCAGAGCAAAAGCAGAATGGTGTGTTGTTTGCCTGATGCCAGGATCAAGGTTGTCTCAGAGAGGGTGCAGAATGTTCTCACAGGGGAGAGGGGCCAGCAGGAGGTCATTGTCCACATTGGAACCAACAATATAGGAAGGGAAAAGGTTGAGATTCTGAAGGAAGATTACAGAGAGTTAGGCAGAAATTTAAAAAGGACGTCCTCAAGGGTAGTAATATCTGGATTACTCCCAGTGCTACGAGCTAATGAGGGCAGGAATAGGAGGATAGAGCAGATGAATGCGTGGCTGAGGAGCTGGTATATGGGAGAAGGATTCACATTTTTGGATCAATGGAATCTCTTTTGGGGTAGAAGTGACCTGTACAAGAAGGACGGATTGCACCTAAATTGGAAGGGGACTAATATACTGGCAGGGAACTGCTTGGGAGAATTTAAACTAGTAAGGTGGGGTGAGTCCCAGGGAGACGGTGAGGAAAGAGATCAATCTGAGACTGGTACAGTTGAGAACAGAAGTGAGTCAAACAGTCAGGGCAGGCAGGGACAAGGTAGGACTAATAAATTAAACTGCATTTATTTCAATGCAAGGGGCCTAACAGGAAGGCAGATGAACTCAGGGCATGGTTAGGAACATGGGACAGGGATATCATAGCAATTACGGAAACATGGCTCAGGGATGGGCAGCTGCAAATGTGTTGCTGGTTAAAGCACAGCAGGTCAGGCATCATCAAGGAACAGGAAATTCAACGTTTCGGGCATAAGCCCTTCATCAAGAATGAGGAAAGTGTGTCCAGCAGGCTAAGATAAAAGGTAGGGAGGAGGGACTTGGGGGAGGGGTGATGGAGATGTGATAGATGGAAGGAGGTCAAGGTGAGGGTGATAGGTCAAAGTGGGGTGGGGGCGGAGAGGTCAGGAAGAAGATTGCAGGTTAGGAGGGCGGTGCTGAGTTCGAGGGAATCGACTGAGACAAGGTGGGGGGAGGGGAAATGAGGAAACTGGAGAAATCTGAGTTCATCCCTGGTGGTTGGAGGGCTCCCAGGCGGAAGATGAGGCGCTCTTCCTCCAACCGTCGTGTTGTTATGTTCTGGTGATGGAGGAGTCCAAGGACCTGCATGTCCTTGGTGGAGTGGGAGGGGGAGTTAAAGTGTTGAGCCATGGGGTGGTTGGTCCGGGCGTCCCAGAGGTGTTCCCTAAAGCGTTCCGCAAGTAAGTGGCCCGTCTCCCCAATATAGAGGAGGTCACATCGGGTGCAGCGGATGCAATAGATGATGTGTGTGAAGGTGCAGGTGAATTTGTGGCGGATATGGAAGGATCCTTTGGGGCCTTGGAGAGAGGTAAGGGAGAAGGTGTGGGCGCAAGTTTTGCATTTCCTGCGGTTGCAGGGGAAGGTGCCGGGAGTGGAGGTTGGGTTGGTGGGGGGGTGTGGACCTGACGAGGGAGTCACGGAGAGAGTGGTCTTTTTGGAACGCTGATAGGGGAGGGGAGGGAAATATATCCCTGGTGGTGGGGTCCGTTTGGAGGTGGCGGAAATGACGGCTGATGATACGCTGTATACGGAGGTTGGTGGGGTGGTAGGTGAGAACCAGTGGGGTTCTGTCCTGGTGGCGGTTGGAGGGGCAGGGCTCAAGGGCGGAGGAGCGGGAAGTCGAGGAGATGCGGTGGAGGGCATCGTCAATCACGTCTGGGGGGAATCTGCGGTCTTTGAAGAAGGAGGCCATCTGGGCTGTACGATATTGGAACTGGTCCTCCTGGGAGCAGATGCCCTGGAGACGAAGGAATTGGGAATATGGGATGGCGTTTTTACAGGGGGTAGGGTGGGAGGAGGTGTAGTCTAGGTAGCTGTGGGAGTCAGTCGGTTTATAGTAGATGTCTGTGTTGATTCGGTCGCCCGAGATAGAAATGGAAAGGTCTAGGAAGGGGAGGGAGGAGTCTGAGATGGTCCATGTGAATTTGAGGTCAGGGTGGAAGGTGTTGGTAAAGTGGATGAACTGTTCAACCTCCTCGTGGGAGCACGAGGCAGCGCCAATGCAGTCATCGATGTAGCGGAGGAAAAGGTGGGGGTGGTGCCAGTGTAGTTGCGGAAGATGGACTGTTCCACATATCCTACGAAGAGACAGGCATAGCTGGGGCCCATGCGGGTGCCCATGGCTACTCCTTTAATTTGGAGGAAGTGGGCGGATTGGAAAAAAAAGTTGTTCAGGGTGAGGACCAGTTCAGTCAGTCGAAAGAGGGTGTCGGTGGAAGGGTACTGGTTGGTATGGCGGGAAAGGAAGAAGCGGAGGGCTTTGAGTCTTCATGATGGGGGATGGAGGTGTACAGGGACTGGATGTCCATTGTGAAGATAAGGCATTGGGGACCGGGGAAGCGAAAATCATGGAGGAGGTGGAGGGCGTGGGTGGTGTCCCGAACGTAGGTGAGGAGTTCTTGGACTAAGGGGGACAGAACCGTGTTGAGGTACGCGGAGATGAGTTCGGTGGGGCAGGAGCAGGCTGAGACAATGGGTCGGCCGGGGCAGTCAGGTTTGTGGATTTTGGGCAGGAGGTAGAAACGGGTGGTGTGGGGGTGTGGGACTATAAGGTTGGAGGCGGTGGATGGGAGACCCCCTGAGGTGATGAGGTTATGGATGGACGGTTCTGTCCCCATATCAGGAGGGCAAAAAGGGGACATGAGCTAACATTGGCAAATAGAATTAAGGAGAATCCATAGGGTTTTTACAAATACATCAAGAACAAAAGGGTAACTAGGAGAGAATAGGGCCCCTCAAAGATCAGCAAGGCGGCCTTTGTGTGGAACCACAGAAAATGGGGGAGATACTAAATAAATATTTTGCAACAGTATTTACTGGAAAAGGATATGGAAGATATAGACTGTTGGGAAATAGATGGTGACATCTTGCAAAATGTCCAGATTACAGAGGAGGAAGTGCTGGATGTTTTGAAATGGTTAAAGGTGGATAAATCCCCAGGACCTGATCAGGTGTACCCGAGAACTCTGTGGGAAGCTAGAGAAGTGATTGCTGGGCCTCTTGCTGAGATATTTGTATCATCGATAGTCACAGGTGAGGTGCAGGAAGACTGGAGGTTGGCAAATGTGGTGCCACTGTTTAAGAAGAACGGTAAGGACAAGCCAGGGAACTATAGACCGGTGAGTCTGACCTTAGTGGTGGGCAAGTTGTTGGAGGGAATCCTGAGGGACAGGATGTACATGTATTTGGAAAGGCAAGGACTGATTCGGGATAGTCAACATGGCTTTGTGCGTGGGAAATCATGTCTCACAAACTTGATTGAATTTTTTGAAGAAGTAACAAAGAAGATTGATGAGGGCAAAGTGGTTGATGAGTGGCAGAGGGCAGAGTGGCTAATCAGTCTCCCATGGGGAACCTTGTTGAACACCTTGCTGAGTCCATATAGATCACATCTAGATTAGATTACTTAATCTAATCTAGATGTGATCTATATGGACTCAGTAAGGTGTTCAACAAGGTTCCCCATGGGAGACTGATTAGCAAGGTTAGACCTCATGGAATAAAGGGAGAACTAGCCATTTGGATACAGAACTGGCTCAAAGGTAGAAGACAGAGAGTGGTGGTGGAGGGTTGTTTTTCAGACTGGAGGCCTGTGACCAGTGGAGTACCACAAGGATTGGTGCTGGGTCCTCTACTTTTTGTCATTTACATAAATGATTTGGATGCGATATTAAGAGGCACAGTTAGTAAGTTTGCAGATGACACCAAAATTGGGGGTGTAGTGGACAGCGAAGAGGATTACCTCCGATTACAACAGGATCTGGACCAGATGGGCCAATGGGCTGAGAAGTGGCAGATGGAGTTTAATTCAGATAAATGCGAGGTGCTGCATTTTGGGAAAGCAAACCTTAGCAGGACTTATACACTTAATGGTAAGGTCCTGGGGAGTGTTGCTGAGCAAAGAAACTTTGGAGTGCAGGTTCATAGCTCCTTGAAAGTGGAATTGCAGGTAGATAGGATAGTGAAGAAGGTGTTTGGTATATTTTCCTTTATTGGTCAGAGTATTGAGAACAGGAGTTGGGAGGTCATGTTGTGGCTGTACAGGACATTGGTTAGGCCACTGTTGGAATATTGCATGCAATTCTGGTCACCTTCCTATCGGAAAGATGTTGTGAAACTTGAAAGGGTTCAGAAAAGATTTACAAGGATGTTGCCAGGGTTGGAGGATCTAAGCTACAGGGAGAGGCTGAACAGGCTGGGGCTGTTTTCCCTGGAGCGTCGGAGACTGAGGGGTGACCTTATAGAGGTTTACAAAATTATGAGGGGCATGGATAGGATAAGTAGACAAAGTCTTTTCTCTGGGATTGGGGAGTCCAGAACTAGAGAGCATAGGTATAGGGTGAGAGGGGTAAGATAAAAAAGAGACCTAAGGGGCAACATTTTCACACAGAGGGTGGTATATGTATGGAATGGGCTGCCAGAGGATATATTGGAGGCTGGTACAATTGCAACATTTAAGGGGCATTTGGATGGGTATATGAATAGGAAGGGTTTGGAGGGACATGGGCCGGGTGCTGGCATGTAGGACTAGATTGGGTTGGGATATCTGGTCGGTGTGGACAAGTTGGACCAAAAGTTCTGTTTCCATGCTGTACATCTCTGTGACCCTATGATTGTGTAGAGTTTTTCCATTCTTTCTGTATCCGTGTGGGTTTGCTCCTGTAGTCCAAAAATATATAGGTTAGGTGGATTGGCCACGCCAAATTGGCCATACTGCCCAGGGATGTGTAGGTTAAGTAGATTAGCCATGGTGTATGCAGAATTACAGGGATAAGGTATGGGCATGGGATGCTCTTCAGATGGTCAGTGTGGACTCAATGGACCAAATCGCCTGCTTTCACACTGCAGGGATTCTATGATGGTTCCAACATCTTCCCATGGCTTCAGGGTTCTCAGCCCTCTGATTCAGCCTGCACCATCAGAATAGTGGGCACACATGATCCAATGAGGAGGCTGTCTGTGGTAAAGTTATTGAGCTGGTCTCACTGCCAGTAAGGGCAATCTCACAACCTCAGTTCATTCTGATATCAGGGTCCAAAGCCTTCCCGTCTCTGGAATCTGCTACATGTCACAATTAAAAGTGGTCATACATTGATATACCAAAACAATCTTAGCAATACCTTTTCAAATTGCTGCTTAGTCATTAAAATCATTGCAGATTGGTTACCACTGCTTGCTTTCCACATCTCAATGAATTTCCAGTTTCTATAATAGGTTGTTGATCAAATGATTATCTAGTAAATTAAGTATTTAATTTAAAAAAGCCTAATGCACATTTCAATTTATTAAATAGTTAGGAAAAAACACATCAACAATCATAAACCACACAAAGTGCCTGACCATTCTCTTTTCATCATTATCAGGTAGGAGCCATCTTAAAACTTATTAAATTGCTCAATTTTCTGCAAATGTGTTGAGCAGTCATCATGATTATGCACTAAGGCAGGAAGAAGAGATATGACAAGTTATTGGCCAATTTACTTTATTCTCCTGTTAGCTTTGCAAAACTTATATCCCACCCTTCATTGCCTTGTGAATTTCATTAAGTTGTTCTATTTTCATGTTAGTTGTCCGTTTGACTGTTGTAATTAACAAAGTGAATATCCTTTTAACAATGTGCTTGGTTTCAGTGACTATCAATGAACCTCTCTGACACAGAAAGTGAACAGCTAAAGGTACGGAATCAGCTTCCTTCATATTGTGAGTGTTGTTGGAGTAAAACAGTGAGTGGGAGAGAGACAATAACGGGTTCAAAGTGGAACGATCACAGAGGTATTAGGCAGGATAGCGAGTGGAGTACCAAAGGAAGGAAATGGACCAGTTAGGTGAGAATAAGGACTGGGGTTTCCAGGCTGATCAGTTGAGCTGAGCACTGATGGAGCCAAGTGGGGCTGCAAGTGAAGTATGGGTGGCATTCTTTGTATAGTACAAATGCATTTGCAGATGGAATAGTCTCCCGCCGTTCATCAAAATCATGGCTAATTCAATTGTAACTTCAAATCCGCATTCCTGCCTACCCTGATAACCTTTCACCTCCGTGTATATCAAGAATATATTTCCCTCTGTCTTAACATACTCAAGGTCACCACACCACTTTTCAGGAAGAAATCCAAAACATATGACCCTCTGAGAGAACAAAATGCACCACATCTCTGTTTTGAATGGATGACGCGTATTTTAAAATAGTGACCTCTAGTTCTCGATTTTCCCTATCCATTCTGTCAAGGTTCCATTGGATCTTATTTGTTTCTTCCTGCTCTTTAAAACTTTAGTGGATACAGGCCTATTCTATTTGACCTTTCCTTGTAGCACAATCCATCCATTCCGGGTATTCATCCAATAAACCTTCTCTGACTGCATACTGTATCTTTCATTGAACTGTGCATAGCCTCATTGGTCTCATCCAAATCATTTATAAATTGTAAAATTGAGATCTCAGCATCCTTTACTGTGACATATCTCTTATTACAACTTTCCAACCTGAAAAAGACCCATTTGGATTACTCTCTGCTTCCTATTAGCCAAACAATCTGTGACAATATACTATTAGCACCACTAACCCATGAGCTTTTATTTTCCACAATAACCCTGGATGTGGCAACTACTCAAATACCTTCTGGAAATTTAAGTCCTCTACACCAAACAATTGTTCCATATTCACAGCGTCTCATCTTCTTCAAAGAACTCCAATAGTTTGGTCAAACATTGAGTCAAAGAGTCACAGCATGGAAACAGACCCTTCGGTCCAACCAGTCCATGCCAAACATAATCCCAAACTAAACTAGACCCATCTGGCCATGTCCCTCAAAACCTTTCCTATTTGTGTACTTATCCAAATGTTTTTAAACATTGTAATTGTGCTCTCATCCACACTTCCTCAGGAAGTTCATTCCACGTTGAACTACCCTCTGCGTAAAAAAATTGCCACTCATTTCTTTATAAAAATCTCTCTCCTCACACCTTAAAAATGTACCCCCTAGTTGTGAAATTAACCATCCTAGGGAAAAGACTCTGTTTGATGCCAAACTAGTGGGATCACCCCTGAATCAAGGGAGCTTTGGAAAATTAAAATCAATGCATCAACTATCTCACTTCTTTTAGGACCCTAGGATGGAGTATATTAGGATTCTTTTCCATCTGCAGCTCCAGCAATTTAATCAGTGCCACTAATTTATTCAGGACCATTTCTCTGATCATTGTGGTTTTCACGATTTCTTCCCTTCTTTCCATTTCCAGATTTATTGCTGCTTCTGAGCGATTATGAGGGATAATACAAAATTACTGTTTCATTCGCCATTTCCTTATGTTCTATTATAAATTCCCCAGTCTCATTTTGATATTCTACCTAGGGACACCTTTGCTATGAGATCATTAATTAATCCTATTTCATTGCACAATACTGGGTTGAGTTAAGCATGCTCTCTGGTTGGCTCTAGAACATGCAGTTCTAAGAAAATGTCCAGAAAACATTCCATGAAACTCTCATCTGGACTACTTTTCTCCACTTAACTTTTTCAGTCTATGCGCAGATCAAAATCTCACATGATAATTGCCCTGTTATCCACACAAGCTCTCATGTTTCTTTCTTTATGCACAGCCCTACCCTGTGGTCACTATTTGTACACCACTCCACAAGGGATATCTTGCATTTATCTTTTTTCATTTCTAGCCAAACTGTTTCCACACCTTGACTCCCTAAACATAGATTATCAGTCTCAATTATCATTAACAAACAGAGCCACCAATTCCTGGTTCCCCATAATTCCTAGATGTTCTGTACCCTTGAAGATTCCAGTCTTCAGTTATGTCCTTGCAATGGCCACCAGTTTGTATCTATTCATTTCTATTCGCATTCTGAGCTCATCTGTTTTATTTTGAATGCTACATGCACTCAGATAATCTTTAGTTTTATTCTTTTACTGTATTTGTAAATTCTAGACAAAGTTGTTGGTTGACTCTTACTGTGATCCTCTCCGTCCCTTTTTGTCACAGTTTGCTTATCATTTGTCATGTTAAAATCTTTTAGATTAGATTAGATTACTTACTGTGTGGAAACAGGCCCTTCGGCCCAACAAGTCCACACCGACCCGCCGATGCGCAACCCACCCATACCCCTACATTTACCCCTTACCTAACACTACGGGCAATTTAGCATGGCCAATTCACCTGACCCGCACATCTTTGGACTGTGGGAGGAAACTGGAGCACCCGGAGGAAACCCACGCAGACACAGGGAGAATGTGCAAACTCCACACAGTCAGTTGCCTGAGTCGGGAATTGTACCCGGGTCTCTGGCACTGTGAGGCAGCAGTGCTAACCACTGTGCCACCGTGACCTCGATTTATAGGAGTGCTGTTGATTTTGGTTATCAATGTGCCAAACTTATTGCATTTTGACCAAAAAGCAGACATAACAACAAGGTTAATGCAACAACCCAATTGGGCAAGGGAAAGGGCAAAACTAAAGGCCAAAGAAACATTGAGATTAGACAAGAGACACTTGCAGGATGGTTTAAAACTTTCTTAACTATCAGCTTTATGTATAAACTAGCATAATGTTCACCTTGACATAACTCTTAGTTCAACATGAACATCATCTCAGGAGATCTGTTGCTCTTATATACAAAGAAAGGCAGTCGAACCCCCATAATGACAATACACAGAAAAGACCAGTTTGTCTTTACTTTGAAGTCAAGATGTTGATCACGATGGATGAAAGGAAATCTAGTTGTTAAACCACATGAGTAGAAATTAACACATTTTATAAATGCTGAGATGCTGAAATACTGCTTGTGGTATTTGTGAGCCACAATGAGAAATTCTTGGTGAATTTCCAACAATTTGAAATTGCATTCAATGATAAGGGTGCTAATTTCTCGTTTTCAATGTGTTGATTGCTGTGTGGTATATTCCATGTGCATGGATAAAAAAAAAGCTGTATTTCAAAATGTAGGTAAAAATATTAGCTCCAAATTAGCAGTAAGGTAGTAGGCATCATTATTGCATGTAATTGACAGCCACTTTTCACATTCACTTATATGAAGGTAAATGTGACATTTATTGATACACTTTTTCCTTAAAGAGTGCATATAGTATTTTTTGAACACGGATCAAAATAGATATTACAGAGTGACAGATTTGTCATGTCCTTAAAATACTTATCAATTATTCTCATTCTTAGGGTTAATGAAAATGTTAGCCTTGTTCAATCATGAGTAACTGAGCTATTTATAGTTTTCTAAATCATCATTGCTGCTGAACAGTCACATCAGCCCTGAAAAAGATTAAAATGTGGAATGAGAATTCCCAAAGAACATTTGTAAATTAGATTTATTAAAAACATTTTTTAAATTTAGAGTTGCATTCTTTCACCGAACCTCATGACAATGTTTCCACTCATCAGTTCATTTTCTGTGCAACTGTTGAAACTTAATTTATGTTCAAATTTTATTGTCTCCTACTTTGCTGTCTGAGAGAATTCTTCAATCTGACTTGCTGATCAGCCCACATCAAACTATACAGTCTTAGAGTCATCCAGCACAGAGTGGATCCATTGGTTCAACACGTCCATGCCAACCAGGAGTCCCAAACCTAACCAGTTCCATTTGCCTGAGTTTGGCCCATATCTCTCTAAATCTTTCCTGTTCATGTATCTTTACAAATGTCTTTTAAATGTTGTAACTGTACCTGCATCTATCACTGGCGGTTCATTCCACACACGAACCACCTTCTGTGTGAAAAGGTTGGCCCTCAGATCCCTGTTCAATCTTTCTCCTCTCACTTAAAACTATAACCTCTAGTTTTGAACTCTATTACCCTGGGAAAAGACACTTGCCCTTCACCTTAACTATGTCCCTCATGATTTTATAAACTTCTACCTGGTGACTCCTCAACCTCCTACGTTTCAGGGATAAAAGTTCCAGTCTATCCAGCCTCTCCTTACAATTCAAACCTCCAGTCCTTGTCAATCCTTTCTGTGCACTTTCCAATTTGATAATACCCTATTTTACAAGGTGACCTATTTAACTCTTCAAAATTAATGTGATCCCATATTCCAGCAGATAAAAATAGCAATAAACAAGCTATAGCAAATAGCAATAGGAACATTCAGTATAAGAAATAGTATACAAGATTTTTAAAAATGTTTCAATTTTATGAATTCATAAAGATTGTAGTCAAACTCTACACAAGACTCAGTAAAGCCCCTTTGCCCACACACACACACACACACACACACACACACACACACACACACACACACACACACACACACACACACACAACGTACCAGCCCTCTTCCAAATCATCATCCCTGTTACATACTCAGTCACTCTGCAGCCCCTCTCCTCACACGCAAACAGTCACCAGCCCCTTTGTACAAAACCTCGTTCTGCAAACTTACACAGCATTATCTCTCTTTCTCACACATGCTCCGCAGCTTCCTTACCCAATACTCCCTGCCTTGCTCTGCGCCCTAGACCCTAGCCCACTCCACCACACCTCCACCATCCCAAACCCAACATCTAGTTTGGCAATCTCACACTCCCTCAACCCCTGGTCTCATTCCACTGAGCCCTATATAGCAATTATGCCACCCCTCATTTGGCCCCTGGTCTCACTATCCCACTATGTTGGACCAGCATTTTCACTGTTGAGGCCCTCCAAACCCATCCTTGCAGTGTCCTTCCCCCAGCCTTGCTGCCCCATCTGCCAAGCAGCTCTACCTGCTGAGCCTTGGCCCCACCAGTTTCACATTAACATCCTCCTCCAACAACACTCCCAATTCTATGAACACAAAAGTCTTTGTGCCTGTATGCACCCTAGCCTGCCTTAGTGCTCCCATATAGCACTACCTCAGTGGCTGCAGCATGGTTGGTGGAAGCCTCTTGCTTTTTATTAGATGAGGCCGTGGATGGCCTTGAGAGATGTCCTCCAGGAGCTCTAGGTAGTTACACTCTGGGTTAGGTGTCTGAGATGGAACATCTAGGGCAGTGGCAAATTTGTAATGGCTGGGGAAGGAAAGACAACATGAGAGAATGGAGCAGGTTCCATTGAGCTTCTGCCACTGCCTCTGGCTTGCACATCAGTAATGTGGCAGAGAATAATATTGCTGCTGAACTTCAGTGAGATCCTGCATGCCCTTCGTGCTGCACAAATCAAAAGCTACAAGATGGGGTGATGTCATGGATCACCTGATCTCTGACTGATGCTTTCACTGCCACACCAGTACCTGAAGAAGCACCAGACACAGTCTCAGTGATGGCTCTGTAAGTGCTGCTGTAGAGTTGGCCATCACTTTTATGCAGAAAAGGATGAATTTCAAACTCCATGCAACACCCTGTGCCCTATTGGAACTGGGCCTTTCAAATGGTCTTCAACTGTGATTGAAGCTGCCTTTCAGGATCATGAATGCACAAGGCATCTCCATGTGCACTGCCATCAATGCTCTCTTTTGGGCGACTCTACTAACTTGCAATTGCTGCCACAGAGCCCATCTGCCATCTCATCCTCTGGGGAGCTGGACAGGAAGTATTCTTTCCCTTTGACCTTGCTGTAGCCCAAGCACCATGTGCAGTTCCTGACGCTGAGCTGCATGCTGTGCCAGCAGCTGAGCTGTTAGCTGCAAATGTCAGATCATGTGGCGTTGCACCATTGATCATGACTGGCATAAGGTTCCTCTCCCTCTTCCTCCTGAGGGCTCTGCAGCAGAAAGCAAACAGGAGTGTGGAGGGATGAGGGAAGTGGGTGGATGGTAAAGCAAGAGATCCACAGTCACACAAACTAAGCTGGTACATAATTCCAGATATCAGGTTGAGAGTGAGAAAGGAGTTGAGTAAGGGCATAAAACAGGGGCAGGTAACTGTCACAAATACTCTCAGTGATCCTGGATGCTGTGGATTCTGTAGCAGTGAGCTCAATGAGACAGAGCAGCTCCTGTGCCCAGCTTAGTAGATGGCATTGTGCCTACCCCTACAGATTCTCTGCTCCTTCCTGTCAGGGCCACCTTGACTTTCAAGAGTAAGAACAGAATGTTAGCTAGGAGAAAGTGAGGATTGCAGATACTGGAGATCAGAGTCAAGAGTGTGGTGCTGGAAAAGCACAGCAGCTCAGGTAGCATCCGAGGAACAGGAGAATCAATGTTCCAGGCTTAAGTTTCCTGATGAAAGGCTTATGCCTGAAATGTCGATTCTCCTGCTCCTCAGATGCTGCCTGACCTGCTGTGCTTTTCCAGCACCACACTCTTGACTCTGATCTCCAGCATCTGCAGTTGTCACTTTCTCCTCCCTGAGAACAGAATGTTACATTGTGTTTGGGGGATGTGCCTGCCCTCACTAACCAGTTGGTCTGTGCGGATTGTGAGAAGTGAGCAAAGTGAACGAATGTGAATATTAGGCATGAGTTGCTGCATAGTTAATTCAGTAGCTGGAGTTTGGTGCATTGAGCAGTGTGAGATGTTAGTAGTTTTATGAGTATGAGAAGGAATGTGATGATGCACTTATGACTTTCACCACATAAGTAAGGTCATCAAACTTCTTCCTCTGTTGCTGTGAGGTTCTTGGGTCCTGACTGTACGCATTGACCTCCCTGGTCATCCCTTCTCTTTGGATCCTTCTGCTTGATACTAATGTGTCTCTCAGGAAAACTGGGACCTCTCTCTCTCCTCTCATGTTCCATTTCCCTTGTGCAGCAACAGCAAGCAGTAGTAGTCTCCTAGAAGGATGCAGAGAAATATCCTTTTGGAGACTAGCTGGAACATGTGATAAGTTCAAACATCCTTAGGTCACCCGTTGACTGTGCAGCTGGTTAGTAGAAGAGGTCACACCAAGATGCACATTGAAATCATTTTAATGAGGAGGCTGCACAGAATTTGCGTACTGCCTGCCCAATTGGACTGGATATTGGTAGGTTGTGACTCATGATGCTCTCGTCCAAACTCAGAAGCAGCCTAATTTTTAACCCATTATGTTGCATTTCCTAACAGGCACCACAGGATTGTGTAAAAATATCATGACCAGGCCCGGGATGCTTTTAGAAGATGAGTATGGACCACCAGGCTATTGAAAACTGATGAACATTTACTAACTATTTACACTAGCTACAGAGACATAGAAATATAGAAAATAGATACAGGAGGAGGCCATTCAGCCCTTCAAACCTGCACCAGAATTCAATATGTTCATGGCTCACTATGCAATCTCAGTATCCCGCTTTCTCTCCATACCCCAATTCCTTTAGCAACAAGAGCCACGTCAGTTCCCTCTTGAATATATCTAATAAACTGACCCCAACAACTTCTCGTGGGAGAGAATTCCACAGGTTCAAAACTCTGAAGAAATTCTTCCTCATCTCAGTCCTGAATGGCTCACCCCTTATTCTTAGATTGTGACTCCTAGTTCTGGACTTCCCAACATCAGGAACATTATTCCCTCATCTGGCCTGTCCGATACCTCCAGGATTCTATATGTTTCTACGAGATCCCCTCTCATTCTTTTAAATTCCAGTGAGTACAATGGTTCAGTAGAGCTTCATTAGAACTTTCTTCACTCAAATCCATGTGACCTGACATCACACTCAGGAGAGACTATGTTGTCCTTGCTGCTACGTTGATCCTCCTCCATCTGTTAAATCAGCCAGCCTGTTTGCTGGGCCATTCTATCAGTTGATTGCTTAGTCCTCTTTGTTTGATCACTTGCTGGCTAGTCCATCCACTTGCTCATCTCCCCCACTAGCCTTGCAGTTCTTACGGCAACATGGTGACCTCAGTGTTCTCCAGTGAAGCACTGTCCTTAATTGATTTAAAATACAACAGAAAATACTGGAAATGTTCAGCAGATCAGCAGCATTTGTGGAGAGAGAAACACAGCTAATATTTTAGGCCATTGGCCATTTTATTAGCCTTTAACTGATTTTGTTGACTGAATCCCAGGTCTTTATTCAATTGAGATTGCCGATATATAAAGGAATTTCTGATTATTGCATGCTATTTAGTTAACTTTGTCAACTTTCTTCCCAGTTGGTTTAATTAATTTGCCGCATCATTACCACATTCTTGAATAAATTTGTTTGGTGGAGCCAGTCAAGTCAATAGAAATAAAAATTGGTTTACTGACAGACTCACTATTGCCTAATTAACTCGATCATATAGAGTCACGTTTTAACCTCACCTGTACAATTAGTTCCAGTTAAATATTCAAATCTCTGAAATCACACATTGTTCAGAGGGTATTGGCCCACCAGTATGTGTGGAGGCTATATGCAACAACAACAACTTACATTTGTAGAATCCCCTGACAATGATAAGACATCCCGAGGCATTTCATAGGACAGTTCTCAAACAAGATTTGATACTGAAACGCAGAAGGTGATATTAGGACAGGTGACCAAATTCTTGCTCAGAGGAGGACCTTAAAGGAATCGTTGTAGAAGGTTTTAAGATAATAAAAGGCTGAGAAGCTAGCAGGGATAGCCACTTACGCTGTATTGATTAAAATCAGAGATGCTTGCAAGATAAGAATTGGATAGTTATAGATGTCTTGGAGGATTGTAGACTGGATAACGCTACAGAGCTCAAAAAGGGTGAGGCCATAGAGTGATTTGAAAAAAAAATTGGAATTTTAAAATTAAGTTACGGCCAGATCTGGAGCTAGTAAACATAAGGTGGATCGAACTTTGAGCATATAGGCAGTAGAGTTTTATTTGATATTTATTTATTTGATAGACCACAGAATAGTACAGCACAGTACAGGCCCTTCAGCCCATGATATTTTGCCGGCCTTTTATCCTACTCTAAGATCAAACTAACTTACATATCCTTCATTTTACTATCATCCATGTGCCTGTCCAAGAGTTGCTGAAATGTCCGTAATGTATCTGACTCTACTACCACCACTGGCAGTTCCATGTACCCACCACTCTCTGTGTAAAGAACTGACCTCTGACATCTCCCCTAAATTTTCCTCCAATCACCTTAAAATTATGATAGCCTCGTGATAGCCATTTCTGCCCTGGGAAAAAAGTCTCTGGACTATACTCTCTATCTTTGCCTCCCATCATCTTGTACACCTCTATTTAGTCACTTCTCATCCTTCTTCGTTCCAATGAGAAAAGCCTTAGCTCCCTCAATCTTTCTTCATAAGACATGCCCTCCAGCCCAGGCAGCATCTGGGTAAATCTCCACTGTACCCTTTCTAAAGCTTCCACATCCTTCCTATAATGAGGCAGTCAGAACTGAACACAATATTCCAAGTGTGGTCTAACCAGGGCTCTATACAGCTACAGCATAGCCTCGCAGCTCTTAAACACAATCCCTCTGCTAATGAAAGCCAACACACCATACACCTTATTAACAACTCTTTCAGCTTGGTTGGCAACTGTGAAGGATCAATAGACATGGACCCTAAGATCCCTCTGTTCCTCCACACTGCCAAGAATCCTGCATTTAACCCTGAATTCTGCGTTCAAATTCAACCTTTCAAAATGAATCACTTCACACTTTTCCAGGTCGAACTCCATCTACCACTTACCAGCCCAGTTCTGCATCCTATCAATGTCCCGTTGCAACCTACAACAGCCCTCCACGCTATCCACCACTCCACCAAACTTCGTGCAATTGGCAAACTTACTAACCCACCCTTCCACTTCATCATCCAAGTCATTTATAAAAATCACAAAGAGCAGAGGTCCCAGAACAGATCCCTGCAGAACACCACTGGTCACCAAGCTCCAGGCTGAATATGGCCTAATTTCCAAATACTACCATCCTCTGTCTTCTATGGACCAACCAATTCTGTATTCAGACAGCTAAGTTTACCTGTATCCCATGCCTCCTTACTTTCTGAATGAGGCTACAATGAGGAACTTTATCAAAGGCCTTGCTAAAATCTGCACACCAGATCTCTGCTCTACCTTCATTAACGTGTTTTGTCACACTGTCAAAGAATCCAATATGGCTTGTGAGGCATGACCTTCCCCTTACAAAGCCTTGCTGACTGTCTCTAATCAGACTATGGTTTTCCAAGTAATCATAAATCCTGTCTCTCAGAATCCTCTCCAATAATTTGCTCACCACAGACATAAGACTAACTGATCTGTAATTCTCAGGATTATCCCTAATCCCTTTCTTGAACAAGGGAATAACATTTGCCACCTTCCAATCATCTGGAACTACTCCAGTGGACAGTGAGGACACAAAGATCATTGCCAAATGTGCAGCAATCTCTTTCCTCACTTCCTGTCATAACCTAGGGTATATCCCCTCTGGCCCAGAGGATTTATCTATCCTTATGTTTATCAACATTTTCAGTACATCCTCCTTCTTAACATCAACCTGTTCAAACATATCAGCTTGTTTCATAAGGTCTGCACAAACAACAAGGTCCCTCTCAGCAGAGAATACTGAAGCAAAGTATTCATTAAGGACCTCCCCTACCTCCTCCGACTCCAGGCACAAGTTCCCTCCACTATCCCTGATCGGCCCTCCCCTCACTCTGGCCATTCTCTTGCTCCTCATGTAACTGTAGAATGCCTTAGGGTTTTCCTTAATCCTACCCGCTAAAGCTTTTTCATGCCCCTTCAAGTTCTACTATGTCCATTCTTCAGTTCCTTCCTGGCTACCTTGTAACCCTCTAGAACCCTGTCTGATCCTTGCAAATGTCTTTTTGCTTATGTTACTGTTAAATGAATGTAGAATTTAGGGTGATACTAGAAATTTTACTTATGCTAGGATAACTTGAACTGATCATAAATCATCATTATCTAATGTGGTGAGTACATCATGCTTCTATTGATAAATTAGGCAGGAGCTTCAACTTAAATTCTGGGTATGTCCATTCCCTTCACTCTTATGTATCAAAGTGATTCTTGGACTTGAAGGTTAATGAGTACAATGATGTGTGCTGTTCATGTATCCATGGCTCTAATTTCCCTGTCTTTATGGCAATACCATCAACCCACATCGTCCACTAACACTTGTCCAAGGAATGTTTGGGTTACAATAATAGAACTAATCAGATGACCATATCGATGTCAGTATGAGTGCTGTGCATGACTTTGATTCACTTGTTATTTTGCACTTTGTGCCACTGATTCATTTTGAAACCTTTTGTTGTTGGCGCAGCAATTTACCAATTCCCTATTTTGACCAACTAAAGTAAAAATGAGTTCATGCCTGTGTGAAAATAGCATGCACAGAAACAAAGAATGAACATATTAATGTAAACCTTTACAAATCCTCTAGAAGGGAATGTCAATGGTATTTAAACATCCCAATCCCTAACATTGCTGATACCAAGTAATAAACAGAGTATTGCTTGACAGAACCAAAGGAGTAAAGGTTTTGTCAAATAAATAATTTTTAACGGAGTCACAGAGGCAATATGAGAACTGATGACCAAAAGAGAAATAAAGGAAACAGGAATAAACACAAAGTGGAACTATCTCATGGGAAAGGCAACATTTGACAATTTAGCCTTATTCTTTAATAAAGTAGGAGGGTATTTGTGAAAGTATACAGATGACATATTGCTTAGCTCTGAACTTTTCCATGGGCCCAATCAAAACAAAGTCCCTTCAGTGTGAAGCTGGTGGCTGCAAACATAAGACAGCTCTCCGTTACAAAAATTCTAAAGGAAAACACTTAAATCGCCTTTCTCAATCAAGTAAAACTCTCTGACTCTCACAGCTGATTGATTCAGGAGATGGCTATCAGGACAAGGCTTTGATGTTTGTGGGTGATGATTTGCAGCCCTCTGATTGTGTGCAAGAGGAAAGGTATGATTGATTTTCCAGCTCCTCCACATCCCGGTCCTCATGTGTGCTCAAGGAGTAGGCAGAGACACTGACAGATACAGCAACGGTGTGCAAGGCAGCAGAGCACTGCCACAGGAAATTCAATAACATTATCAAACCAGAGAAGGTAAGATACACAGCAAACTCTCCCTTTCTTCACTGTCCACTGAAACTGTGTGACCCAGAGGTAAAACAGACGGATCCGTGATCTTTCAGCAAAACCACCCAAAACACTTGGATGAGTTGAGTGGAGAATGAGTCAGAACTCCCTCTGGAACTGATGGATTAAGCATCACCATGACCACAATGGAGGCTCAGGTGGGGTGGGGGAGATGTTGGTTCAGAACCAGTGGGAATACCTATCCTTTTCCTATTTATAAATTGTTCAGACCAGGCCAGAGGAAAGTTGTCAGCATCCTATCCCACTATATGGGGCTTCACAACACTTCACAAACGCAGCCATTCTGACCTTTGTATTTTTTCCATACAGGTATCATGTATTAGATAAGATTAGATGACTTACAGTGTGGAAACAGGCTCTTCGGCCCAACAAGTCCACACCGACCTGCCGAAGCGCAACCCATCCAGCCCCATTCCCCTACATTTACCCCTGCCCCTAACACTACGGGCAATTTAGCGTGGTCAATTCACCTAACCTGCACATTTTTGGACTGTGGGAGGAAACCGGAGCACCCGGAGGAAACCCACGGAGACACAGGGAGAATGTGCAAACTCGACACAGTCAATCGCCTGAGGGAGGAATTGAACCCGGGTCTCTGGCACTCTGAGTGCAGCAGTGCTCACCGCTGTGCCACCATGCTGCCCACAAAGGTGTAGGTGAAAGCGGGTGGAGATAGGGAGGAAGACAGGTGTAAGGTGCATTGTTTCTCTGTGTGTTCCACTGATCTTACATCAAAGTTATGTCAGAATCAGGATAAATCTTGTAAATGTTCCAGGCCTCTGCCAAACAGCGGGTTACTCTCTTTAAGGTTTTCTGTCTGTCCCAACTTCCTGGAAAGGTGTAGTGAGAAATCTGAATAATTGTTTCGTTCTTGGCTCTAAAATACCTGTACTCGTTTATTTTTATTGGCACAAGCTTTATAACGACTGGTTAATTATTGTATGCAGGGAAACATTGTCTGAAAAATATATGTGTGATTAGGGCAATTTTCAATGCCAACTAACTGTGCCAGAAAATGGAGTAATGCAGGTCAAGTTGTCTATTCTATTATCTTTCGATCTCAACTGTGTACAGGAGGCTGGGTAGATCAGAAATCACCCCTGGCCTGCTCTTTAATGCTCTCTGGCTGTTGGTCCTAGCTGGTACAGATGACACATAGCCATCTTAAACAATTATAATTAGTGCCTTGGCAGCAAAGTATCTTTATATAAGGCAGATGATCTTTTGAGTAACAACAAAATAACCTTTTTCAATGATCCCGTGATGAATGGTAAATTGAAATTGTCATGCTCGGAGTGTTGTAACTTGTTCTTCTTAAGTTTACATTCTGATGTTGCATGATCATATTGAGATCTGTGTTGAGCTGATCCTTAATTTGCTCTGATGCGCCACCTGCTGTCTCATAAAGAATTGCTGTGAAGATGCTGGTGTTGGACTGGGGTGGACAAAGTTAAAAATCACACAACACCAGCTTATAGACGGACATGTTTATTTGGAAGCACTAGCTTTCGGAACACTGCTCCTTCATCAGATGGTTGTGGTGTATAAGATCGTAAGACACTGAATTTATAGCAAAAGTTTACAGTGTGATGTAACTGAAATTGCATCTTGACAAAGACCTGGATTGTTTGTTATGTCTCTCATCTTTTAGAATGAACTGAAACCAACATGATAATTCTAAAAGATGAGAGACTGAACAAATAATCTAGGTCTTTTTCAATATATAATTTCAGCTACATCATACTGTAAACTTCTGCTATAAATCAATGTCTTACGATCTTATACTTCACAACCATCTGATGAAGGAGCAGCGCTCTGAAAACCAGTGCTTCCAAGGAAACCTGTTGGACTACAACCTGGTGTTGTGTGATTTTTAACTCCATAAAGAATTGACAGGTATCATGCATTTGATAGGATGTGATTCAGAATTTGATTATATGATTTTTAATGGCACTAAGGATTTGAAAGATGATTCATGACCTTGTTGCAAAATTATCATTGCATATCAAAAGTAAATTATTAGATGAATTGGAGATGTTTCAATCACATGACAAAGCTCTAGAGGTAACACGGTGGATCAGTGGTTAGCACTGCTGCCTCACAGCGCCAGGGACCTGGGTTTGATTCCAGCCTCAGGCGACTGTCTGTGTGGAGTTTGCACATTCTCCCTGTGTCTGTGTGGGTTTCCTCCAGGTGCTCTGGTTTCCTCCCACAGTCCAAAGATGTGCAAGTCAGGTGAATTGGCCATGCTAAATTGCCCGTAGTGTTAAGTGCATTAGTCAGAGGGAAATGGGTCTGGGTGGGTTACTCTTCAGAAGTTCAGTGTGAACTTGTTGGGCCAAAGGGCCTATTTCCACACTGTAGGGAATCTAATCTAATCATTGTACGATTTGCAAATGAACAATTATCCCCAATATTTGAAGATAATCAAATGTGAAACCATAGCTGGCATTCCTTTCAATTCTTCATTCTGAAGGGTATATGTATAGCTTTCCCTCCAAAGATCTAGCTTGGGAAACATACTTACTGTAAAGAACACGGGGCGGCACGGTGGCACAGTGGTTAGCACTGCTGCCTCACAGCGCCTGTAGACCCGGGTTCAATTCCCGACTCAAGCGACTGACTGTGTGGAGTTTGCACGTTCTCCCCGTGTCTGCGTGGGTTTCCTCCGGGTGCTCCGGTTTCCTCCCACAGTAACAAAGATGTGCGGGTCAGGTGAATTGGCCAAGCTAAATTGCCCGTAGTGTTAGGTAGGGGGTAAATGTAGGGGTATGGGTGGGTTGCGCTTCGGCGGGTCGGTGTGGACTTGTTGGGCCGAAGGGCCTGTTTCCACACTGTAAGTCTAATCTAATCTAATCTAAACACATCAAAGATCAAGCTAGATGTATCTTATAAAGCCAGGACTGTCAAGTTTTTAGCTTTTCAGACATATGATGTGATTTAGGCTGGGACATTACATTTAAGTTACAATACTTTGTTAAAATTTTGCTTGCAACTAAAATTGAAGAAGGAATGAAATACATAATTAACTTGAAAGGATGGAATTTGGAACAATGTCTGTCTTCAAATATTGGAGGGAGTTGTTTAGCCTTTCATGTCAATAATTGTGGATTTTTGTGTCAGCATTTTGTTAAGGATTCCATATCTATGGGACAATAAGGGTGTGATTCATGATGTTATTAAATGGCGAACCACCTGGTTAAACCCGGGACAAAAAAAAAGAGACAGTGGTATAACTGTTGCATTTCATGTCCAGAAGCAGGAAATAGGCAAGTTCTTGGTCAAGTGGGAAGTTCTGCTGAAGGGCAAATCAAGGCCTATCCACTTGAAGATTATTGACCAATGATATGACAGGCCGGGTCTCATCAATAATAGCATTGATTAAACTAAAACATTATTTAGCAAGTTAACCATATTATTGTTGACCAGTCTCAACTTCTTAAACTATAGAATTTAAATTGAAATAAAATGAGATTTCCTGTAAGCATCATTTCATGTGTCAACTTAACAACTGGGAAAGAAATTAAAGTAGCAAAACTTACTTTTCTTCCTCTTGTTGAATTGTTAATCAATTTGACCTCCATGATCACCATTTCTCTGAATTGGCCCAATCAGATACCAACATGCAAGTTCACCTTGGCTTTCCAAAACTTTTACCTGATAGATAACGACAATCCAGTACTGTAAGAATGCCCTCTACAAACAGATCATCTCAATGCAGTCATAATTCATGAAATTCAAACCACACCCACTGTGGTGAAATAGATTGATGCAATCAATGGAGTCAACAATCTCAAATGGTTGTACTCAGACTGCTTTGACACAATCAGCAATTTAAATGACAATGCAATAATGCATCTTCAGGATAATGCAAAGCCATTCATTGATCCTTAAAGGAATGCAGCATATGCGTTCAGGAGAAGCTACAAATGGAACTGACTGAGATGGAGTGACATAGTATCACTCAGAAGGCTGATGGTCATACAGATTGGTGCAGCTCCATGACTTACATCTTAAAGAAAGACAACACACAATACCGTGCTTTTCACTTCCATTCAAACTTTCACTTAAGAATTGTCCACATAAAATATAGGTACTGGAAGAGTTAAATCCTTGATTTTCTGGAGTGAGGTTCTTTTGCAAAATGTTGCTATCCTCACAATATTTATGATGCTTTTCAGATGGTATTGTGTCTGATGGTTACTATTTGGGCAGTGCGTTAGTATGTGCAATGACTGAGGAGAAGGTAGAAGTTGAGTCATGTTCAAACCAAAAGCAGTACGTTTCTCATCCTGCAAAACACATGCACCTAGGCCTTTCTTGTGACTTTCCCGGCATCATGACGTTGCAGTAAAAAAAAGGTTTTGTTGACAAGACCTGCAAAGAAGACTCAAGAGTACTAGTGGTTATCTTGCCAAACACAATGAACATCCTTCTTGAGCAAATCTCTCGGAGAACATAGAGCACTACAGGAACAAGCCCTTCGAAGCACCATGTGTGTGCTGACAATGATGTCATTCTAAACTAATCCCATCTGCCTGCACATGGTCTGTATTCTTCAAATCCTTGTTTGTTCCTGTCTAACTGCCTCTTAAACATTGTGACCATATCTGCTCCAATCACCTCCCTGGCAATGGGTTCCTCCCACCCTTTGCATAAAAAAAGCTTTACTCACACATCTCCTTTAAATTTCCCCTCTCAACTATTTTTTTGTTCACAGGTTGAGGGCTACATTGACTAGGTAAGCATTTATTACTCATCTTAGAGGGCAATTAAGAGTCAACCATATTGCTGTGGGTCTGGAGTCACATGTAGTTCAGACCAGGTAAAGATAGTGGTGCTATGGCCATACATGTAGCTCTATTTAACAATTTAAAACCAAAAGACACCCACTAAATAAGAGCTTATCACAGCAAATGTATGAGCTGTAGGTATTAACACGTACTAACAGCCTTCGCTACTTTTTGAAAATAGGACTTACTACTCCTGTGATAGAATCTTCTTATCACACATATTTACAGGAAACAAGAAGAAATGTATTCTTAAAAAGATTATACAGAAAGCACCCTGTTTTGTTCCCCTGGGATTGTGTTAGTAAGAAAATTGAACAGACCTTTGAAGCATTTGCCAAACATTCGTCAACAGACTAGCAGTTGAAAACTATATTGTTCACCGAACAGCTTCTAATCAGAGTCGAGAGTGTGGTGCTGGAGAAACATAGGTCAGGCAGCATCCAAGGAGCAGGAGAATCGACGTTTCAGACATTCCCAATGAAGTGCTTATGCTCAAAACGCCGATGGAGCAGGAGAATTGACTTTTTGGGCATCAGCACTTCATCGGGAATGTCTGAAACGTCGACTCTCCTGCTCCTTGGATGCTGCCTGACCTATGTTTTTCCAGCACCACTCTCTTGACTCTGATCTCCAGTATCTCCAGTCCTCAATTTCTCCTAGCTTCTAAACAGATATTGTTGTGTGTCCGAGTAGCTAATTTTGTCACCTTTAATTTATTGTAGCAATGTTAAATCTGATTTAGGTTGTCCTTGTATATTGATAATTGAGCACTAGAGGGCCACCTGATGGTTGGTTGGCTGGCTGGTTTGCTGCCAACAGTGTGGGTACATTTCCTGCACCAGCTGAGGTTTAATTATATTAGATTAGATTACTTACAGTGTGGAAACAGGCCCTTCATTCCCACAAATCTATCCCTCCGAAGAGCAACCCACCCAGACTCATTCCCCTACATTTACTCCTTCACCTAACACTATGGGCAATTTAGCATGGCCAATTCACCTAACGTGCACATCTTTGGACTGTGGGAGGAAACCAGAGCACCCAGAGGGAACCCACGCAGACACAGGGAGAATGTGCAAACTCCACACAGACAGTTACCTGAGGCAGGAATTGAACCCGGGTCTCTGGCACTGTGAGGCAGCAGTGCTAGCCACTGTGCCACCGTGCCGCTACCCTTGTCTAAGACATGGTGACCCTAAGGTTTAACCAACCATCTATCTCTAACAAGAGAGCAGCTGTATGGTCTGGTAAGACTATGGCAAACTTACCTTCACGACAAATGCATTCCTGAGTCTTTGTTCACATTGAGAGAGAATGGCCAAATTTTTGCAAACTGTGGTAAAGGAGCAATGTTTACAATTTACCTCATTGGCATTTTCTCACAAAAACTAAACCTAATCCGGCCTCTGATTCAATGTGATAGCACCCTCCCTCTTTGGGAGGGTGTGTGTGTGTGTGTGTGTGTGTGTGTGTGTGTGTGTGTGTGTGTGTGTGTGTGTGTGTGTGTGTGTGTGTGTGTGTGTGTGTGTGTGTGTGTGTGTTTCTCTTAGCTTATCAGTTGAAAGAATGCAACATCGAAACAAGGAATTTTTTGAACATTAATCTCGTTTCTCTTTCCACAGGAGCTGTTGGGTATTTCCAATATTTTGTCCCTTTATCTGAACTCCCTCAGCCAACATCCATTCCTGAGCCAACACCTAGTAAATGGTGATCTGGCTATTTATTCCATCACCATGTCTGATTTTCACCATTATCCACAAGTGAATAGTGATTACACATTAAAACTACTTTGCTGGTTGTAAAGTGTTTTAGAATATCCTGAGACCATTAAAGATACTATAAACTTGAAATTCTAAACATTTGTTGTCAATTAAGTCTCGGTATGAATAATAGAAACTGAAAGTGTGGACGATTGGACATATTCAAAACAATCCTCTGTTACTCTTAAAGGCTTTAAATGGAGGGGTTGGTGAACACGTGGAATATCCACATGGAACCTTTTCTTATATTTTTGGATGATGTAACTAGGTAGAAGGATGGGTCCTTGGGGAATTCCTTAGCGATGGCAGGGTGAGGGAGCAGGAGGTGAAGTTATGTCAAGAATGTTTGGCTCGGCAATTATAGAAGCAGGTAACCACAATTCCACTCAGCTGAATGATAGGGGTAGGTATTGAAGGAGGAGAATGTAGTTATCAATGTCGAAGACTGAAGGGAGGATGTACTCAGAACACAAGTGTGGTTTTCATAAAGTGCAATTTTGTTCTACTTCAAATTTACAACCATTCCAGTGTAAGTCCGGACCAGTGCAAGATAAATTTTGAAATGTATAAAGCATACATAAATACAAACATACAAATGAGGAGCAAGAGAAGGCCTTTTGGCCTCCTAAACATGCTTCTCCATATGATGAGGTCATCATTCATACGATTATGGTCACAACTTTACTGTCCTGTTCATACCAAATGAAACCCTGTACACCTTTTCTCTTTGACTGTCTTGTCAATCAAGAAGCTATCAAATTCAGCCTTAGAAATATTCAATGACAAACAAAGCAAGGGGATAATAATGAACAGTAGGACTCTGGGAAGCACCAAGGATCACAGAGACCTTGATGTGCACGTCCATTAGTCCCTTAAGGTAGCATAATGGTAGAGTGAATGTGAATCAGCACTCTGATGAACACATTCCATTTGCCTGAATGGGTGCAGCTCTAACAACACTCGAGAGTGTTGAAAAACTGGTATGTTCACTATAAGTGGACAACTTGGTAAGGAGCGTGTGAACAGTTGCACTAGTACTGTATCAAATTGCAACTGGATAATGAAAAGGAGGATGGGGTGGCATGTATTTTGGGCAGATGCCATAACTGAAAATGTGTTGCTGGAAAAGCGCAGCAGGTCAGCCCTGTCAATGTTGAAAGTTATCCTTATGCTTCAGGCTCACTTATGATGTGTGTATATTAAAATGAATAATGTCAGGAGCACAAATTTCCCTTTCCTTGCTATAAAGCACCTTGCTATTCATTGCCTATGATCTTTCACACATTTGAAATAAAACTAATTTCTGCAGCATTGTGTTAAACCTGATTTCATCATTCATCTACGAGCACATTACTGGATAAGAGTAAGCATTGAATTATTAATGGCTGTTCCTAACTGCTAATCCTTCGCTCTGTATGCTGCAGGAGAATTCTGAATTCTTTTAATGGACGCTCGGGCAAAACTCTGAGAGTAGTGCCTGCTGCACAATGAATCGCTTACAAATCTGGGGCAAGACAGTTCATTGGTTTGCATTTCATGCCCTACATGAAATGTGTACAGTTCACAGTAAAATTACTGCAAGATGTACATGGAAATACTGAAAAGCTCCCTATGTAAATCAAAGCCTATCAAGATCCAACTATTCTAGTTCAATTCATTTATTGGCAAATTATTTTTCTGGAATTAGAAAGACCAATTTTTCTTTGTCACTTCAAACTCCTGCTATTCTAACCTTGCTCTGACAAAGAGTCCATTGTGTGGATAATGCCACTTAATTTTCTCTAATTTAATGAATGGTTAGGAGGGGTTAAGGGAAGAGAGGAGATTCAGGCTACAGTCTGACCCAAGGCAATCATCTTGCCTAGACAGGGCTGATGGGAACTGTGAAGCCTTGTTTATGGAGTCACTCCATAATTTATGGTTTAGAGCCAAAGAGATAAGTAAAATTGGGATTGTAAGTTGAGTTTCCCACTTGCAAGTAGTACTGCATGCAAGACAATTTGACCCTTCATTGATGTCTGAACTATGAGGCGAACAGTTGGAAGTAGTCTGTACAATGAGTTAATCAAACCTGAGCCAGCAATTAATGTGTGACCAATAGCCTCAAAAATATTTGAAAGGATTGTCACTCCTGGTCTTGAAAAGAGACAGAAGAGAGAGATATTAAAATGCAGCTTACATTCCTATGATCAGCTATGAGCAAACCAGATGCTGAGAATTCTTGATGTGGACGTCAGAGCCATTTCATGGAGACGTCAGCTTTATGCTGTCTGCAAAGAACCTTCAAGTTACTCACCATGTAGCAGCATCTCAGGGCACGATATGTGGGCACACTTCATCCATGGACATTGGCATCTAATTATTGCCAACCTCTCAGGATCATTGTGGCACCGCTCCAGTTCACCTGCAAGATGTTTAGGAAGTTGAGATCTGCATTTCAGCGATTAACATTAAAAGGCTGCTGCGAGGACACTTTGCATGTGGTGCAGACATGCACCGAGCTCACCGATTAGACCAGGCTGAATTCTAGGGCTGCTCACTTGCTGTCTTAATGATGGCACAGTTCATGGCTACCTGGGTGAGTGTGTAACATGCAAATAGACATGTCTCAGAGAGTAGTCGTCAGTGAACTTCATGGAGTAGAGTATACCAGAGTAGGTTATATTTGTCATTTCTACCATATACAATTGATACAGTAAAAAACTAGACAGCATTCCTCCAGGACCAAGGTGCTACATGGACAGCACAAACTACACAATCATACAAAGCACGGTATAAAGTGTATAAGAAGTCAAATCACGCTAATTACAGTGTAATAAAAGAATGATAATTAATAGACATTGTTCTAGTAGCAATTCAAAGTTGTGCAAAGAATTTCAAATGGAAAAGAGTCCGATCACACAGTGTTAAGGAATCTGATGGCTTGGGGGAAGAAACTGTTCACAGTCTGACTGTGAGAGACCAAATGCTCCGGTATCTTCTCTCAGATGGCAGGAAGGAGAAGAGTTTGAGTGAGGAGGTGTGTGGGGTCTTCCATAATGCTCTTAGTCTTTCGGATGCAGCGTGTGGTGTAAATGTCTGTAATGGAGGGAAGAGAGACCCTAATGATCTTCTCAGCTGTCCTCACTATCCGTTGCATGGTCTTACCATCCAAGACGGGTGCAATTCCCGAACCAGGCAGTGATGCAGCAGCTCAGGGTACTCTCAATGAACCCTCCGTAGAATGTGGTAAGGATGAGAAGTGAGAGGGGGCTTCTCTCAATCTACCCAGAAAGTAAAGATGCTACTGAGCTTTCTTCACTGTGGAGCTCGTGTTGAGAGACCAGGTGAGATTCTCTGCCAGATCCACGCCAAATTTGGTGCTCTTCACGATCTCCATGGGAGAGCCGCCAATGTCCAGCGGTAAGTGGTCACTCCATGCCCTCCTGAAGTCAACCACCAACTCTTTCATTTTGTCCACTTTCAGAGACAGGTTGTTTAGTCATTGAGACAGGACGCTGAATATTTCCTCAGCTTGGGGACAATGGTAATGGCCTTGAAGCACATTGGAACTATGGTGCAGCTCAGGGAGGTGGGGATCTGTCAATAAGGGGCTGCCAGTACAATAAGTCAAAGGCAGTTTCCGATACCAGTCCAGGGGATTAGCCATGGTCAGGCATTCAGTGGGGGTGCTCTCAGTCGGGAGCTCCGTATCTTTGCAGCTTAGGGTATGGGTCATCATGGCCAGTTCTGTGTCTCCATAGTGGCCAGTCAGGAGAGTAGCACTAATATTGTCAAGGAGATTATCATAAAAACCTTGTGCTTCAGCCTTTAAGGATGGAAGTCTGCCCTGCTTACCTGGTCAGGCCTGAATGTGATTGAACTACTCTCGCAAGTCATGCAGTTCAAATAGGAATGAAAATAAATGCTGGCCTTGCTGTTAGAATTCAACAAAACCCTCTGACCCAGTAATATACAAAATGCTTTCTTTTGTAGTTTTCTTTAACGATAGTAGCTGTGAGTATAAATAGATTCTGAGAATCCTGAAGAATGTGCTGTTAGATGGTATAGTTTGTCAGTAAATCCTGCTGAATGGGATCAATGCAAGAGTCACAGAATACACTATTGGCCTTTAAGCCACACTATTAGTAGTCACTCTGCTTTAATGAACTACTGTTAGCCTTTTAACTATCTTTTTCTTTATTCGCTGAGCTACATTTGAAATCCCTATGTTTACAATCTGGCTTATTAATGTTCGTGCTCCTGTTAAGTAATGACTCAATGTAAGCAATATTGTTGGGTAAATGTGATTGATTTTCACTCATCACTGGGCATTCTGATAGAAGCTTGAAGCTCACAACATGTTTGGTAGTTTTGGGTCAGGTGAGATAAAGAAATGTTAAAAATTTTACAGGTGACCCCAGCCAACCTCCAAACTACTTTCAATGGAGACAGGACAGGGCGTGAGAGCAGTCTGCTCCAAGGAGTTGCATTGATTGTTTAGATATTGTAATGACGTTACGTGCATAATGTCTCCTGCCCAGGTTAAATTTCATCTTGAACAGATGGATTTCCTCAGTTTCAAGAATATAAATAGGCTAAGGATGATGAAGCCAAAACATAATTGCTGGAGAAACTCAGCAGATCTGGCAGCATGTGTGGAGGGAAAGCAGACTTAAGTTCCGAGTCAAGTGACCATTCTTCAGAACTGTCCTTCTTTCTGCTTTCTCCCCACAGTTGCTGGCAGAGCTGCTGAGTTTCTCCAGCAATTTCTGATTTTTGTTTTGTTTTAGATTTCCAACATCTGCAGTTTTTTTCTTCAACGTTAGGTAAAGGATGATGATGATGACTGCTGGCTTCAGCAGGATGGAGACAAAGAATGCTAATCAGGTACCGACATTCAATTTAGTGGGATGTCTACACCTCAATTTCCCACTATTTTGCAAACAGTGTAGCCCCACATCCCTACATCACCATCATCAAACATGTTCCCAACCACCGCATGTCTCATCATTCCAGTCTCCAATATGAACAGCTATGTGTCACCTGTGAGGAGTGCCAAAAAAAGTCCAAGTGAGGAGGATCGTCCATCTCCTCCTGGATAAAGGTGGAACAATAAGGGCCTCTGCCAAATTTACTATTTTGCTGTTGGCCCAGACAATGTTTTCTACCCAGAGTTAAAGACCAAAATCTACTCAAGTATGGGTAACAGATTCAAAGCACTGGTTTGAAACCCTGGGGAGACATCCCAGTGTTCTGGCCGATACTTACCTTAATCAATGACACTAAAAATAATAGTTATCTGGTCTTTACCACATCGCTGTTTGTGAACTTGCTGTGTACAACTTGGTCACTATGTTGACTACAGGTTTCCTATGTTACAGTAGTGATTATACTTTGTAAGTACTTTGTTGGCTGTAACTTTCAGAAACCATATGTTACACCATACAGATGAAAATCTTTCTTAATTTTAAACCATGTCTTTCAGAAAATTTAAATTATTTCAAGGTAACTTTTTTCTTACATGATTTCAGGGCCAGATTGAGAACTCCAGATATGAATTTTTTGGTGTTTATTTTTGAAATGGTTATATTTGTCCTATATCAGATCAATTTAGTGGGTGGCACGGTGGCACAGTGGCTAGCACTGCTGTCTCACAGTACCTGAGATCTGGGTTCAATTCCTGACTCAGGTGACTGACTGTGTGGAGTTTGCACGTTCTCCCCATATCTGCGTGGGTTTCCTCCCACAGTCCAAAGATGTGTGGGTCAGGTGAATTGGCCATGCTAAATTGCCTGTAGTGTTAGGTAAGGGGTAAATGTAGGGGTATGGGTGGGTTGCGCGTCGGTGTGGACTTGTTGGGCCGAAGGGCCTGTTTCCACACTGTAAGTAATCTAATTTAGCCTCAATTTTAACTTGCAGTAGAGTCACGCATGAGAGATACTGTCTGATTTTAGCTCGCTTTCTTCACCAAAGCCATGTTTCGAAGACAAAGGATTAATGACATCACCTTCCAAACTCCTGTCCCACATCTCTCGACCGTAATGTAAATCACATGGTCAACAGGAAGGTCGGGATTAGGGGAGAAGGTAAACTGGAAATGGTGGATGTTGAAGCACCAGTGACTGGCAGCTTGTGGTTTGGCGAGAGTGTTACCATCAATTCCCCTCTCTGCTCTTTTTGCTACTTTAATCGACTCATTCAGACATGTTATGACACACCTCTGGTAAGCTGGGACTTGAACCTGAATGTTCTTGTCCAAAGATAAGGACACTACTACTCTGCCACAAAAGTCCTTTCTCTACTCTTTGAAATGAGCAATAATGGTTCAGGCAACTCCCAGTGGGGCTGAGGTTTAAGGCCTATCTAATTACTAGTGGTAGAGGATCAACCACTATTGAGTCACAACGAGAGTAGGGAATTTTCTTAGCAATATTAAAATGCTTATTGCATTACAGCAAAAGAAACAACTTTCATTAAGTTAGACATAATTATCAGACAGTCAGGAGCCAGAGATGACAAGTCTCCAACCAAACATTATTGTATGGATGTTATTGTGTGGTCAGACTGCGTTTGTTTACTCTGGGGCAGAAGAGATTGAGAGGGGACATGAATGAATTGTATAAAATTATGAGGGGCATAGATAGGGTAGACAGAAAGAAACCTTTCCTCTTGATGGAGGGATTAATAATGAGGGGTATAGACTTAAGGTAAGGGGCAGAAAATTTACCAGATGGTGTAAGGAAAAATGTTTTCACTCAGAGGATGGCAAAAATCTGGAACTCATGACTTGTAAAGGTGGTAGAGGCAGTAATTCTCAGAACAATTAAAGATTTAGATGTACAGTTGCAAAGTTAGGGCATAAAAGGCCATGACCAAATGCTGGAAGATGGGATTAGAATGGGTATGGTTTTGACTGGCTGTGGGCCGAATGGCCTCTTTCTGTCCTGTAAATCTCTATGACTTTATGATCAGACTGGATGGAGTCCAATGCAATCTTTACCATTAAACTATTCAGAACCATTACTTTATACAACATGACAATTGTGAATCCTGGTCAGATTCTGGTCCTGATAAGTATATATACATGAAGGACATTTGTATTATTAATTGAAGTGGACAGAACTGTACTTTGAGTAAAGCAAATTCAACACAATTTGCAAAACATAGAACTGACAAGAACCAGTCACATCTGGTTCTCTCAGAAACACAGTAAATAAGTACGCTCTGTCTTTTTCAACAACACCGATCAATAAAATCTTACAGAATGTATTCCCTGACCTTTAGGTTAAATTCTTATCGATCGACACTCACAATGGAAGCAAAAATGTAGTTTACATACACTTATACTAAACTTGAAGTCCAAAAAGACATGTGTTCCAGAACTTGCTGCTCCCCCAGCCAAGCTCTTCCAGTACGGTTACAACATTGGCATCTACCTGACGATGTGGAAAATTGCCCAAGTATGTCCAGGACATTAAAAAAAGCTGGACAAATCCAACCAGACCAGTTATTGCCCCATCAATGTACTCTTGACCATCAGTAAGGTGATGGAAGGTGTCATCAACAGTGCTGTCAAGCAGCACCTGCTCAGCAATAACCTGCTCAGTGACGCCCAGTTTGGGTTCCACCAGGGCCACTCAGCTCCTGACCTCTAACAGCCTTGGTACAAACACGAACAAAAGAGCGGAATTCTAAAGGTGAGGTGTAAGTGGCTGCTCTTGACATCAAGGTGGCTTTCAACCAAGTATGTCATCAAGGAGCCCTAGCAAAACTGGAATCAATGGCTATCAAGGGGCAAACTCTCCAGTGGTTGGAGTCCTTCCTGGCACATATGAAGCTGGTCATTGCTGATTGAGGTCAGTCGTCTCAGCTCGAGGGCATCTCTGCAGGAATTCCTTAGAATAGTGTCCTGGGCCCAATCATCTTCAGATGCTTCATCAATGATCTTCACTCCATCATAAGATCAGAATTCATTCATAAGATCACCATTCATAACTCCTCAGAAAATGAAGCGGTTCAAATGCAATAAGATCTGGACAATTTCCAGGCTTGGGCTTACTTGTGGCATGCCATACAAACGCCAGGCATAATCAATAAGAGATAATCTAACTACTGCCTCTTGTTATCACCACTACTAATAATCTGGGGACTTATCATTGACCAGAAACTCAACTGGACTCATCACATAAACACAACGGCTGCAAATGAGCAATTGTGATAGGGGACTGTCTAGTCAGAGGCATAGACAGATGTTTCTGTGGCCGACAGTGAGAAATCAGAATGGTGTATTGTCTCCCTGATGTCAGAATCAAGGATATCTTGGAGAGAGTGTGGAATGTTCTCAAAGAGGAGAGGGACCAGAATGATGTCATTGTCCAATTTGGAACTAACAACATAGGAAGGAAAAAGGTGAGATTCTGAAGGGAGAATATAAGAAGTTAGGCAGGAATTTAAAAAGGAGGTCCTCGAAGGTAGTAATATCTGGATTACTCCCAGCGCTGCAAGTTAGTGAGGGTAGGAACAGGAGGATGGAGCAGATGAATGCGTGGCTGAGGAGCTGGAGCAGGGGAAAAGGGTTCACATTTTTGGATCATTGGAATCTCTTCTGGGATAGGAGTGTCCTGCATATGAAGGACAGATTGTATCTATATTGGAAATGGACTAATATACTGCAGGGACATTTTTTCGAGCTCGGGAGGATTTAAACTAATACAGTGGGGGAGTGGGGCCCAGGAAGATATTTAAGAAAAAGGGATCAGTCTGAGACTGGATAGTTGGGAAAAGGAGCAAATCAAACAGTTAGGGACGGGGACAAGGCAGAGAACAAAGTAGAACTGCTATATTTAACTGCATTTATTTCAATGCAAGAGGCCTAACAGGGAAGGCAGATGAACTCAGGGCATCAGACTGGGATGTCATAGCAATTACAGAAACATGGTTCAGGGATGGGCTGGACTGGCAGCTTAATGTTCCAGGATAGAAATGCGATGGGAAGGATAGAAAGGGGAGCAAGAGAGGAGGGTGAGTGGTGTTTTTGATAAGGGATAGCATTACTGCTGTACTTATGAAGGATATTCCTGGTAATATGACCAGGGAAGTTATTTGGGTGGAACTGAGAAATAAGAAAGGGATGATCAAATTATTGGGATTGTACTATGGTATCCCCACCCCACCCCCCGCCCCCGCCCCACAATATTCAGAGGGAAATGGAGAAACAAATTTGTCAGAAGCTATCTGTAAGAATAATAGGATGATTATGGTAGGGGATTTTAACTTTCCAAACATAGACTGTGACTGCCATAGTGTTCAGGGTTTAGACGGAGAGGAATTTGTTAAGTGTGCACAAGAAAATTTTCTGATTCAGTGTGTGGATGTACTGACAGAAGGTGCAAAACCTGACCTACTCTTGGGAAATAAGGCCGGGCAGGTGACTGGGGTGTCAGTAGGAGAGCATTTGAGTCTAGCAACCATATAGAAATATAGCAATATAGAACATATACAGCACAGTGCAGGCCCTTCGGCCCTCAGTATTACGCTGACCTGAGGAACCGATCTGAAGCCCGTCTAACCTACACTATTCCATTTTCATCCAAATATTTATCCGAAGACCATTTAAATGCCCTTAAAGTTGGTGAGTCTACCAGTTTTGCAGGCAGTGTTCCACACCCCACCTACTCTGTGAGGAAAGAAACTACCTCTGACATCTGCTCAATATCTATCACCCCTCAATTTAAAGCTATGTCCCCTCATGCTAGCCATCACTGAGGAAAAAGGCTCTCACTTTCTACCCCATCTAACCCTCTGATTATCTTATATGTCTCAGTTAAGTCACCTCTCAACCTTCTTCTCTCTAACAAAACAGCCTCAAGTCCCTCAGCCTTTCCTCATAAGACCTTCCCACCATACTAGACAGCATCCTAGTAAATCACCTCTGAACCCTTTCCAAAGCTTCCACATCCTTCTTATAATGCTGTGACCAGAACTGTACTCCAAGTGTGGCTGCACCAGAGTTTTGTACAGCTGCAACATGACCTCATAGCTCTGAAACTCAATCCCTCCACCAATAAAAGCTAACACACCATATGCCTCCTAACAATCCTATCAACCTGGGTGGCAACTTTCAGGAATCTATGTATATGGACACCGAGATCTCTCTGCTCATCTATGCTACCAAGAATCTTACTATTACCCCAGTACTCAGTATTCCTGTTGCTCCATCCAAAGTGAATCAGCTCTCACTTTTCCACATTAAACTCTAGTTGTCACCTCTCGGCACAACTCTGCAGCTTATCTATGTCCCTCTGTAACCTGCAACATCCTTCTGCACTCTCCACAACTGCATCGACCTTAGTGTCATCTGCAAATTTACTAATCCATCCTTCTACGCCCTTACCCAGGTCATTTATAAAAATGAAAAACAGCAGTGGCCATAAAACAGATCCTTGCAGTAAACCACTGGTAACTGAATTCCAGGATGAACATTTCCCATCAACCACCACCCTATGTCTTCTTTCAGCTAGCCAATTTCTGATCCAAACTATCAAATCACCCTCAATCCCATGCTTCTGAATTTTCAGCAATAGTTTCCATAATTCTATTAGTTTTAAAATAGTGATGAAAAAGAATAGACCGGATCTAAAAATTAAAGGTCTAAAATGGAGGAAGGCCAACTTTGACAGTATTAGGCAGGAACGTTCAAAAGTTGATTGGGAGCAGATGTTCACAGGTAAAGGGTGGCTGCAAAATAGGAAACCTTCAAAAATGAGATAATAAGTGTACAGAGACAATATGTTCCTTTAGGGTGAAAGACAAGGCTAGTAGGGAATGCAGGATGACTAGACAAATTGAGGTTTTGATCAAGAAAAAGAAGGAAGTATATGTCAGGTATAGACAGCAGAGATTGAGTGAATCCTTAGAAGATTATAAAGGCAGTAGGAATATACTTTAGAGTGAAATCAGGAGGGCATAAAGGGGACATGAGATAGCTTTGGCAAATAAGGTTAAGGAGAATCCAAAGGGATTTTAGAAATACATTAAGGACAAAAGGGCAACTAGGGAGAGAATAGGGCTCTTCAAAGATCAGCAAGGTGACCTATGTGTGGAACTACAGCAAATGGGGAGATATTAAACAGGTAGTTTGCATCAGTGTTTACTGTGGGGAAGGACAATGGAAGATATAGAATGTGGGGAAATAGATGGTGACATCTTGAAAAATGTATATATTACAGAGTAGGAGGTGCTGGATGTCTTAAAACACATAAACGTGGATAAATCCCCAAGATCTAATGAAGTGACCCTAGAACTCTGTGACAAGCTAGGGAAGTGATTGCTAGGCTCTTGCTGAGATATTTGCATCATCAATAGTCACAGGTGAGGTGCTGGAAGATTGGAGGTTGGCTAATGTGTTGCCACTATTTAATAAAGGTGGTAAAAGCAAGGGCACTGTAGACCAGTGAGCCTGACATTGGTGGTGGGAAAATTGTTGGAGGGCATCCTGAGGGACAAGATTTACATGCATTTGAAAAGGCAAAGTTAGATTACGTGGAATACAGTGAGAGCTAACCATTTGGATACAGAACTGGTTTGAAGGTAGAAGATAGAGGGTGGTGGCGGAGGGTTGCTTTTCAGACCCAAGGCCTGTGAACAACAGTGTGCCACAAGGATCGGTGCTGAGTCCATTTTTGTCATTTATATTAAATTATTTTGTCATTTATATTAAATTATTTGGTTGTGAACGTAGGCGATATGGTTAGTATGTTTGCAGATGACACCAAAATTGGAGGTGTAGTGGACAGTGAAGAAGGTTACCTCAGAGTACAATGGGATCTTGATCAGGTGGGCCAATGGACCGAGGAGTGGCAGATGGAGCTTAATTTAGATAAATGCAAGGTACTGCATTTTGACAAGGTAAGTCAGAGCAGGATTTATACTCTTAATGGTAAGGTACTGGGGAATGTTGCTGAACAAAGAGATCTTGGAGTGCAGGTTCATAGCTCCTTGAAAGTGGAGTTGCAGGTTGACAGGATAGTGTAGAAGGCATTTGGTATGTTTTCCTTTATTGATCAGAGTATTGAGTGTAGGAGTTGGGAAATCATGTTGCAGCTGTACAGGACTTTGGTTAGGTCACTTTGGAATATTGCATGCAGTTCTGGTCTCCTTCCCATAGGAAGGATGTTATGTACCTTGACAGAGTTCAGAAAAGATTTACAAGGATGTTGTCAGAGTTGGAGGATTTGAGCTATAGGGAGAAGCTGAATAGGCTGGTACTGTTTTCCCTGGTACATTGGAGGCTGATGGGATGACCTTACAGAGGTTTATTCAATCATGAGGGACATGGATAGGTTAAATAGACATGGTCTTTTCTCTGGGTTGCGGGGGTCCAGGAGTATTGGGTATAATATTTGATTAGATTCCCTACCATGCGGAAACAGGCCCTTCGGCCCAACATGTCCACACCGACCCTCTGAAGAGGGTTTAGGATGAAAGGGGGAAGATTTAAAAGGGACTTAAGGGGCAACTTTTTCACACTAGGGTGGTGCATGTATGGAATGAGCTGCCAGAGGAAGTGGTAGAAGCTGGTACAATTACAACATTTAAGAGGTATCTGGATGGATATATGAATAGGAAAGATTGAGAGGGATATGGGCCAAGTGCTGGCAAATGGGACCAGATTAATTTAGGATATTTGATCAGCGTGGATGAGTTGGACCGGACGGTCTATTTCCGTGTTGTACATCTCTATGACTTTATGACTCTAAAAGTAGGTCAGAGGATAGGAATACTGTGGCAAACAACTCATCACCTGACTCCTCAAAGCCTGTCCTCCATCTACAAGGCACAACTCAGGATTGTGATGGAATACTCCCTACTTGCCTTGATGGGTCTAACTCCAGCAACACTCGAAGCTTGACACCATCCGGGACAAAGCAGCCCGCTTGATTGGCACCACATCCACAAGCATCTACTCCCTCCACCAACAAAGCTCAGTCGCAGCAGTGTGCACTATCTACAAGCTGCACTGCAGAAACTCACCAAAGCTTCTCACACACCTTCCAAACCCATGATTACTTCCATCACGAAGGACAAGGGCAGCAGATACATGGGAACACCATCACCTGCAAGTTCTCCTTCAAGCCACTCACCATCCTGACTTGGAAATACATCGCCCTTCCTTCACTGTCGCTGGGCCAAAATTCTGGAATGGCATTGTGGGACGACCCACAGTAGATGGCTTGCCACAGATCCAGAAGGCAGCTCACCACCACCCTCTCAAGTGCAACTCGAGACAGGCAATAAATACTGACCAGCCAGTGACACCCACATCCCACCAAAACACATTTTTTAAAATGTCTGCTTTGGGCAAAACTAATGATCTAGGCAAAACTGCACTCAAGGAGTGTGCTAATTTTCACAAGCCTTGGCTCTCAAATTTATTTCCACTCAAATTTACTTGTATGTCACCAAACGTAAATTGATTTCTTTGCCTGTTTGCCAGGAACTCATTTAAAGCACAAGAAGGCAATTTTCAGGAGCAGGCCATTTAGCCCTTCGAGTCTGTACTGTCATTCAGTATGATCATAGCTGATCATAGAACATAGAACATTACAGCGCAGTACAGACCCTTCGGCCCTCAGTGTTGCATCTACCTGTGAAGCCATTCAAAAACCCATCTAACCTACACTATTCCATTTTCATCCATATGTTTATCCAATGAACATTTAAATGTTTATCATATGTTTAACATATGTTTATCCAATGAACATTTAAATGCCCTTAATGTTGGCAAGTCTACTACTGATGCAGGCTGGGCATTCCACGCCCCAACTACTCTCTGAGTAAAGAAACTAGCTCTGACATCTGTCCTATATCTACCACCCCTCAATTTAAAACTATGCCCCCTCATGCTAGCCACCACCATCTGAGGAAAAAGGCTCTCACTGTCCACCCTATCTAACCCTCTGATCATCCTGTATGCCTCTATTAAGTCACCTCTTAACCTTTTTCTGTCTAACAATAACAGCCTCAAGTCCCTCAGCCTTTCCTCATAAGACCTTCCCTCCATACCAGGCAGCAGCCTGGTAAATCTCCTCTGAACCCTTTCCAAAGCTTCCACATTCTTCCTATAATGTTGTGACCAGAACTGTATGTAATACTCCAAATGCAGCTGCACCAGAGTTTTCTACAGCCTCAACATGGCCTCGTGGCTCCGAAACTCAATTCCTCTAACAATAAAAGCTAACACACGGTACATCTTTCTAATAATCCAAACAATCTGGCTGACAACTTTCAGGGATCTATGCACATCGACACCAAGATCTCTCTGCTCAACCATACTACCAAGAATCTTACCATTAGCCCAGTACTCTGTATTCCTGTTGGTCCTTCCAAAGTGAATCACCTCCACTTTTCTGCTTTAAAGTCCATTTGCCACCACCCAGCCCAGCTCTGCAGCTTATCTATGTCCCTCTGTAACCTGCAACATCCTTCTGCACTGTCCACAACTCCACCGACCTCAATGTCATCCACAGATTTACTAATCCATCCTCCTCATCCAGGTCATTTATAAAAATGATAAACAGCCACGGCCCCAAAACAGACCCTTGTGGTACATCACTAGAAACTGAACTCCAGGATGAACATTTCCCATCAACCACCACCCTTTGCCTTCTTAGAGCTAGCCAATATCTGATCCAAACAGCTCAATAAACCTCAATCCCATTCCTCCATAGCCTAACTTGGGGAACCTTATCAAATGCTTTACTGAAATACATCACATCAACTGCCTTACTCTCATCTACCTGTTTGGTCACTTTTTCAAAGAACTCAATAAGGTTTGTGAGGCACGACCTACCCTTCACAAAACCATGTTGATGATCCCTAATCAAATTATTCATTTCTAGATGATTATAAATCCTATCTCTTATAATCCTTTCCAAAACTTTGCCTACAACAGAAGTAAGGCTTACTGGTCTATAATTAGTAGGATTGCCTCTACTCCTCTTCTTGAACAAGGGGACAACATGTGCCCTCCGCTAGTCTTCAGGCACTATTCCTTTAGACAATGACAACATAAAGATCAAAGCCAAAAACTCTGCAATCTCCACCCTAGCTTCCCAGAAAATACTAGGATAAATCCCTTCTGGCTCAGGGCACTTTTCTATTTTCACATTTTCCGGAATTGCTAACACCTCTTCCCTATGAATCTCAATCCCATCTAGTCTGTTCGCCTGTATCTCAGTACTCTCCTAGACAACATTGTCTTTTTCCTGTGCAAATACTGACAAAAAATATTCAGTTACCTCTTTGGACTCCACGCACAACTTCCCACTACTGTCCTTGACTGGATCACGCAGCTCAATGCCATATTCCCATTTTCCCCGGATAACCTTGATGCCTTTTTGCCGTTGTTGCTTTCGTTGTTAAAAGATTGATGGCATAATAGATAGTGAAAAGGTTTTCTAAGATTACAAAGGGATCTTAGTCATATGGGTCAATGGGCTGAAAAATGACCGATCAAGTTCAATCTGGACAAGTGCGAGGTATCACATTTTGATACAACAAATAAGGTAGGGCCTTGGGTAGTGCTGTAGAACAGAGGGACCTAGGGGTTGAGGAACATAATTCGTGGTAATTTGTATCACATATAGACATGGTGGTTGAAAAGACATTTGGCACGTTTGCCTTCATTGCTCAGTCCTTTGAGTATAGGAGTTGGGAAGTCATGTTGCGGCTATACGGGACATTTGTGAGGCCTCTTTTGGAATACTGTATCCTGTTCTGGTCACCCAGTTACAGGAAGGATATTATTAAGCTGGAGAGGGTTCGGAAGTGATTTTACAGGATGTTGCTGGGTGTAGAAGGTTTGAGCTATAAAACAAGTCTGGATGGGCTGGGACTCTCTTCAGTGGACCCACAATGCTGTTCGAGAGGAAGTTCCTGTATTTTGACCCTGCGATGCTGGAAGAAAAAGCGATTTATTTCCTAGTCAACATGGCGAGTATTTTGGTGGAGCACTTGCAGCTGGTTGTGTTTTCAAAAGTAGCTGCTGCCCCTGTGCTTCTAGATGGTAGTGGCCATTAGTTTTAAAGATTCTTTCTAAAAAGCCTTGGTGAAATTCTGTACTGCCTGTCTTGTAGATGACACACAGTGAGTCAGTGATGGAGGGAGTGGGTGTTTGAGAATGTGGTGTCAATCAAGTGGGGCTGCCTCATCCTGAAATGCATACCTGAAGCATTGTTGGAGCTGCACTCATTCAGGTGACTGGGGAGTATTCTATCACACTCCTGACTTGTAGATGAATAATGGGCTTCGGGTAATCAGGTGATGAGGTGCAGAATTCCTAGACACTGACCTGCTTTTGTAGTCACTGTATTTGTATAGCAGGTCCAGTTGAGCTTTGGTCAATGGTAACCCCCTGAATTTTGATAATGGTGGATTCAGTGATGGTACATTGTGCAATAATCCTGGCCACTGACCTTAAAATGGACAGAAGGTCATTGATAGTTGGGTTTAGGGCACCACCATGAAAAACTCCTGCAGAGATGCTCTGGGGTTGAGATGACTGACAACCACATCCATTTTCTTTGTGCAAGTTATGAGTCCAACCAGCAGAAAGTCTGTCCCCTGATTCCCATTGACTCCAGCTTTTCTGGGATTCCTTGATGCAACACTCAGTCAAATGCATCCGTAGTGTCAAGGGCAGTCATTCTCACCTCACCTCTGGACTTTAGTTCTTTTGTCCATTGTTTGAGCCAAGTAATGAAGTCAGGAACTGTATGACCCTGACAAAACCCAGACTGAACCTGAGTGATCAAGTTATTGCTCAGTAAATGCTACTTGACAGTACTGTTGATAATTTCTTCTATCATGAGTAGCCTGATGGTAAATGGCAGTTTGGGTTTGTTCTAACTTGTATGTATTGGACATTGTCCATTTTCCACATTATTGGCTAGATGTCAGTATTGTAACTGTGCTGGAATAGCTTGGCTTGGGGAATGGCATGTTCCTGAGCATAGGTTTTCAGTACTATTGCTGGAATGTTGTCATGGCCCATAGTCTTTGCAGTATTCAGTGCCTCCAACCATTTCTGGATATCAGGTGGAGTGAATTGAATCAGCTGAAGACTGGTAGCTGTAATACTTGAGGCCTCCGGAGGGTCACCCACTGGCACTGCTGGCTGAAGATCATTGTAAATACTTGAACCTTATCTTTGTACTGATATGCTCGGCTACAAATGGGATATTTGTGGAACTTCCTTCTCCAGTGAGTTGTTTAATTGTTCACCACCATTCATGACTGTTTGTGGTTGGGTTGCAGGAATTAGTTCTGTTTTTTTCTTGCAGAACTGGTTAATTGGTTAACCCCATGCATCACCTTTTGCTTATGGTGTTTGGCATACATGTCATTCTATGTTGTGGCTTCACCTTCTTTATAAGTATATCTGATACAACCCCTGGCATATCGTCTTGCTGTCTTCATTGAACCAGACTGATCCCCTGACTTGATGATAATTTTAGAGTGAGGATTGGCCATGAGGTTGCAGATTGTGATTGAATATTATTATAACGCTGATGGCTGACAGTGCCTCATAGATGCCCAGTCTTGCGTAGCTAAATCTGTTTGAAATTTGTCCCATTGCAATAATAGCACAAAATGCAGTAAAGGGTATCCTCAATGTGAAGAAAGAACGCTGTCTCCACAAGGACCTCTATTATTAGGGTTAATTACTCACAAATCTAATGACCAATTAAGTTAAATTAAATAATCTGTCAGCCAATCAAAAGATGACAAGACACCATTAGATGTTGAGATGGAAGATGTTGAAATTCTTTAGAGAATAAAATTCAATTTCCAGACTTAGACTGCAGAATGAAATACGTCTTTTCATGAAACTGCAATCTTTTGGATCTGATGAGTATGCTTTTGTCTCTGGAAACATTAATCTAGTACGAGAAAAAGACAGTGAATTTTAGATACATGCTGCACTATGTATAAAGACTAAGCAGTTTAATTGTAAGAATGAATAATTTTTATACACTTGGAATTTAATTGACTTTACAATAACTTCAGTAAGTCTGCAATAATATATATTTGTCTTTGAATGAAGTTTCTGTTTGAATAAAATTTCTTTGAATTTATGAACTGAATATTTTTGTCCCCTTTTGAATCAAACATGCTAGTTCAAAATTGAGAATTAGAACTAATTGCTGGTCAAATGGATTAATTCCAACTGGGCATCCTGTTAGACAAGACAAACACTGCGACCAATTTAAATGTATTGGAAACACAAAGGTGTTGGTGAGGTAGAATTAGCCTGCATAAGGTTTCTGAAGTTAATCTCTCACATAATTATTGCAAGAACATTATGTGGATAAGAAATAAGAGAAGACCAAGGAAAGATCTTTGGGAGACTCCAGAAGTATTGGGTTGGAAGCAGAAAGAGAAACCATTGCAAGGGGAAGGTGGGGTTGGACATGGAGCAGTATCTTACAAAAGGGTCAAGAGTAGGCTTGTTGAAAATGAATCTGATGATTGAAAATTTAAAGGAAAGTAGGGCATTACCAGAGGAGATGAGACTGCTTGTAACCTGGTTAACATGGAGGAGAATAAGTGGAGAATTAGGTTGTCAGTAACTTAGTAGGTATAGAAGTCAAGAAAGTTGGCTTTTGTGGATATAGATGAGCTTGGAGAGGGCATGAGGGTTGATAGAAGAGAAACTAGAGAAATATACAAATTTAGGGTGAGGCAAAAAAGAACCTGGAGGCACCTTTGTTTTAGATTTAGATTACTTACTTACAATGTGGAAACAGGCCCTTCGGCCCAACAAGTCCACACCGGCCCTCCAAAGACCAACCTACCCAGACCCATTTCCCTACATTTATCCCTTCACCTAACACTATAAGCAATTTAGCATGGTCAATACACCTAACCCGCACATTTTTGGACTGTGGGAGGAAACCGGAGCACCCGGAGGAAACCCACGCAAACACAGAGAGAATGTGCAAACTCCACACAGTCAGTTGCCTGAGGCGGGAATTGAACCCGGATCTCTGGCTGTTTTGCTGGACAAAGGAATGCCAGGATATAAGAAATGATCTGGCAGAAGCAGTTAAATAGTAGTTTCAATCTTGGAGACAGTCAATTAGCTCTGAGCAGAGGCTGTCAGAGGTGCAAGCAAAAAGGCAGGAGAAACGAGTTTATGCAGGGGATTTGCAATGAAGAAGAAACACTGGGATTTATCTTTGCATTTCAGGAAGATTTTGAAATACTGAGCAGTTTTGACAAAGGTAAGCAGGACTAACCAGTGTTCTTCGTCATAACAAAACTAGTTACCATAAGTATTCAAATCCTTGACTCCTTATATAAGTGGAAATGATGTATCAGGGGTATAAAAAAACCCTGGAGAGAATAAGAGTTTTACTGGAGGCACAAAAATGTTGAGGTGAGTTTGTAACTAAGCAATTTGGAAGATATAGAACTATTGTAGTGAATAGAGAGCCAAAAGGCTGTGCAGGTGGAAATTTGAAAGTGCTGTTAGTAATGACCAGGGTAAGATATGTCTCCAAGATCAAATGGAACTGGGTTGGATTGGGAAGAGAGATGTGAGTAATGAGCGATGCAGGGAGTGATTTGAGATTACTCTAACTGTAAATGAGAGGATTAGAATAAAGATTCTGTGTGAGATAGTATGTTCGCGGGAACACCTGCAAAAGTATGCCACCCTGTCTTATTCTACCCTACACTTAGTCGTCTATCACCCTGAGCACACTGATTTAACTTAGTCACTGGTGCACCACCTCAAAAATAATATTCTCATCCTTGTGTTTAGGCATACCTCATGATTCCAATTTTTAAAATATTTCTGTAACCTGTTTCAAAACTTTGAAATTGTGCTGTGACTATTTAGTATTTTATGCATCTTTCATACCTTATGGTGGCTGTTTCTGCAGTAATTTCATTGATAGCTGCTAGAATTTGTTCCTTAAACCTCCTACCTCATTTCACCGGGGCCCTCAGTAAACCTTTGGCCAAAATGCGTTGCTGCTAATATCCAATTATTTTGCTGTGCTTCAATTTTTGTCCAATTACACCTGTGTGAAGTTTTTTGTTACCTTCTGCAATGCTAGGAGGTACTACATTAAGTAAATGCAAGCTGTGACTGAAATCATTTTTAAAGTGGAGGTGTTTATCTATATTTTTACTCAGAAGCCGAAATCCCATGATGGCAGTACTGCACAATCCCAGTCGAGTGAACTTTCAAAGGAATTTACTTTGACATTACTTTTGTGCAAAACAGCCTTGATCTGCAACGCAAATATTGAGCAATAAATTGCTATTTCCAAAAGGCTGACACACAGTAGCCTCCATCAACAAACACTTTCCATCAGATATGATGCAGTTCTTCAGAGTTTACTTTGAACACTTGTTGCAAATTTGAAGAAGTAAGTATGCAGAGTTAAATTAATTAAAAATATCACAGTCTTATTTTTATCCATGTATGAAAAGGCAGCAGAGAAAATGAAAAGCCTGATCAAGTTTTTTTGAGAAAGAGGAACTTTGGTATATTCTGGTCAACAAAGGAAAACTAAATCACCGCACAGAGTAATGAAATGGAGGAGGGAGGAACTGCTTCAGTGTTCTCCCTCATGGATAATAAGATCTGGTACAAAATCGTCTTGTTTAAGAATCACAGGAGTGTTATTGCACAAACGGAGGCCATTTGGCCCATCTTGCCTTCATCCCAATTTCCTGATACTTTTCCCCATTTCCTTGCACATTATTTATATCAAAATGATCATCCAATTCCCTCTTGGATGCCTCAGTTGACTCTGCCGTCACCACACTTGTAGGCAGCGTATTCCATATACGAACTACTCACTGAGTGAAACTCTCTTCCTCACTTCATCTTTTCTAGATTACTTTAAATCTATGCCCTCTTGTTGTCATCAAATACCTACAGTATAGAAACAGGTCATTTGACCCAACAAGTCCACGTAACCTTCTGAAGAGTATCCAACCCAGACCCATTCCTCTACCCTATTACTTTACATTTCCCCTGACTAATGCACCTAACCTATACATCCTTGAAAACTACGAGCAATTTACCATGGCCAACTCACCTAACCAGCACATCATTGGATTGTGAGAGGAAATCGGAGCATCTGGAGGTAAACCACACAGACAAAGGGAGAACGTGCAAACTCCACACAGACGGTTGCCCGAAGCTGGAATCGAACCCAGGTCCCTGGTGCTGTGAGGCAGCAATACTAACCACTGAGTTACCCTGTCCTTATCCCATTCACAAGTCCTCCCTATCTACTCTATCCAGCCCACTCATAAGCTTGAAAACATGTGTCAGATTTCCTCCTGGCCTCCTTCACTCCCTGGAGGACAGTCCCAGCCTCCTTCACTCCATGGAGGACAGTCCCAGTTTCCTTCACTCCATGGAGGACAGTCCCAGTCTCCTCCTCTCCATGGAGGACAGTCCCAGTTTCCTTCACTCCATGGAGGACAGTCCCAGTCTCCTCCTCTCCATGGAGGACAGTCCCAGTTTCCTTCACTCCCTGGAGGACAGTCCCAGTTTCCTTCACTCCCTGGAGGACAGTCCCAGCCTCCTTCACTCCCTGGAGGACAGTCCCAGCCTCCTTCACTCCCTGGAGGACAGTCCCAGTCTCCTCCTCTCCATGGAGGACAGTCCCAGTTTCCTTCACTCCATGGAGGACAGTCCCAGTCTCCTCCTCTCCATGGAGGACAGTCCCAGTTTCCTTCACTCCATGGAGGACAGTCCCAGTCTCCTCCTCTCCATGGAGGACAGTCCCAGTCTCCTCCTCTCCATGGAGGACAGTCCCAGTTTCCTTCACTCCATGGAGGACAGTCCCAGTCTCCTCCTCTCCATGGAGGACAGTCCCAGCCTCCTTCACTCCATGGAGGACAGTCCCAGTCTCCTCCTCTCCATGGAGGACAGTCCCAGCCTCCTTCTCTACCTGGAGGACAGTCCCAGTCTCCTCCTCTCCATGGAGGACAGTCCCAGCCTCCTTCACTCCATGGAGTACAGTCCCAGCCTCCTTGTCTCTCTGGAGGATGAACCTAACTTGTTCAATGTATTCTTATAACTGAACTTTCTCATTCCTGAAACCATTGTTGTAAACCATGTCTGCACTTTTTCCTATGCATTCACATCCTTTGTACAATGTGGGTACTTAGATCTGTAGATAATACTCCAACTGAGCTCTAATAAGTGTCTTCTGTAGAAGTCTGGGAATTGTGCTTCATAGCAATGAAAAGGGGCAAATAAAATGGAACCTGGATCTGTCAATTTGCACCACAGTCATAGAAAAAAATGCAAATTATGTTTTGAAGGTAAACGTACCTCTACTTGACTTTGTTCTGGGTAGGGAATGCTGTCAGTTTGGGTAGCAGGTAAAAAGAAGCAAATAATATGAATGATTAAAGGAAACCAACAGGAATCTGCAAACTTCCAAATTTGATGAGAACATATTTGTTAATGAGTGAGAAACATGCCTCTCCATTAGCTGCAAGGGATTCCTGGGACAGCCATGAGTCAGACATAGTTCAGCTAACCTGAGCCATTATCACACTCAACCTTCATAGTGACCTGCTATGAATGTTGTCCTTCCATCTCAACATTCAACTTCTCACAATCTGCTGTCTCTCAGATCATCGCACCAGTAGATCACCATCTGACAAGGTTGGAGCTCTCCTTTTAATCCTCCAACCTTTTAAACAAAAATCCAAGAAACACTTTTTTTTAATCAAATTAATTTCCTTTTCAACGTTATCAACAATGATAATAGCTAATATGACTGGTAAAATTTGACTAAGATGTTAACATGCATAACCAGAATTCCAATTTGTTAATGTGTGCTAGGCTTATCATTTCCCTCGGGGTTGTAAATTTCTCATTTTGAGCCACACTTCAGGGGTTTTATCCAGGGCTGTGCTGAGGCAATGCTTTATTCCAAATGGGACATGAAATGGAGGTCCCATCTGCCTGTTCTAAATTTTCAGGGTGATGTTTCACTGTGGGCGGCACGGTGGCCTCACAGCACCTGAGACCTGGGTTCAATTCCCGACTCAGGTGACTGACTGTGTGGAGTTTGCACGTTCTCCCTGTGTCTGCGTGGGTTTCCTCCGGGTGCTCCAGTTTCCTCCCACAGTCCAAAGATGTGCAGGTCAGGTGAACTGGCCATGATAAATTGCCCGTAGTGTTAGGTAAGGGGTAAATGTAGGGGTATGGGTGGGTTGCGCTTCGGCGGGTCGGTGTGGACTTGTTGGGCCGAAGGGCCTGTTTCCACACTGTAAGTCTAATCTAATCTTGTGGCACTGTTTAAACAGAAAGGAGTAGGGCAATTCTCTGAGTGTCTGAAGGGCTTATGCTCGAAACGTCGAATTCTCTATTCCTGAGTTGCTGCCTGGCCTGCTGTGCTTTGACCAGCAACACATTTGCAGCTGTGATCTCCAGCAACTGCAGACCTCATTTTTTACTCGTTAACACTTACCCACATATCATCTGAACTGACTAGGCGTCCTGAGAATGTTGCTGAAATTATCTATGTAACGGGCAACTTTAAAAATATTTAATTGTGTGAAGTGTTTTGAACTGTTTGGATGTGATAAGCCTTTATACAAATGCAAGTGATACATATATATAAGTCAATTATCTATGTGGAATCAAATTGCATTCAAGTATATAGCTCAATAATGTTTTACATGTGTTCAAGAAGAATAATATCCTTGTCCAGTCTATCTTCTTAAAGTGCTCTGAAATCTTAAACCACTGGTAATGTTTCCTATGGCGAGAGACAGCTTTGGAGAAGAGGAAGATTGTATTTCTGTCTTGTTGCACACTATAGACATACAATGAACCAAGTTATCAACTTAAAATTTCATACTTTCCCCAACATCCAAATCACATTAGAACATAGAACAATACAGCGCAGAACAGGTCTGTCGGCCCTTGATGTTGCGCCAACCTGTGAACTAATCTAAGTCCATCCCCCTACACTATCCCATCATTACCCATGTGCTTATCTAAGGATTGTTTAAATCTCCCTAATTACATTGGCAGGCAGGGCATTCCACACCCTTATGACTCTCTGAGTAAAGAACCTACCTCTGACATCTGTCTTAAATCTATCACCCTTCAATTTGTAGCTATGCCCCCTCGTACAAGCTGACATTATCATCCTAGGAAAAAGACTTTCACTGTCTACCCTAACTAATCGTCTGATCATCTTGTTCATCTCTATCAAATCCCCTCTTAGCCTTCTTCTTTCCAATGAGAACAGACCCAAGTCTCTCAGCCTTTCCTCATAAGACCTTCCCTCCAGAGCAGGCAACATCCTGGTAAATCTCCTCTGCACCTTTCCCAATGCTTCCACATCCTTCCTATAATGGGGCGGCCAGAACTGTACACAATACTCCAAGTGTGGCTGCATTGGCGTTTTGTATAGGTGCAGCATGACATTACGGCTCAGGAACTCAATCTCTCTACTAATAACACCCAACATACCGTATGCCTTCTTAACAGCATTATCAACCTAGGTGGCAACTTTCAGGGATCTATGTACATAGACTCCAAGATCCCTCTGCATATTCTTCCCAAAGGGAATCACCTCACATTTATCGACATTGAACTCTATTTGCCACCTCTCAGCTCAGTTCTGCAGTTTATCCAAGTTCCCCCTGCAACCTGCAACATTCTTCCACATTGTCCACTACTCCACCGATTTTAGTGTCATCTGCAAACATACTAACCCATCCACCTATGCCTACATCTGAGTCATTTGTAAAAATGACAAACAGCAGTGGGTCCCAAAACAGACCCTTGTGGCGCACCACTAGTAACTGGACTCCAGACTGAATATTTTCCATCAACCATCACTCGCTGCCTTCTTACAGAAAGCTAGTTTCTAGTCCAAACTGCTAAATCACGCTTAATCCCATGCCTCTGCATTTTATCCAACAGCCTACCATGTGGAACCTTATCAAAAGCCTTGTTGAAGCCCATGTACATCACGTCAACTGCCCTACCCTCATCCACATGCTTAGCCACCTCCTCAAAAAACTCAATGAGATTTGTGAGACATGACCTGCCTTTGAAGAAACCATGTTGACTGTCTGCAATCAAATTGTTGCTTGCGAGATTATTATAAATCCTATCTCTCATAATCCTTTCCAAAACTGTTCCTACAGCAGATGCAAGGCTCACTGGTCTATAATTACTTGGGTCATCTCTACTGCCCTTCTTGTACAAGAGCACAACATTTGCAATCCTTCAGTCCTCTGGTTCTAAGCCTGGAGACAATGATGACTCAAAGGTCAAAGCCAAAGCCTCCAACACCTCCTTCCTAACTTCCCGGAGAATCCTCAGATAAATCCCATCCGGCCCAGAGGATTTATCTACTTTCGCTTATCCTAGAATTGAGAACACCTCTTCCTTACTAACCTCAATCCTTTCTAGTCTAATAGCTCTCATCTCATTCTTCTCCTCTACAAGATTCTCCTTTCCCTGAGTGAAAACTGATGAGAAATATTCATTTATCATCTGTCCGATCTCCAAACGGTCCACACACAACTTCCTACTCCTGTCTTTGACTGGCCCTATTCCTACCTTAGTCATCCTTTTATTCCTCACATACTTGTAGACTATGAATCTATAATACCAAAAGCTGTTGGAGAAATAAGATTCCAGAACAGTTTTCTTTCTATTGTTGTGTAGAAGGAATATAATTACAGAATAATTCCCTGGTTGTGACTTATTGTTACATTTCAAAAAGTAAACTTCAGATTCTCGTTAAAGCAGAACACTATCAGTTACTTCTAAGTTGGATTCCACAGCTGATTACATAGTAGGAGAGAGATTTAATATCTTTATTAAAATATATTGCATAATTAAATTAAAATTGTATTACATGCTTTGTAACTATTATATATACCATTTGTTATCATCTTTTATGACATGGACCATTTCTTATCAATAAGAATCATTAATTATGTAATTAAATATGGTGTCTGGTGCAGAACTTTACCACTACTGTTGTGAAGGAGAAAGTGAGGACTGCAGATGCTGGAGATCAGAGCTGAAAATGTGTTGCTGGAAAAGTGCAGGAGGTCAGGCAGCATCCAAGGAACAGGAGATTTGACGTTTATGCCCGAAACGTCGAATTTCCTGTTCCTTGGATGCTGCCTGACTTGCTGCATTTTTCCAGCAACACATTTTCAGCTCACTACTGTTGTGAAAGCAACATAGCTCTGGACATTATTTTATATTTTAAAAGTACACTTTATTCATAAAGTCATCTGTAAGTACATACAAATGTTCTAAGTCAGTTCTATACAGTCTTTACAGAAAACAAAAAGCAAACAGGGCGGTACGGTGGCTCAGTGGTTAGCACTGCTGCCTCACAGTGCCAGGGACCCAGGTTCAATTCCTGCCATTGGCAAATTTCTGTGTGGAGTTTGCACATTCTCCCCGTGTCTGCGTGGGTTTCCTCCCACAGTCCAAAGATGTGCAGGTCAGGTGAATTGGCCATGCTAAATTGCCCATAGTGCTAGGTGCATTAGTCAGAGGGAAATGGGTCTGGGTGGGTTACTCTTCGGAGGGTCAGTGTGGACTTGTTGGGCTGAAGGGCCTGTTTCCATACTTAGCGAATCTAATCTACTCTACAAAGTGGCACCTATAAAAAATTCATTTCTTCCCCCACTTTTACGTTCAATAGATCAGGTTTCTGAAGTGTCTTTTTTTGAAGGTAGATTATTGTGACCTAGAATCCCCTACAGGAGATCCCAGCTAGATGAGACAGGGGAGCCCACACTCTACTTTCATAGAACACAAGTACCCTGCTAGATAAAACAAATTCCTGTATTCAGTGGCTGTAACTCTGACTGCCTGCTTGCTGAGTCTGGTTCCTAGTGCCTTTACAATATCTGACCTACACAATTTCGTTGATGAGTAGAAATGCTTGCTCTGTTTATTATGGGGTATAGTTTGATACATTATATGAAATCAGAATTAGACTTGGATTGGTCTATGCATCTCAAATGCTTTGGAAGCAGCTTCACACGTGAAAAAGATAGTTGATTGAGGCACTGGAGGATAGCAAGCAACCTGGGAATCATCATAACATAGTTTGAGTTGGTGCTTTCAGATGGAAGGGGAAAGGAGATGTTTTCCCATCAACTTCTTGTAATTGCACACTTCTGGAGCAGATATGACTTGAACTTAGACCTCCAAACTCAAAGGTAGGGTCACTACCAGCACTACAAGAGCCCTTGGAAAGGAAATATATTTTCTAATCGACTTGTTCAGAGGTGTTATAATGCATCCCTCCAGCAGGTGGGACTTGAACCTAGTTCAGAGGTAGGGACACTACCACTCAAATGCCCTTAAAAGGGTAAAGGAAGCCAAGGCAGCATTGTTCATAAAATTATTGTTGGTGAATGAACTCCTTTTGTCCACTGATTCAGACACCTCTCACTTCATTAAATATAAATCTGCAGTTTCTAGGATTATAAATTCTGAGTCTATTCTTCAAAACTTCCGAATAGCTGGGTATTATTTTGAAATTCCATGCAAGACATCCACCTTCTACACCACCACTGATCTTTATGATATTTCATGAGTCTTATTGTTGTCCTTTTTGTACTAAAGACCTGATCTTTTATATTGTATTTGATAATAATGCATTAATAGTGGTAAAAGAACCTCTTTAGGAACAAATCATAAAAGCTCTAATTTTTAACAGTCCAAGCTTCTCTCTTCCACTCTGCTCCTTTGCCTTTCCTTATTTCTTATTGCACATCATCCTTCCTCTATATAGGGTCACCTAATTACGAGCAGTTAATTGCGAATGACTTTCCAAAAATCATTGGCTCGATTGTAAATATTTTATTGTGCGAGCAAATATTGTAGGTTCAAATCTCACTCAAGAATTTGGACAGTGCACTGAAAACCCAATTATTATGTGCGATATACTTTGCAACATTTCAGAGAGATATAAAAAGATGCTACATAACTGGGGCGGCATGGTGGCTCAGTGATTAGCACTGCTACCTCACAGCACCAGGGACTTTGGTTTGATTCCTGCCTTGGGTGACTGTCTGTGTGGAGTTTGCACATTCTCCCAGTGTCTGTGTGAATTTCCTCTCACAATCTGAAAGATGTGCAGGTTAGTTGAATTGGCAATGCCCATGGTGTTAGTCAGGGGTAAATGCAGGGGATGGGTTACGCTTTGGAGGGTTGGTATGGACTTGATGGGCCAAAGGGCCTGTTTCCATACTGTAGGTAATCTAATAACTGCAATTCTTTTCCTCTAGTATAGTACCTCCCCAAGAAAATTTATTTGGCAGTGAATGATTTAACATGCTATCAGAAAGAATTGTATATCTTGATTTGAGAATATTTATAATACCGAGTCAGTGCTATTGGCATTTTAAAAAAAATACTATTAACGAAGGTTACATTGCAACATACTAGTTGAATCAGGCATCGGCATTCTATTTATTGGTGCCCTCTACTTAGTAACTTCCTGAGGGCCAGTGGGAGAAACCTTACTGGCCTGGATTTCCCTCTGAAGCACTGGATATTTTGCTGTAGTTTTGGGATGATAGGTAAAGTGAAACAAGTACAGAAAATGCTGGAGAAACACAGCAAGTCTGGCAGCATCCATGGTGAGAAGTAAAGTTAACACTTCACCTCGAGCATGACTTTATTTCAGAACTGAAAGGTGTTCAAAAGTGATCTTTTTTAATATTTTTGATTTGGCAGAGGAAGAACAAGGGGTAGATGGTGTACAGGCCCAGTGCAAAAGACAGAAGAATTGTTAACGTTGGTGAAAGAGAAAAGGAGATGTAAAATCGGTGTAAATTAAGACGTGAAAGGGAAAGAGTGTTCTACCAAGAGTAAAGAAAATAAGAGGACTAGGAAGAGGATGATGGGTAGGGAGACGTGGTTGGGAGAGATAATGTTAGAAAAATAGAGAAGAGACATTATGCAGTCAGTTTCTGACATTACAGAATTCAATATTGAATCTCAAGGCTATAAAGTGCCGAAGTGCAAAATGGGGTTTTGTTCCTTGAGCTTGTTGTTGTGTGAGAAAGGAGTGGAGGCTCCGAAAGCCTGTGGTTTCAAATACACCTCCTGGACCATAACCCAGTGTTATGTGATTTTTGAATTGGTATTTGGAACATTGCATTAGGTCCAGGACAGAAACATTAGCATGACAGCAAGGTGGTTTATTAAAATGGCAACCAATTGGAAGGTCAGAGTCATTCTTATATATAGAGCAGAGCTGTTCCAAAATGCAGGTCACCCAATCTATATTTGGTCTCATCGGTGTAAAGGAGACCACATTGAGAGCAGAGGATAAAATGGACTAAAGTGAAAGAAATACAAGTGAAATGCTGCTTCACCAGGAAGATATGCTTGGGGCCTTAGGCAGTGGGAAAGCACGAGGGTGAATGGGCAAATGTTACATCTTCAGCGATTGCATGGGAAGCTGTAATAAGGGTGAGAAAGTGTTAGGAATGATGGAGGAGTCGATCAGGATGTCACAGAAGGGATGGTCCCTGCAAAATGCTGACAGTGGATAGGCGCGGAAGAGATGTTTTGGTCGTAACATCCTGCTGGAGGTGGCAGAAATGGCAAAGGATAATCTTTGAATGCGGTGACTAAAATTAAGTATAGTGAAGCAGGAATGGGTTGAAATGATGGTTCTGCCAGAGCAGACCAGTTTGTGGATTTTGTGGGAGGTGGTAGAAGTGGGTTGTACAAGGTTTGGGGGAGACTGTGGAAGATAGATCTCCACAGGAGGTGCATTCTGCAAACTACAGCCTGATGTTCAGTGGTTGGATCACGATCCATGGGAAAATTGGAGGAAATGATTGAGATTTGGCACTCAGCCTGTACAAGGTAGAGATCGCCAAGTGCTGTAAAGTGAAATGTATTATTTAAGGCTGCTTGTTGAAGTCTGCCATAAAAGCTACGATCCCTACATTTAAAGTTGGCATTTGAACCGATGAATATTTTATAATTACTGCTATGTTTAATTTATTTTACTTTTATCTCTCATCCATCACATCCAATTGAAAATGCTAAAACTGAATTCAGTTTGCACAGAAGCCAGCAAAAAGCCTTTCGCCTCAGCTGCAGACTGCACAGGCTGATCCTCTTGCATATTGTTGCAATATTTCTAACATAGATCTTCATAACCATTTCTGAAACCTTTGTGCTGGTCACAAATTGAACGTAGATCAGAGTTCATGTTAGCCATTGCCAGATAACTGATACCTGCAATGCAATATAATCTAACACAACAAAGCAATTACTGACTGAATGTGATGACAGGGCACTTATTCATCAGTTGAAACTGCTTTTGATAGATTGCCTCATCACTGAATATCTTTGATCTTCATCTTGGATCTAACTTGCTGCAACCAGAATGTACAATGCAATGTTTAGCCTTCCAGTAGTACCATTAAAAATCTTAGAGAAAATAAAGCATCCTTGTTTGTCATAATAAAACATGTTTTTTAAAAATCTGTTTTTAGCTTTATGCCAAGCAAGAATGTAGTGATTTAATGCTGCTTTTTCATCATTGTCTCAATATCTCCCTGATAGCATGGACCCCAAAGCCGCACAAAGTTTACAGCATCTCTACAGTACCGAAGCAGATGATTGGCCTATCGACCCTTTGAATCGCATCCCACCCAGGTCCTCGCCCTTAATCTCTCCTTGTAACCCTGCATTTCCTATGATTAATCTACCAAGCCTGCACACTATGGGCAATTTAGCATGACTAATCCACCTAACCTGCACACCTTTAGACTGTAGGAGGAAACCAGAGCACCCCAAGGGAACCCACGCAGACACAAGGAGAATGTGCAAATAGACAGTCACCCAAGGGTGGAATTGAACCCAGGACCCTGGTGCTGTGAGGCAGCAGTGCTAATCACTGAGCCACTGTGCTGCATAATGAAGGACTGCTGTTTTTGCCTGGTTCTGGACTTTTTCGCATGTTAGGCAAACGTGATGACCACTACACGACAGTTCTTCAACTTTACGATTTTATATAGATTAAGCCCTGAGAATTTGTGTGGTTTACCATTGCCTTTGGACTTTTACCTGAAGTATTATTCTGAAACTAAAAAAAAGGTCTTTATGAATTTACAGGCTTGAAACCACTGATTGATTTTTTTCCCAAATGACTGAGATATATTCTAAGGCATTGAAATCACAGTCAAAGACGAGTGAACATTTGTACTCCTGTACCTTCCATGTTCCAAAGCCATTGAAGTGGAGGCAGCATCACCCACCAGACAATTGCTATGAAAGAGTATGAACAGGGTTCATTTCCTACCTATTTCCTACCAGACAATCAACCTGGTATACAATTGGGTGGGGATGAATCATTAAACAAATGACTTGGACAGTGGACTCTGGCTGTAAAAGAATTTTGTCTAGATATGACCTAATGGTTTTACCTAGGATCTACAGTTGGACCTCATGATACACTAGCAATATTTAGGTTAACTAAGAAATTGCATATAGATGGCAAGATGACAACCTAGCTAAAGCATTTTGTGTTTTTAAGTACTTGTTTTTTTCTCTCTGTAGTCCAGGACAAGCAAATGGGATACAGGAGGAAAAAGATCCCTGTGTAGATATTTATCTCTCCAAATTTTGAATTATTTTTGGACTCTCCAAATGCACAAACATTTTTACAAATTCTTGAACCAACAAACTGCTATCTTGCAAATAAAGTATGAATCATCTTTAACATCTTTAAATTGATACTGAAATCATGAAAACAGCCAAACCCAGTTACTGAAATTCAAACGCCATACATCCGGTTACTGTACTGAATGTTAAATTACTTATTCCATTCTCCCACTCTGTAACGTGTGTGTGTGTGTGTGTGTGTGTGTGTGTGTGTGTGTAAAACTGGGTTAGGTCCAGCAAATCTAATTGTCTTTACATTTTGCAAAACAAAACTCAAAGAAACATCTTTCTGCTTTTCTCAATACACAAACAATTAATCACTGAATTAACAAGGAACAGGAAGAGAGGACATGTTTCCCCTCCTTACCTAATCATAAAAAAACTTTTGCTTTAAAACTTAATAATCTATTTTTTTCTCATGCTGAACTACTTGAAATATGGCCCTTAATATTTTGTCTATCTAAGCTTGATATCGCCCTACTTTCCCATATCATTTAATTTTCCCTCATCAAAACGTAAATTTTTTAATCTAAATGACTGACTGTGAATCGCACCTGCCATTTTGTTGCCCATTCTACCATCCAACATACCTGCAGTTTCCTATGCTCCTCAATTTTATTCAGTGTACCTTCAATTTCAATACTATCTGCAAATTTGGATCCCTATTCTTCTTAACTGAGAAAATTATCGATACAGAAGTGAACATAAATGATCCTAGAACAGAATCTATTTGTAGTATTATAGAAATGATAACTCCTACTCTCCTTCTCGCCAGTTTTTAATACAAATATCTAACTCTTGTCATTTCATAACCCTTAATTTTATACAATTTTGTGCATTTTTTCTTTCTTGTTATTGTTTTCCTTCATCATTTTGTTTCCTGGAGCTGATTAACTTTCAGCAGCAAATTAGATTCTCCTTCAGGTCTACAAATATGTTGCTGGATTGAAATAAGAACAAAAAGGTTTATCAGGGACTAACAAATGTGGATACAATGAATCTTGAATTGTTTTCTGTGTATCTAATGTTAACCCCGGACTCAAATTTATAAATTAATCCGTATCTGAACATATCAGCTCAGGCCCAATCTGCTGTCTCTAGTTTGTGTAATATTAGGCAAAAATTGCACCATCTGCAATTCAAACAAAAAGGTGAACTTCTGTAATGCCCTTAATGTAACAAAATACCGCGAAGTGTTAGGCAAGAAAATAATCAGTCAAAATGGGATCCGGAACCACATAAGAAGATAATTAGTAGTGATCAGAAAAGTAGATTTCAAATATTATCTTAAACAAGACAGAATGGAACTGAGGCAGAAAGATTTGGAGAGGGAAAAAAATCCAGTGCTTGGAATTTAAAACAACCAGAATGCTAGTGCTGGAGTGAAGAAAGTTACGCAAGAGACATGACTGTACAGGGCATTGGTGAGGCCACTTTTGAAATACAATAGCGGCTCGATATACGAACGACTCCGTTCATGGTTTATGAACAGGATTGTATGTAAAATTTTGCTTCGACGTACGTACGAAATTCAAGGTACGAAGGCAAAAGGTCCGTGTGCGACCACGTGGTTTCATTGTTCTGCTTTGCTACGTGCTTGTTGAACACAAAAGCTCTCGGGCCCCGCGTGATCTCACTTAGTTCGTCTTTGGCACGTGCGCTGGGAACAGCCATCCAAGCATTCTTATGCTATCCGAACAATGGGAAAAATTGATTCAGTTCACGAACCGGGTCCCAGAACGGATTAAATTCGTAAGTCGAGGCGCAACTGTACTGTGTTCCCTGCTATAGGAAAGGCGTTGATAAAAGGTTCAGAAGAAAGTTTACATGCATGTTGCTGGTGTCAAAGGATTTGAGCTATCGGAGGAGGCTGAATAAACTGGGGCTATTTTCTCTGGAGTGTCAGACCCTGAGAGGCATATAAAATTTAAAATCTGATTGAAGATTTGTAGCTCGGGTATCCGTTGTTGTGGTTCTGCTCGCCGAGCTGGAAGTTTTTGCTGCAAACGTTTCGTTCCCTGCATAGGGAACATCATCAGTGCTGTTGGAGCCTCGTGTGAAGCGCTGCTTTGATGCGCATTCATCCCCAAACTCCATCAACAGACACATTGACCTGGACACCATATACAAATCACTGCAGCTGAAACTGACACCCGGAAGCGGCAAGAACAAACCAATATAAATACCGGAAGAAACATCAAAGCAGCGCTTCACACGAGGCTCCAACAGCACTGATGATGTTCCCTAGCCAGGGAACGAAACGTTTGCAGCAAAAACTTCCAGCTCGGCGAGCAGAACCACAACAAAGGCATATAAAATCATGCGGGGCATGAATTGGGTGAATAGTCAAGGTCTTTCTCCCAGAGTAGGGAAGCCAAGACTAGAGGCTATAGGTTTAAGATGAGAAGGGAAAGGTTTAAAAGGGACCCAAGGGGTAACGTTTGCATGCAGAGGATGGTGTGTATATGGACTGAGCTGCCAGATGAGGTGCTGGAGGCTGGTACAATTACAACATTTAAAAGGCATCTGGATCAGTATATGAATAGGAAGGACTTAGATGGACTTGGGTTAAATGCTGACAAATGGGACTAGATTAATTTAGGATATTTGCTTGGCACGGAAGACTTGGACTGAGGGATCAATTTCTGTGTTGTATAACTCTTTGATTCTATAATTGGAGCAACATGAAGTTCTTGGAACTCTACTAGGCTGGAAGGAACTACAAGGAGGGTTGACGCCTTAGGGGACCGAGCACAAGCTTAGACTATTATCGGATTCACCTCTGGATGGGTGGAGATGGGCAATATTACAGGAAGGGTATTACGCAGTCAAAAAGATGGCCAGGCAACTTAGTTCATACAAGTCACTTTGTACAGTCTGATTCAATCTCAAACTGAGGCCAGGGAATGAGATTGAACAGGTTGGGAAGAAACATCGTTTGTGGCAGGCAATATTTTGAAGAGAGAGGGCTCTTCTCATTTGGTGAAAGGTTCCCAAACATGCAGCTTTCATGTGACTAGATTCTTCCATGGAACAGTCATTATATTGGACAATTTGTAATACATGTATGTATCATGCAAGTAGCAAGGACAGTGTTTTCAGAGGGCAATAGTCTGATCGCTTTTCTTGTGGAGGGGAAATGTTAAGTGGATAGAGTGATAGAATTCACAGTGAAAGTATACAGCACAACAGATGGCACTAGGAGAATATCTGAATTAAGAATTTTAAAACTAATGCCGAGGTAAATATATGGAGTTCAGGACATTGGCCTGATTGAAGATACTAGCCAAGAAGAAATAGTAATTCTAGAGCTGGTGGTGAAGTGAAACTAATGATACGTTTGATTAACCTGTAGATTGTTGAAAAAGTAGACAGACACAGGACAGAAGAGAAATTCCACAGTTTTGGGACATTGGAAAGAACAAGCCACATTGGAAGATGATGTGTGGTTCTGATAAAGATATACGGAGGAGAAGGTGTATGGAGGATGGAGTATTAGCTAGAAGAAGAAAGGAACATGCTGAAAGTGGTGCATCTGCCACATTGCCTAGTAGTGTACGACAGGCTAGACATTTTCTATTTACAGACAGCAAAACAAAATTATGGCGACACAGCAATATCCAGAACTGCTTCACTTCTGGCTCCCTTATCTTCTCAAAATTAGCAACACAGGCAATTTGCAAAGTGATTGCTGAAATTGTGTAAACTGTGCAAAGAACATTCAAACTGGTTAATGTGTAATCCTGATAAAACTCAACTTTAATACTCAAGTCCCATTATCAATTATTGTGAATGATTTGTCCTCACAGGTTCCTATTGGCTTTGGTAAGACAGTTTTAATGTTAAACTTCCACAATATTAGGTCACAATGAGCTAAAGATCACTGACAGAAGTGAAACAGGATGGATTTTAGAAGTCAGTCTCTTCCAATCTTAATCACATTTCCAATCCTGAAAGATGAGAAGGGAAAGGTTTAAAAGGGACCCAAGGGGTAACTTTTCCATGCAGAGGATGGTGTGTGTATGGACTGAGCTGCCAGATGCTGGAGGTTGGTACAATTACAACATTTAAAAGGAATCTGGATCATTATATGAATAGGAAGGACTTAGATGGACTTGGGTTAAATAATGCAGGTATTTATGTATCTACCCAGTTATAACACAAGCTAGAGTGAGGAAGGTGGAATCAAGAAATATCATCAAACTAATGCTGCCAAGCAGCAGACATTTGTTTTCCAGTTAAAGATTGAGAGATTTCTGAAAACAAAACTCTGTTTCAACATTGATACCTTCATAACAGCATGATTTGGAGATGCCGGAGTTGGACTGGGGTGTACAAAGTTAAAAATCACACAACACCAGATTATAGTCCAACAGGTTTATTTGGAAGCACTAGCTTTCAGTCGCCACTCCTTCATCAAGTGATTGTGGAGAATAAGATTATGAGACACAGAATTTATAGCAAAAGTTTACTGTGTGATGTAACTGAAATAATATATTGAAAAAGACCTATAATTCAGTGGGGGAAAGATGCATATACAGGGTGACTACTTTGCAGAACATCTATGTTCTGTCCACAAAAGAGACCCTGAACTTTTAATTGTCGAAATGCTTAGTGATGCCATGTCCCAAACTTATTTCAATGTATCAAATGCTAAGTCACCTTTTTCTCCTACCCTTTGGTCTCAATCTTGGGAATCAGCAAGACCTCTCAAACAATTGAATTCTCTTTTGGAGTTCTGATAGGCCTCAGAACTCATGTTCCAGTCTTTCATACCATAACACACCCATTGCTGCCAAAGCCCTTGTCATCCCCTCCACAATTATTGTTAAGCTCTTTGGCCCCTTCTCACAAACCACTGTAGTGTATCACATAATCCCAACCAAATCTCTGTAAAGCCTGGCTTTAAAAGAATGCAATAAGGACTAAATGCACATTAAGTAATATCGTGTGCCAGTAATAAGCATAAAATAAAACCAGTCATTTATAGTTTTCATTGAAAAATTGAGACTTCTAAAATTTAGCCTTCAAACTTTAAGCAATGATTCTATAACATGATATAAATATAGCGATTGTAATGAAGTCAGCAGCTGGACATAATAAAATATGGGTTCCCTAATTGGGGCTGTTAATCTAGTCCAATCAGGGAACCTGGCTGACAGATATAAAGAGTACTGTCAGAGATACTGCCAGTCTGAAAGCTGACTCTGAAGAGGCAGTATTAAATGCAAGGACTGTCCATGAATAAATAAAGGGTGACTTGGTGACAGGGCACCGATCTCTGTAGAGTTATTTCAATAAGACAATCAGAAACTGGACACGTTCACTTGCTGTAAAACACTGTCTCTAGCACATGCACATTATATAACACAGTAATCATTATACAAGAACATACTCTGACTTAATGTAAGCATCAACACAATGATATACTAATATTTTAATGAAACCTTTAAGGTGCACACATTCATATTTGAGAAAAGTAGAAGTTTGGAACATGCAGTCAAACTTTTTAGCTTCTTTATGGAAAGCTCTCTGAGCCAAGGGGAGACAGAGAGTTAAATCACCTAATGTCATGTTGAAATATCAATCTCATCCCATCCTCTTATGGGTTTCCTCAGACCAGGATCCAAGGCCAACTTGGAAATGATGGGAAACTAATTAAGGCAAGGAACATATTCTTTTACTCTTGATGTTGTCTTAGCAAGGGCACTGGTTTCAGGACCTTTAAGAAACTTACCAGTCACCAATGCACAGTGAAAAGAGCTTTCTCAGAAACACTAAGAAGCTGGGGAATCTTTCATTAGTGAAACTGAAGAACTCCAATCATGGTCAGGAGAGAGGCTGCTGTTTGAAGCACTTTTCACACAGAATACTATTACCACTTAAAGGCGATTGCTATCTTCTTTGAAGGAACCTGTATAGTACTTTCAGCCGTGGTTCCCTGTTGCCGTCATGGCATGGGATTATGAAACTGCACCTTGCATTTGAGACAAGGGGTAAGGACAGCACCAGCTGCAGCAACAATATCACCGGCTGCTTCCTCCTCAGTTGTACGCCATTCCTCTGGACTTGGTCCAACTGGAAGGAGGAAAGAGTCCCAACCGCTCAGTCTACAAGCAGAGGATAAGCTTTCCTGACAGGAGATTACCAATGCCAATCCCATAGAAATTTGATTTAGTATTTCTGAAGTTCAACAATTTACCAAGGCTCGTTTTGTAGATGTAACTTGTAACTGTGCACAATGAGTAATACATTTAAGCCTTTATTAACTAAAAACAGGGCCATGGTTCTGAATCTATAAAAAAAAACCACAAGATACAATCTAAAGAAGTACCTTAATTCCTCTACTATGTTTACTAAAATAACAGATGGAAGTGTGTTTGAATTTATGTAGTAGTCAAGGATAGAGCCTAACAGGCATGTGAAGCTAATCACACTAAGATTTTGAAATCATGGTGGTGTACTTTTACTGACAAATTATTATTATATGATATATACATAATCTCAGTAATGAAAGAGACAGATATTTCAAATGCAAGAAGGATTGTTATATTATATTGTCAGAAACCATGTCAAATGTCAAAACTAAGTGTGTCATGCCATCTAACTTACTTTGGTTTGGCAAGCATCAAGTTTTTTCAGTTCTGTTTTAAAGATCAACATTAACAAAATACAGGTGAGAGGTGACCTTACTTCAGAAAACTTAAAACTTAATTTGGATCTATTATAGGTCTCTGCCTTTTAGTCCATGCTGTGTAATGACTCAAAAACTAATTGACATCTGGTAAAATACTACAATACAATGTGAAAGTTGAAAAATAAATTTAGGAGTTTGTACATGTGGTAAAATATGGGGCAGAAGTATCTTGATTGATCTTGTTGACTCTACTTTTCTTAAATGGTAATGGTTATACCATCATTGAACAACATTTGAAGCTTTGAGAATTAAAGCAAAGTACAAAACGTCAGAATGAAAGATGAAAAGTAACAGGATTGCTGAATCATAAGTGAGGAATCAAAAAGAGATTTGATTCGTCATCCTTAAGAACAAGACTACTCAGATTAAGATCTGGTTTAATCTTGTATGATTGAAGTTTTTGGCTTGGTTTGTGAAATAAAATGGCTAAAAGTTGTCTGTTCCCATAATGCTTTCAGGATTAATTTTTCAATGCACAATTGATCTGTTAATGTGATTCCTCAGTTTGGGAAAACTGTAGGATATGTAATCTATCAGTGTTTACTGCTAGCCTGGAAAAATGGTTGGCTCAGACAATGTTGAGGTAAGAAATTAAACTATGGAAGAACATAATGATAACAAATAGACATCTTTTGCTTTGAAGGGAACACTTGTTTTTTCTTAGAGCTTTTGTTCATAATATCACTTTGTATGGCACAGTCAATTCTTACTGTCAAAACTTCATGACAACCAGACTATATACACGAAAGTGGGTACTGCGGTTGCTGGAGATTGGTGTCAAGATTAGAATGGTGCTGGAAAAGCACAGCAGGTCAGGCAGCATCTGAGGAGCAGGAAAGTCGACGTTTCAGGCAAAAGTCCTTCATTCGTGATGAAAGGTTTTTGCCTAAAATGTCAATTTTCCTGCTCCTTGGATGCTGCCTGACAGACTACATAGACCTCAAGTTATTCTTAACAAATTGTAGAGAGAGTCAGGATTACAAAGGAATAATGGCAAAGTTAAACCTGTATCAAGGGAAAGTTGACACAGTTAAATAATTTATTTCCTTTACTGGACTTGATACCAAATGAATAAAAAAATGGTTGTAAACCACCATTTGGTATTAGGATTAAACTTGTTCAATGTCACACTGTGAGTATCATATTTCGTTACAAGATCAACATTTTAAAAAGTTAGCTACTTAAAACGGTGTGCTTCTGATCTAAAGCTTAAATTGGCCAGCACTTTCTAATTTGTATTGTTTCATTGACAAAAACTGATTAAGCTTTGTGTGAAGCAAGTTTGAATTTACTGATCAAAATTGATGACACTTGAAGACAGAACTGAGAAATTGTTGTTAATTGGGTTTTATACTAATCGTTAAATGCTTTGAATTGATATACATGACTTATTAGTGGGCGGTTAAAGTTCATAATAACTTCACATTGACTGAAAACTCTGAGAACAGTCAACAATCCTATGCAAATGAGTTCTTCTTTCAACTTGTTGCTCATGTTTCCCATGTCGAAATCAATTACTTTATATTAGATTCCCTGGAGTATGGAAACAAGCTGACAAGTCCACACTGACCCTCCAAAGAGTAACCTACCCAGACCCATTTCCCTATATTTACCCCTAACTAATGCACCTAAAACTACGGGCAATTTAGCATGGCCAAGTCACCTGACCTGCACATCTTTGGACTTTGGAAGGAAACCCACACAGACACAGGGAGAATGTGCAAACTCCACACAGATAGTCACATGAGGCAAGGATCGAACCCAGGTCACTGGCACTGTGACACAGCAGTGCTAACCACTGAGTCATAATGCCACCCTTTATGCTTAGTCACATTAAAATTAAAGTATTAGGCAGCTCATCCATATGTTTCAATGTTACATTTGATTTGAACTGAACTTGGAATCAGAATTTATTTTAGAAAAACACTTTTATTCAATTCTGTGTAAAACAAATCTCATTCAACTCTAATTATTTGCTCATATTTTATCTGGGAAATGTAATCAGTATGGCAACAGTGTTTTGTGCCATTGTTTGTGATAAACGGAAAATATGTATTCTAAAACTTTGTTTTTATTAAGTAAATTGATTTAAAATATAGAACGGGGAACCAGATGTTGGTAGATTTGTGCATATGATAAACAGCAATTGTTTTGGAATCAGAACTTTGAATTGTTTTCCCAATAACAAATGATCTTACAGGATATTTCCACTCCAATTATAATTGAGCATTATTTTTTGATGGTAGTCAACTGAAGAAACTATTTGGAGCAAAAAATTAAAAGCAGTGTGCTCCTTTTTTTCTGTTGATTTGGCATCTACAATATTCCTATTCCTTGGATGCTGCCTAACCTGCTGTGCTTTAACCAGCAACACATTTTCAACTGTGATCTCCAGCATCTGCAGACCTCATTTTTTACCCGAATATTTCTACTGTGTCTTTTTTACTATGCAGCCCAGCAGGTTGCATTTCATCTCTGATCTGCGAAAATATAGCCCTTCAACTTAAACTATGTGATAACTTTCAACAATCATATGCAAATGAGTTCTTCTTTCAACTTGTTGCTCATGTTTCCCATGTTAAAGTCCATCACTTTATATTAGATTCCCTAGAGTATGGAAACAAGCTGACAAGTCCACAGCGACCCTCCAAAGGGTAACCTACCCAGACCCATTTCCCTATATTTACCCCTGACTAATTTTAATGTGACTAAAATTCCAGCGGTGTTATGAGATTGACTGGTGATTACATCAGGATAGCCATCGATCATATTGGCATTAAGAAGCCCGATCAAACTTTGTCAATGAAAATCAGGTGGAAACTATCCATACGTTGAAGTCAGCATTCCCTCTCATTTTCTTATCAGCTGAGCAGGCCTGCAAGATCTGGAAGTTAATGTTACAGTTGGTGTGCTGATGCACACATACCTGCATAGTTTAGAGAGAACATTGGTTAGAGTCAAACCTAGCACAAAAGAAGATGTTCAATGACCTTATTTAGATGCATTTAATTAAAACTTCAAATAAACCAACACAAATGATCGAACTCAAAAATGAAATTCTTAACACACTATACAGAAATATAAATCAAACTTTTAACTTTAGAACTCAAGATTCCAAATGGGAATAATCAAATGTCATAAACCTTCTTACCATCAGTGATCCTATCTTCAACATAAGGTCAGCTGTGAAGATCTTTGCAAATGATTCCACAGCATTCATTACCATTTGGAACACCAAAGATAATAACACAGTCCATTCCAGGTCATTATTCAAACATAGGATGTTATTGGTAAATAACATTTGTGCTAGACAAGTGGCAAACAATGACCATCTCCAATAACAGAGATTTTAAACAATTTCCCCCAATACTCAGTTGCATTACCGTAGTTGAATCTAGCATGTATCTGTTACTGTTATTATTCTAAGTGGTAGAAATTGTGTGTTGGTAAGAGTTGAAAAGTTGGAAAGTTGCTGCACTGTATATGGAACACACTGCTGTCACTCAATATATCTGTTGGAGAGAGTGAATATTTAAAGTGATGGATAGGGTGCCAACTAAGTTGACTGCTTTGTCCTGAATGCTGTTGAGCTGAGTGTTGTTGAAGTTGCATTCATCCAAGCAAGTGGAAAATATCTCAACAGGTTTCTGATTTTATGCTTTGCAAATGATTGGTAGTCTTTGAGAAGTACAGAACTACAGAATTCCCAGCTATCGTTGCTATTGTATTTATACCACCAGACCAGTTTACTTATCAACAATAAGCCCCCAGAATGGAGAAAAAGAGGAGGAGAGGGGACCTAATTGTGGTATACAAGATAATGAGAAGCATAGATAGAGTCGATAGCCAGAGACTATTTCCCAGGGCAGAAATGACTAACACGAGGGGTCATAGTTTTAAGCTGGTTGGAGGAAAGTATAGAGGGGATGTCAGAGGCGGGTTCTTTTACAGAGAGTTGTGAGAGCATTGAATGCGTTGCCAGCAGCAGTTGTGGAAGCAAGGTCATTGAGGACATTTAAGAAACTACTGGACATGCATATGGTCACAGAAATTTGAGGGTGCATACATGAGGATCAATGGTCGGCACAACATCGTGGGCTGAAGGGCCTGTTCTGTGTTGTACTGTTCTATGTTCTAATGTTGATGGTGTGGAAATCAATGACGGCAATGCCAATGAATGCCAAGGATGTTTAGTTATATTTTCTCTTTTTAATGATGAAGCAGATAGAATGGCACTAGAGAAATTCAAATTGGAGATGGTGAATTTTTAAAAATTCATTCATGGGATGAGGATGCCGCTGGCTAAGTCCATCCCTATTTGCCCAAAGGGCAGTTGACAATCAAACACATTATTATGGATCTGGATGGCAGTCTCCTTCCCTCAAGGACATGAGTGAACTTACAGTTGGCAGTGGTTTCATGGTCACCAATAGATTCTTAATCATAGATTTTTTTTTTAACTGAATTTGATTTCATCATCTGTCGTGGTGGGATTTGAACCTTGGCCCCCGGATCATTGCCTGCTTCCCTGGACATACATGATTAGAGACAAGAAAAAACTGCAGCTACTGGAATCCAAAGTAGGCAGGGAGGTGGATGGAAGAACACAGCAAGCCAGGCAGCATCAGGAGGTGGAGAAGTTGACGTTTCAGGTGTAACCCTTCTTCAGGACTGGGGGTGGGTGTAATAGATGCTGCAGATAAAGGGGGTGGACGGGGCAGGGTGGTGAAGTAAGGATAGGTGAAGACAGGCAGAGGGTATGACCTGATTGGTCAATGGGAGGAATGTATCTGGTAGGTGGCTGGGAGGGGTGAAGGGAGGGGGAAGGGCTGGGAAGGGAGTCACGGGATGAAGAAGGAGGTTATTTGAAATTAGAGAACTCAATATTGAGTCCTCTGGGCTGTAGGCTGCCTCGGTGGAAGATGAGGTGTTGTTCATCCAATTTGGGTTTGGTTCGTTGTGGCAATGGAGGAAGCCAAGGAAGGTCATGTCGGAATGGGAGTAGGAAGGGGAATTAAAATTGTGGTGACTGAGAGGTCCGGTCAGCTTCTACAGGCCTGGCTAAGATGCTCGGTGAACCATTCCCTAAGTTTACGTTCAGTCTCCCGACTGTAGAGAAGACCACATCAGGAGCACCTGATGCAGTAAACTAGGCTGTAGGAGAGGCAGGTGAACCTCTATCTCACATGGGAGGACTGTTTGGAGGTGAGGGTAGTGGTGTAACATCAGGTTTTGCATCTTTTTCGGTTGCAGGGGAAGGTACCTGATGGGGAGGAGTGGGGCAAACCAAGGACTGTCGAAGGGATGGGGAGGGGAAGATGTTCTTGGTGGTGGAGTCTATTTGGAGTTGGCGGAAGGGTTTAAGGGTGATGCGGTAGATACAGAGACTGGTGAGGTGGTAGGTGAGGACAAGGGGGACTCTGTTTTTATTGCATTTGAGGGGGGGGGTTAAAGCATTGGAGCAGGAAATGGAGGTGAGGCGGCAGAGGGCTGTTTGGATGATGGAGGGGGGAAAAGCAAGTTGTTCAATTGGTGGCCATCTAGGATAGTTTGGAATGGAATGTCTCTTTGTCCAAACAGATGCAGCAGAGGCAGAAGAATTGGGAGAACAGGATGGAGTTCTTCAGGATATTTGGTGGGAGGAGGTGTATTCCAGTTTGTTATGGGAGTCTGTAGGTTTGTAGTAAACGTCCATCCGGTGACTGTCTCTGGAAATGGAAATGGAGAGGCCAAGAAAGGGGAGGGAGGTATCCAAGTTGGACCAAGTGAACTTGAAGGCGGGGTGGAAGTTGTGGGTGAAGCTGATGAACTGTTCCAGTTCAGCCTGGGTGCAGGACGCTGCACTGCTGCAGTCATCAATATAATGGTGGAAGAGTTGGGGCACAATGCCTATGTAGGTATTGAAAAGGGATTGTTCAACATAGTCGACAAAGAGGCAGGCGTAGCTGGGGCCCAGTCAGGAGCCCATGGACATCCCCTGGATTTGGAGGAAATGGGAGAAGTTAAAGGAAAAGTTATTAAGAGTGGGGACCAGTTCAACGAGGTAGAGGAGGGTATTGGTGGAGGGGGACTGGATGGGTCTGTTGGAGAGGAAGAAGCAGAGGGCCAGGTCACCATCCTTGTATGTTATGGATGCATAATAGGACTGCACATCCATCATGAAGTTAAAGCTCTGGGGTCCAGGAAACTGGAAGTTACTTAAGAGATGGAGGGCATGGTTGGTGTTGCGGATGTTGGTGGGAAGTACCTGAACCAAGGGGGAGAAGATGGAATCGAGGTTGGACAAGATACATTTGGTGGTGCAGGAGCACGCTGAGACGATGGGTCAGCCGAGGTAGCTGGACTTGTGGGTCTTGAAGAGCACGTAGAACCGGGCAGTGCGGGGCTGGGGAGTTTGGTGGCAGTGGAGGGGAGATCACCAGAGGCAATAAGAGCATTGACAGTGCGAGTGAGTTTAGAATGATGGGTCCCTAGATATACAGGGAGAAAGTGAGGACTGGAGACTGTCTCTGGAAATGGAAATGGAGAGGCCAAGAATGGGGAGGGAGGTATCCGAGTTGGACCAACTCGGTCCCTAGATATACAGTCCAGCAATAGGCCATCATCTCCTCTTTAAAATAGAATTTCAACCAAAGAGAGAGGGAGTTTAAACTAAACTAGTTTAGAGTTGAGGAGCGGAATCTGACTGGATCCCTTGAGGACACTCCTAGTTAAGATTTGAGGGATGAAGCAACTCGGTTTGATGAAGCAGAGATGGAAACCATTTTAAAAATCTTTTCGAGCAATTAACATTAATAAATGAACGGTAGTAAAACTGAATGACGTGGCTTCAAGTCAGGTTTAAAACATCAGCTTTGCCATCTGCTTTTTGCAAACAACACGTTATTTCATATCAATGGCACCTTTTGAATCTGGGGGGGAAATCAGCAGGATAGCCCACTTCGGTGGGTTATTATTAACACCATTTGAAGTGTCTGCATTTCCAGCAGAATTGTCCACTGCAAGCAATGTTTGCGTTGGACCGCCCTTCACAAACACTGGGCTCTTCTTTAACCCTGAGGACAGTGGCCTCGCCCAGTATCAAGGTTCCCTCTCTGTCATTGGCTGTCTTGGGCCGGGCCTCCTGGATCTCTGCTTGGTTATTGGCTGTCTTGGGCCGGGCCTCCGGGATCACTCCATTACTATTGGCTTTCCCGGTTCAAAGTCGGTCAGGCGGAGTGGGAGGAAGAGGCGACCGGGCGTGAAACCAATGCACAAAAGCATATCGTTCCCCAATTGCATAACAAACTACATAATGATACTTTTTTTTGCATCTTTTTTCTTCTTGATGACTTCCTACGTGTTGTATTTTTCTCGTTGCAACTCAATTGTACAGCTGGGACAATTCCAATGACTGACAAAAGGACCATAAAAATTAAGATAACAAAATTCTGTCTTAGTGCCCTGTAAAGTTCAGTTGTTGAGAGAAATTGACAGCAGCACTTTTTTGTCGCTTGTGAAAGTCTAACAGATTAAACACCTATCCCACCTTTTACAAGATGTTGAGCAACTGCAAAGTCTTCCCACTTCGATTTGTTTTGGGTTCTCGTTTTCAATAGCAATGCTTCACAGTAAATATTTACAGATAACGTAAAACCCATAAACGAATTCATAACATCCTCATCTTTGTACGTCATTTAGCGGCTCCAAAATCCCTCTTTTCTGCTGGAGATGTGTTTTTTTTCTGGGTCACTTAGGTAAACAAAGGTGAAGGTTAGAGTTGCACATTTTAGCCGAGCTTCTCGCTTATTCGATGGAACGTTGCCACACATTTAAACTGAGGTGGTGCTGATAAGGGTAATCTGCCCACACTTCCTACCTTGGAACGCCCAGTTCTTGCTGCACTTTGGTTGTCTCACCCGAACCTGTCTTAGTTATAGACCAACACCCAGAGGGGCAAAGCCGTGGTCATTTTAAAGGAACAGCAGTTGGTCGACATGGGCGAAGAATTCCTCGGGGGATTACTCTTCACTGTGCAGTGCGAGAAAGCACCAATCCGTTGAAGGTAATGGTGAGCCATTTGAAAGTATTGATCAGAAATCTCCAACGTTTGTTGTTATTGCTTGTACTGGAATTAGAAGGATTGAACTGTGGACTTACCGCACTTCTCACAGGGACGATCGTTATATTTTGTCACAAATTCCAGTTACGTTTTAACCAATGACTAAGTAACTTGTACATGAAGACATCCTTCTGACTTAGGTACAAACGTTCCTGAATTTAATGATGTTCCTTGTTATTATTCAATGAGCAAGTTTCAGGCCGGATTCTCATTCTCTGCTGATCTCAGATTGTTGTAGGGAAGACGGTGGTGAATTGACAATGTCACTGGATGTAGGTCCAGGCTAATGCCTTAAGGGTCGCCTATAGTGCAGTGGTAGTATCCCAACCTCTGAACTAGTTTCAAGTCCCTCCATACTCCATTTTAAAAAGAAACATTGTGTTGTGTTTACAGAGGGACCTGGTCAATGAACTCTATTCCGTGAGTGCCTGCAGTGGAGAATTTATACACGGAGAGATGTTGGTAATGACTAAAACAGGCTTTGGGGTGATGCTGCACTTGGTTGAATAGCGTTGACTGGGTGTGAAGGAGAAAGTTAATAGTGTGGAACCAGGCTCCAACATTTTACTTCTAGGCCAAGAAACGGAGGTGGGAGTGGGGTCGTGGATAGAATATCTTGATGAAGAAAAGCTGATGCTGGTGAATTCCATGGGCTAATAAGCAGAGCTGGTGTTTGCCATCAATTTACCAGGATTTAAAAGATGGAAGTAAAATGGCGAGGTGCAGTGTGAAATAGAATAGTTAGGTGTCATGAATGTAAAAAGTCAATTTGTAACAATGTACCAATAATACACACACATCAGGATCATCAAAGCAACGCAGGGTAACCTGAATAGCATTGTCAACAATATGATTCCGCTATTTCTTTCTAGCACTTTGCAAAGTTTGACGGTCTGTGTTGAGGATGGTGGGCCTACAACCTTCAAGCATTCCAGTGACTCCTGGTGTGCAGATCCTGAGTGCTGGCATGGCAGCTTGCTTTGCTGACCTCATCACATTTCCCCTGGATACGTCTAAAGTCAGATTACAGGTAACGGGCGGGGAGGGAACAATCCGCTTTTTTTAAATTAAAAGAAGTAAACTTTGAAGTATATCTGCACGTTTGGTGAAAAGATTCGTTGCATGCGATTAAATTATTTTGCATGTTAAGAAATTTTGCATAAATAAAATAAATCAGAACATGCGTCCGTTTTGCTCTCATGCTTTAACTCACACACACTTGCACCTGGTTTAGATTCAAGGCGAAGCCACACGATCCTCAGAAGTCGGAGTTCCCAAAAGTATCAAATACCGCGGCGTCTGGGGGACAATCGGCACCATCGTCAGAACTGAAGGGCCCAGGAGTTTATACAATGGATTAATTGCCGGCCTCCAGAGACAGATGATCTTCGCTTCAATAAGAATCGGACTCTATGACTCTGTAAAACAACTTTATACCGGACAGGATGGTAGTACGTACCCATTGGCAGGAGGAACTGTTATTTAAAATGCATATTTTTCAGCGCACAAATCAATGCACGAACTGGGGACTAGGAGACAGTTAACACAATGAATATATTCAGAAGGCAGTTGTAGACATTAGCTTAGAATTCAGTGTACAGTAATAGAAGGAATGCAGTACCGTGTTTTGTATCTTTTGACAAGTTTAATGATTTTTTTATAGTAAGGTATGGATTATAGACAAGTGAAAGTTATGTTTCTTGTTGAATAACACAAATATTTTTACCATAAACAGTTTGGAACAAAAGATGTTTTCATATATATTACGGTCTAGGTGTAATAGCGTATGTGAAATAATGATAAATCCTTTCCTTCAGATACCGGTATGGTTGTCCGCCTGTTGGCAGGATGTACTACAGGAGCACTCGCTGTGCTAGTGGCTCAACCGACCGATGTGGTTAAAGTTCGTTTCCAGGCACAAGTGAACCTCAGGGGTGTTACAAAGAGATACCATGGCACACTTCAGGCATATAAATCAATCGCCAGAGAAGAAGGAATTCGAGGACTGTGGAAAGGTACAAGTTTGTGTGTAACATCTCTTCATGGCCCAGATCTTATGATCTCTGATCATATCCCAAAAATATGCAATAATTGCCCAGGGGGTTGGAACTTGCAGTGGGCAATTAAGCAGTGTCTGGTACCCTTCTTTGGAGACTGAAGAGTCAGCCAGTAGGATTAAAACCAATTCTAATTCCTTGGTAACTATTAATCTGGCGTACCCCCTCCCCGCATCACACACACAATGAGCCAGCACTCTCAGCTAACACCCAAACACCATCACTGGGTAGGCACTCAATCCCACCCCTCACACCCTGCAAACAGTCAAGCACCTCACCCAACCACATTCCTCCTGCCATCATCTCACCCATCTTGGCTCCGGACCCACTGATCTACAAGTTGTACTGCCTCGGGCACTTGGCACCTGCCACCTTAGCCTGTGAAAAATCCATCTGCCAATGTAATCTCACACCCGCCTGACACACCTTGCACCCTACACTGTCACCAGTCCTTCACTCTACCCCCTCACCCAGCTGCTGCCTTAGTTCCTTAGCTTCCTGTTTGTTACACTACACCCTAGCTGATGTGCCTCCCTAACTGCACAGTTGGTATTCTACTCCATCACCACTTGGCTCCTTGCACCTTAACCCTTTACCCAATGGCTACACTATTCCCTTCTGCCACTCAGCTTACACACATTTTTTCAGGAACTATCAAAGAGGGTTTGGAAACTTTTAAAAATTTTACTGAGTGAAAGGTGGGAGCTGTTGTTGTGGAAACAGGGCCTGTTCTCTGCAAAGATCCACTCTGATGCTACCTGCCTGTTTTGCAGAATCACTTCCATTGTGGTGGATCCTGCATCGTAAGTCCAGTTGGAAAAATCCTGGAAAAGGAATGCATTTCTATTACATTAATCATGCCTTGTTTGTCTCTGTTTTTAGGAACTTTACCCAATATTGCTCGAAATGCCATCGTCAACTGTTCAGAACTTGTAACCTATGACATCATTAAAGAGGCCATTTTGAGGGAAAATCTGTTGACAGGTGGGCTAACACCTTCTTGGAAAATTTTATTCCAGATCCTCTTTTTGTTGTTTTTGCTGCATTCTGTACAAAGACAAGAAAGTGCCCTCTTTGTGTTACACTGTAAGTAGCTGTGCCTTAAGCAAACTGAATCAAGCTGGAAGTGTTGGTGTAGATTTCTTGCTGTTGCCTACTTTTAGCTGCAAAGTGGGTATCATGTCGATATCTTGTCATAATAAAAACACTTGAGTGCAAAATGAGGAAGCTAGGAAGTAATTTTTGTTACTGTCATAGTGTGAAATCCATGTGGCATTCTGCTGCGTTAAGTCAACCAGATTCCAGTTTATATTTTGGATTTGAATTTAACAAAAAGAATGATATGGAAGAATCAGCAGAGCGCTGACAGAAATGAACAATAAAGGCTGCAAAAATCCTAGCAGATTGAAAGAAAATGTCAGAAAAGAGGGTCAAAGCATACTCATTTTCTTTGTTGTGAGTTAGTATCAGTGCTCAGTCCACATGAATCTTATGTTGTGCTCTGCATATAGCAAGGGAACTTTTAGCATAATTTACAGGACCATACTGAGCGAGGTGGTTGCACAGTGCTTGTGTCTCTGGACTTATCTAGGTGCCATAGGTCAATGCTCTAGGGACATGGGTTTGAAACCTGCCACAGCAGATAGTGAAATATAAATGCAATAAATAAATGTGGAATTAAAAACTAGTATAAGGAACCTTGATGTCATTGTTGACTATTGTAAAAACCCTGTTCACTGATGCCCTTCGGGAATAGAAGCCTAGCACCCTTACCTGGTTTGGCCAACATGTGATTCTACAGCAATGTGATTGATTCGTCTATGCCCACTGAAATGGCCCAGCAAACCATTCAATTGTATCTAACTGCTGCAAAGTGTAAGAAAAGCGATGAAATCAGACAGAAAAATCAGAATCTGTTGAGGTACTAGAGACAACACTGGCAAGTACACCATGTTGGCCCACAAAGTCCTCCTTATTAACATCTGGGGCCTTATGTTAATGTTGCAAGAACTATCTCAGGCAACTGTCTGACATTGTAATATTTATGGAATTTTATGTTACAAATAACCTCCCAGACACCATCATCACTATCCCTGGGTATGCATTGTCCCACCACCAGGGCAACCGTGCAGAGATGGCAACACAGCGGTATATAGTTAAGAGGAACTTGCCCTGGGAATTCTGAATATTGGCGGTGGACCTGAAGAAATTTTGTGACATCAGGTCAAGCATGGATAAAGAGACCTGCTGAGATCCATTACCATCTAAAGTCATAGCAACTAGATTGAGTCCACACTAGGCGGCGAGGGAACAAACAAGAGTGAAAAATTGATTGACCTCAATTTCATCAATTACAGATGCATCTGTCTATTACATTCTTGATGGGAGACAATGTCCCATCTTCAGATTGAAGATACCCTCCATCTTGTTGTGTGACACTAGAACTGCACAAAATGGGAGAAATTTTGAACCAATCTAGCAATTCAGAACTAGGGTGACCAGAACAGGATACAGTATTCACCAGGGTCTCACCAGGGATTTGTTGAGCTGTAGCAAAACCTTGTAGCTCTTAAACTCAATTCCCCGGTTAATGAAAGCCAAATTACCATATGCTTTCTTAACAACCCTATCCACTTGGTGGCAACTTTGAGGGATCTATGTACTTGAACACCAAGTTCTGTTCCTCCATACTGCCAAGAATCCTGTCTTTAATCCTATATTCAGCATTCGAGTTTGACCTTCCAAAATGCATCACTTCGCATTTATCCAGGTTGAACTCCATCTGCCATTTCTCAGCCTAGCTCTGCATCCAATCTATGTCATGCTGCAGCCTGCAACAGCCCATAGAATGCAGGACTACTTGCATGTTCAACAGTGGAAGCCAAATGCTACAGACATTGCTCAGTGATCTTGCAACCAACGGATCAGATCTAAGGCAATGCAGTCCTGCCACAGTACATCTCTATGACTCTATGACAACTAGACAAATAACAGGAAGCGGAAACTCCACAAATATTTCTGTCTTCACTGATAGACGAGTCCAGCACATCAAAATGAAACACGAGACTGAAATATCCTTCTTCAGCCAGAAGTGACAGCTGGTGATCTATCTCAGCCTCCTCCTCTAGTCCTTAGCATCACAGATACCAGTCTTCAGCCAATTTGGTTCAGTCCACATGGTATCGGATTGGTATCAACAAAGAGCTGAAGGCACTGGATACTGAAAAGACAAAGGGCCCTGCTGATACACTGGCAGTAATACTGAAGTCTTGTGCTTTGGAACTAACCATGCCCTTAATCACACCCCAAGGTGTATAGGAAGGCAGCTCACCCACACCTTTCCAAGGATAATTAGGGATAGATCATAAGTCAAGGCCTCCCACATCCAGTGAAAAAAAAGTTGTCTTGCCCTTTGGTGGGGGCAAGACAGAGGAGTGTATATTTTTAGCAGTGAAAAAGACATGGAAATTCAAGTTTATTCTGATTCTTAAAATAGTAGATTAGCATGGATAACACTGAATGAAATTACCTAACTCCCTATTTACTTCTAACTTTTTACTGTCTTATTTGTGTTTGACATTTACTCCATTTTCACATTGCTGCAATTATCAAATTTATTCAGTATTTATATACGCAACAAAATAAATCCCGACTCAGGCAACTGACTGTGTGGAGTCTCCACGTTCTCCCCATGTCTGCGTGGGTTTCCTCCGGGTGCTCCGGTTTCCTCTCACAGTCCAAAGATGTGTGGGTCAGGTGAATTGGTCGTGCTAAATTGCCTGTAGTGTTAGGTAATGGGTAAATGTAGGGGTATGGGTGGGTTGTGCTTCGGTGGGTCGATGTGGACTTGTTGGGCCGAAGGGCCTGTTTCCACACTGTAAGTAATCCAATCTAAAATATTATAACAACATTACCAGCCAGCTTCCCTGGCTATCACTAATATCACGTACTAATGTGCTGGCTGGAGTCAAACAAATAATATTTAGAATCATAGAGATATACAGCACAGAAATAGACCCTTTGGGCCAACTCATCCATACTGACCAGATATTCTAAATTAATCTAGTCTCATTTGCCAGCATTTGATCCATATCCCTCTAAACCCTTCTTAACCATATACCCTTCAGATGCCTTTTAAATGTTGTAATTGTACCAGCCTCCACCATTTCCTCTGGCAGCTCATTCCAAACACACACCACTGTTTGCGTGAAAAAGTTGCCACTAGGTCTCTTTTAAACCTTTCTTCTCTCACCTTTATTTTATGCCTTCTAGTTCTGGACTCCCCTCCCTCTCCCCAAAGGAAAATACCTTGTTTATTTATCCTATCCATGCCCCCCATGACTTTACAAAACCTCTATAAGGTCATCCCTCAGCCTCCGACACTTCAGAGAAAACAGCCCCAGTCTATTCAACTTCTCCTTATAGCTCAGATCCTCCAACCTTGAAATCAATTCTGAAACCTTTCAATTTTCACAACACCCTTCTTATAGTAGATCAGAATTACATGCACTATTCCAATAGTGGCCTAACCAAAGTCTTGGACAGCTGCAACATGACCTCCCAACTCCTATACTCAGTGTAATGACCAATAAAAGTAAGCAAACCAAACACCTTCTTCATTGCCCTTTCTATGTGCGACTGCACTTACAAGGAAATATGAACCTGCACTGCCAGATCTCTTTGTTCAGCAACACTCCCCAGGACCGTACTATTAAGTGCATAAGTGTCAAAGAGTGTGGTGCTGGAAAAGCACAGCCAGTCAGGCAGCATCCGAGGAGCACGAGAATCAACCACTTTGGGCATAAGCCTTTCCTTTCCTGCTCCTCGGATGGTGCCTGATTGGCTGTGCTTTTCCAGCACCACATTCTTTGACTCCGATCTCCAGCATCTGCAGTCCTCACTTTCTCCTCATTAAGTGTATAAATCCTGCTCTGATTTGCCTTTCCAAAATGCAGCATCTGACATTTTTCTAAATTAAACTCCATCTACCACTCCTCAGCTATTGGCCCATCTGATCAAGATCCCATTCTACTCTGAGGTAGCCTTCTTCATTGTCTACTACACTGCCAATTTTGGTGTCATCTGCAAACTTACAAAACATATTTCCTCTGTTCACATCCAAATGGTTTATATAAATGAAGCAAAGCAATAGACCCAGCACCGATCCTTGTGGCACACCACTGGTCACAGGCCTGCAACACCTCCTACCTTCGTCTGTCTTCTACCTTGGAACCAGTTCTGTATCCAAATAGCTAGTTCTCCCTGTATTCTATGTGAGCTAACCTTGCTAACCAGTCTACCATGAGGAACTTTGTCGAATGCCTTACTGAAGTCCATACAGATCACGTCCACCACTCTGTCCTCGTCAATCCTCTTTTTGTTACTTCTTCAAAAAACTCAATTAAGTTAGTGACTTCCCACACACAAAGCCATGTTGACTATCTCTAATTAGTCCTTGCCTTTCCAAATACATGTAAATCCTGTCCCTCACGATTCGCTGCAAAAACTTGCTCACCATTTGATGTCTCACCGGTCTATAATTCCTTGGCTTGTCCTTAGCACTTTTCTTGGCACCACATTAGCCAATCTCCAGTCTTCCGGCACCTCACCTGTGACTATCGATGATACAGATATCTCAGCAAGGGGCCCAGCAATCACTTCTCTAGCTTCCCACAGAGTTCAAGGGTACACCTGATCAGCTCCCGGGATTTATCCACTTTTATGCATTTTAAGACATCGCACCTCCTCCTCTGTAAAATGAACATTTTTCAAGATGTCTCTATTTATTTCCCCATGTTCTCTATCTTCCATATCTTTCTCCACAGTAAGCACTGATGCAAAATACTCTTAGTATCTCCCCCATCTCCTGTGGTTCCATGCATGCGTTGCCTTGCTGATCTCTAAGGAGCCCTGTTCTCTCCCTAGTTTCCCTTCTGTCCTTAATGTATTTATAAAATCCCTTTGGATTCTCCTTAACCATATTTGCTAAAGTTATCTCATGTCCTTTTTTTGCTCTCCTGATTTCCCTCTTAAGTATACTCCTACTGCTTTTATACGCTTCTCAGGATTCCCTTGATTTCTACTGTCAAGTTAACATCAGGTACAGACATGTGACTAAAAATCTCACATTGAGATAGGACTGATGTTGATTCACATGACTTTCAGAGATATGTCTTTCAAATAAAAAAACTTCCTGTTTAAATATATATGGTTGGCTCTTGTAAGCATGCATGATTTCTGGAATGTTACCAGATCAACAAATCTTGATGCACAGTGAGACTAAGAGAAACAAAGAATAAACCGGAAATCTTTTTCTCCCCTTATGTTTTACATTATTAATATTTAGGTTTCTCCTATTATTTTAAGTTTGTGTATAAAATTATTCAGGACTGAATAATGCCAACTTTCATTTCATTAAGCTTCTGCAACAAAACACAGAACTTAGTCAGAGACTTTGATTTAGCACATCGTAAAGGCACACATTTTCACTATGCTAAATTTAATCCGGAAAGTTGTTGTGGTTCTGTTCGCCGAACTGGGAATTTGTGTTGCAAACGTTTCGTCCCCTGTCTAGATGACATCCTCAGTGCTTGGGAGCCTCCTGTGAAGCGCTTCTGTGATGTTTCCTCCAGCATTTGTAGTGGCTTGTCTCTGCCGCTTCCGGTTGTCAGTTCCAGCTGTCCGCTGCAGTGGCCGGTTTATTGGGTCCAGGTCGATGTGTTTGTTGATAGAATCTGTGGATGAGTGCCATGCCTCCATGAATTCCCTGGCTGTTCTCTGTTTGGCTTGCCCTATAATAGTGGTGTTGTCCCAGTCGAATTCATGCTGCTTGTCATCTGCGTGTGTGGCTACTAAGGAAAGCTGGTCGTGTCGTTTCGTGGCTAGTTAGTGTTCATGGATGTGGAACTTTAGCTGTCTTCCTGTTTGTCCTGTGTAATGTTTTGTGCAGTCCTTGCATGGGATTTTGTACACGACATTGGTTTTGCTCATTCTGGGTATTGGGTCCTTCGTTCTGGTGAGTTGTTGTCTGAGAGTGGCTGTTGGTTTGTGTGCGGTTATGAGTCCTAGTGGTCGCAGTAGACTGGCTGTCAGTTCGGAAATGCTCCTGATGTATGGTAGTGTGGCTAGTCCTTTGGGTTGCGGCATGCCCTCATTCTGTTGTCTTTCCCTTAGGCATCTGTTGATGAAATTGCACGGGTATCCGTTTTTGGCGCGCAATTTCATCAACAGATGCCTAAGGGAAAGACAACAGAACGAGGACATGCCGCAACCCAAAGGACTAGCCACACTACCATACATCAGGAGCATTTCCGAACTGACAGCCAGACTACTGTGACCACTAGGACTCATAACAGCACACAAACCAACAGCCACTCTCAGACAACTCACCAGAATGAAGGACCCGATACCCAGCATGAGCAAAACCAATGTAGTGTACAAAATCCCATGCAAGGACTGCACAAAACACTACATAGGACAAACAGGAAGACAGCTAACGGTCTGCATCCATGAACACCAACTAGCCACGAAACGACACGACCAGCTATCCTTAGTAGCCACACACGCAGATGACAAGCAACATGAATTCGACTGGGACAACACTACTATTATAGGGCAAGCCAAACAGAGAACAGCCAGGGAATTCATGGAGGCATGGCACTCATCCACAGATTCTATCAACAAACACATCAACCTAGACCCAATATACCGGCCACTGCAGCGGACAGCTGGAACTGACAACCGGAAGCGGCAGAGACAAGCCACTATAAATGCCGGAGGAAACATCACAGAAGCGCTTCACAGGAGGCTCCCAAGCACTGAGGATGTCACCTAGAAAGGGGACGAAACGTTTGCAACACAAATTCCCAGCTCGGCGAACAGAACCACAACAACGAGCACCCGAGCTACAAATCTTCTCCCAAACTTTGTTAATCCAGAAAGCTTGATACCCCATCCAGATATACAACACCATAGTATACTCTTCCTTACACAGAAGGTACAAGTTGATTATAATCTCGTGTCTTCACTTTAACGGATGCAAACTCGAAAACTGATCAGAATTTGTTCTAATTTGTAGATAACTTTCCGTGCCACTTCCTCTCAGCCTTTGGTGCAGGGTTTTGTGCAACAGTAGCAGCTTCTCCTGTTGATGTGGTAAAGACGAGGTACATGAACTCTGCTCCTGGACACTACAAGAGTGCACTCAATTGTGCTTGGAAAATGCTGAGTAATGAAGGACCAACAGCTTTTTACAAAGGGTAAATTAATTTAATTCAGTTTAATTAACAGAAAAGTATATAAGACTATAAGACATAGGAGCAGAAATGAAGCCATTCAGTCCATCAAATCTACTCCACCATTCAGTCATGGCTGATGAGTTTCTCAGAAGAAAGTGAGGACTGCAGGTACTGAGATCAGAGCTGAAAAAGTGTTGCTGGAAAAGCGCAGCAGGTCAGGCAGCATCCAAAGAGCAGGAGAATCGACGTTTCGGGCATGAGCCCTTCTTCCTCATTCCTGAAGAAGGGCTCATGCCCGAAACGTCGATTCTCCTGCTTCTTGGATGCTGCCTGACCTGCTGCGCTTTTCCAGCAACACTTTTTCAGCTCTGATAAGTTTCCTCAACCCCATTCTCCAACTTTGTCCCCGTAAGCTTTGATGCCGTTGACAACGAGGAAGGTATCTGTATCAGTTTATCAATGACCTGGCCTTGACTGGTTTCTGTTGCAGTGAAGTCCATAGATTCACCACTCTTGGCTGAAGAAGTTTCATCTTATCTCCATTCTAAAAGATATTCCCTTTACTCTAAGGCTGTGCTCTCGGGTTCTAGTCTCTCCTACCAATGGAAACTTCTTCCCAACATTCACTCTGTCCAGGCCATTCAGTATTCTGTAAGTTTCAATTAGATCCCCCCTCATCCTTCTAAACTCCATCGAGTATAGACCCAGAGTCCTCAAACATTCATCTTACATTAAACGTCCTATATCTACATTTAATTGGTGTTTTGCTTTATCTATTGATTTTCTCCCCATGCTTCCTTACTGGAGTCAGTTTCTTAGGATCACATAGCTACTCAGTCTCAACTGATGATTCAAACAAGGGACATTGTAGCTGAACTTGGTTCTGATGCATGGTTGTAGTAGTCACAGGTGGGTAGGTTCAGGAGTAAGAAACCTGGCTAATCTCTCCCAGACTAGCGGTCATACTGACACCCAGTTGCACTAATATCCCTGTTGGCCCAGCTGAAATAAACAAGTTCAGTATAGACCAAGGATCAAAACCAAGGATATTTTGGCTCAACTACTCACCAGCTTACATAATTGAGAAATCAGGAATATATTTACATATTAAAGATTCATACTGGTATTAAGCAGAGCAGGAGATATTTCAAATCTAGAAAATCCCACTAGTCTTGCCAAAGTTCAGAATCTTAGCATGATGCTCAATAATATTAGCATGATCACGTACATGAATGAGAAACAATAAGCATCAAGTACCAAACCTCTCTTCAGCCCCCTAACGTATCATAGTATATGTCTAGCTATTGTTTTTTCTATTGTATAGAATCATAGAGTCATACAGCACGGAACCAGACCGTTCAGTTCAATTTGTCCGTGCCAACCAGATTTCTCATACTAAACTAGTCCCATTTGCCTCCATTTGGCCTATATTCCTCTAAACCTTTCCTATTCATGTACCTTCCAAGTGTCTTTTAAATATTGTAATTGTACCTGCATCTACCACTTTCTCTGGCAGTTGATTCCACAAATACACCACTCTCTATGTAAAAACATTGTCCCTCAGGTCCTTTTTAAATCTTTCCCCTCTCATCTTACATACCCTCTAGCTTTAGACTCTACTACCCTAGGAAAAGAAATCTTTGCAGTTGACATTATCTCTGCCCCTAATGACATTATAAACCTCTGTAAGGTTACCCCTCAACTTCCCAGCCAATCCAATCTGTCCTTGTAACTCAAACCGTAACATACTTGTAAATCTTTCCTGAACCCTTTCCAATTTAATAATATCTTTCCTATAGCAGGGCGACCAGAAATGAATGCAATAGTCCAAAAGTGGCCTCACCAATATCATGCGCAGTCACAACATGATGTCCCAACTCCTACACAATGCTCTGACCAATGAAGGCAAGTGTGCCAGATGCCGTCTTCACCACCCTGTCTACCTGTAACACCACTTTCAAGGAACGATGCACCTGAACCCAACGGTCTCGCTGTCCAATTTCTCAGAGGTTCTTGACTGAATCCACATTCTCTAATCAGATCACTGTGGCTTTTAGTTTAACTCGAAGTTCTTAAAATGCAACTTAGTTAACCTGTAACAGTAATATAACTGTTGTTTTCTTCTTCCACCATGTCTTAAACATTCTGGACTCACTATCAGTGTTCATTTCTATTGTAGGTTTTTTCCCTCTTATCTGCGCCTTGGCAGCTGGAATGTGATAATGTTTGTGACATATGAGCAGCTGCAAAGGGCAATGATGATAGTCAAACAAAGTTATGATCGTGCTGCATGATTCCTCGGAACACATTACTCCAAATCATAGAATGATTTCCCTACACTGCTGAGTCTGCGTTAATGACATAAGAACTGATGCCATAAACATGAATTTTCAACAAGGGATTCCTTTTTAAAAATACTATTTGGTATGAAATGAGGCTCTTTGGTCAACATGCCTTTGGTTTAATTCAATTGCATTTAAAAATCTGCTGATATTTGTTTATGGACATTTTGTAAAACACATAGGGTAAATATTTTTGGACAGTATATGAACAATCAAAATAAAGCACTTTATATTCACAGGAAAACAATCAATAATGTACTATGGAGTTTGCTTTTTAAAAATATGCTACAGAGCAACATGCATTGTGTTCCTTAAGAATGTACAAGGAGACACTGATGTAGAAATTTGATCACACTTCATCTGTTCTACAGAAACATATTGATTGTCTAAGGGTCCAATACAGTGGATGGTATGTCTGGATCATTCTGCACCAGATGTCTGCTGCCTATCCGATTGCAATGGGCTGTCACCGCATCCAGGTTATACACTGAAAGAAATCGGAAGCCTCAATGCAATTAGAGTATTATTCTTAGTACAGGAGCATTCCATGAAATTGGTTTTCCCCAGTGCCTGACATATCACATTAACAGGCACAAAGGACTGTACTACAACACTATTAAAACGACTAAGCAATTCCTTACAGATACACAACCTCTTTTTCCCAGTTATTTTTTCCATTCTACAAGTTAATTTTGGTGCCTTGCAATAAATTTGAGAGGGTGTTTGACTGCAATGTTTTATTGTGCTCATAGGTGGTCCATATATGTTTCGGGGATGTATCATTGGAGAAAATGAGGCCATATCCAAAATCTTCAGTGGGCTCATCTCATATTTAAAGAACAATATTTCAGGTGGCTTCACTTTACCAAGAAGGCTGTCACCGATTATGTTACTTCCTGCAGCTAAACTAGAATCAGAGAATGGGGAGCAGTGTTCCGAGCTATGAAGATAATTGCAGTCCTTAAGCTCAGAGCCTCAGGCTCACTAGATGTTGTAGCAAATGATCATCAGATTAGTTTGCTATACAGCAGACATAAAAATGGGTCTAGCCTTTTCTGATCACTGAATATTGATCTGATCACTGAATAGAACATAGTGTTTTATGTTCTACACATCCATCTACAAGAAGGAAGGGAGCATGTCACTGGCTTTCTTGTAAGTGACTTAGAGAATGTGGTTGGTATGATGGAATATTTTAGATATATACAAATTGCAAGATGTTGGGAAATGAGGGTTGCAATTATGCGGAGAGCACTCAGTGCAGTTTATTTTGTATGTTGAAAATAATTTAGGAGCAGGAGTAAACATTCAGCCTTTTTAGCCTGTTCCACCTTTCTATTAAATTTGGCAGTTCTGTATCTGAACTCAAGTTACCTTGGCCCTTCAGCCTTAATATCGTTGCCAAACAAAAATCAACTTCAATTTTGAAGTAGTCAATGAACCAACTGCACTTGGGAACATTCAGACAACTGCTGTCCCATGTGACGTGTTTTTTCAACATCAGGTTTGGACAGAATATCTATAATTTAAAAGCTATCCTTCCTTGTTCAGGACGCACTCACAAGAGGAAATAATTTCACTCTATCAAAACCTTTAATTATTTTAAACTTGTTAACTACATGATCCCCAACCATAAATAGAGAAGGGAATGTAAACTTAGTCTGGATAATTTGTCCCCTCAATGTGACAGTATGTGATGTAGTATTATGGTCAATATGCACAGGAACCTTCCAAGGCTGAAGTATCCTTCCTGAGACATGGTGCCAGGAATTGAACACAATACACCCCATAGTCCAATCAGAGTTCTGTGGCATAAATTCCTAGTCTGTTGTTTGAGTATCCTTGAGATAAAGGCCAAGGATCAACTAACCTTTTAAATTATATTCTTGTTCAATAACTTGTAGCATTTCCTGTGCTTGTATTTCTAAAGTTCTTTGCTCTGGCACAGTAACTATCTTTCCATTAAACAGAAAGTACTCTGATTCATAGATTCATACAACCCTATGGCCAATCAAGTCTGCACCAACATAACTACCACTAAAAGTGTGCCAATCCCAATGTCCTGCATTTGTCCCATACCCTTGAATGTTATGATATTTGAAGTGCTCATTCAAATATCTTTTAAAGATTGTAAGGTTTCCGGCCTCCACTACCTTCCCAGGCATTGGAGTCCGGATTCCCACCACCTGCTGAGTGAAAAGGTTTTTTTTTCAAATATCCTCAATCTCCTGTCTCTTAAAGCTAAAGCTGTACCCTCTTGTGATTGACTGCTCAACTGAGGGGAATAGCTGCCCTCTATTCATCTGTCTGTACCCCTCATAATCCTACACATCTTAATCATGGCCCCCCTCAGTCTTCTCTGCTCTAAAGAAGCTGTGATGTGGAGGAGCTGGTGTTGGACTGGGGTGGACAAATACCTGATGAAGGAACAATGCTCCAAAAGCTAGTACTTCCAAATAAACATGATATTACATTATTTTTTTCTTTTTTAAATTTTTTACAAAATTATAAAATTACAATAAAAATAGCACAACCATCTTATAGTATAACAACAATAACAATAAGTTAACTACTATACAAAACAAATTTTTAAAAATCAAAAAATTCACCCATACTACAATTCAATAAATAATTAAACAAAATAACTGTACAAGAAGGGTAGTAGGGATATTCCGTGTAACTACAGATCAGTGAGCCCGACGTCGGTGGTGGGAAAGTCGCTGGAGAAGGTACTGAGGGTTAGGATCTATTTATATTTAGAAAAGAATGGGCTTATCAGTGATAGGCAACATGGTTTTGTGTGAGGGAGATTGTGCCTTACCAACTTAATAGAGTTCTTCGAGGAAATGACCAAGTTGATAGATGGAAGAAGGGTTGTTGATGTCATATACATGGACTTTAGTAAGGCGTTTGATAAGGTTCCCCATGGTAGACTAATGGAGAAAGTGAAGTCACATGTGTGCAGGGCGTCCTAGCTAAGTGGATAAAGAACAACAGGAGACAGAGAGTAGTAGTTGAAGGGAGTTTCTTGAAATGGTGAAAGGTGACCAGTGGTGTTCCACAGGGGTCAGTGTTGGGCCATTGTTGTTTGTGATATACATAAATGATCTGGAAGAGGACACTGTTGGTATGATCAGCAAGTTTGCAGATGATACAGATTGGTGGAGTAGCAGAAAGCATAAGAGACTGTCAGAGAATACAGGAGGATATAGATAGACTGGAGAGTTGGTGAAAAGCTGGCAGATGGTTTTTAATCCAGGCAAATGTAAGGTGATGGATTTAGGCAAGACTAATTCTAGAGCGAATTATACAATGAACAGAAGAGCCTTGGGAAAAGTTGATGGGCAGAGAGATCTGGGAATGCAGGTCCATTGTACCCTGAAGGTTACTGCACAGGTGGATAGTGGTCAAGAAGGCAAATAGTATGCTTGCCTTCATTGGACAGGGTATTGAGTATAAGAGCTGACAAGTCATGTTAAAATTGTACAAGACATTGGTTCGGCCGCATTTAGAATACTGTGTACAGTTCTGGTTGCCACATTACCAAAAGGATGTGGACGCTTTGGAGAGGGTGCAGAGAAGGTTTACGAGGATGTTGCCTGGTATGGAAGGTGCTAGCTATGAAGAAAGGTTCAGTAGATTAGGTTTATTTTCATTAGAAAAAAGGAGATTGAGGGGAGACCTGATTGAGGTATACAAAATCTTGAAAGGTTTAGATAGAGTGGCTAGAGACAAGCTTTTTCCCAGGGTGAAGGATTCAATAATGAGAGGTCACGCTTTCAAAGTGAGAGGTGGAAAGTTTAAGGGGGATACATGCAGCAAGTACTTCACACAGAGGGTGGTGGGCGTTTGGAACGCGTTGCCAGCAGAGGTGGTAGAGGCAGGCACGGTAGATTCGTTTAAGATGCGTCTGGATAAATGCATGAGTAGGTGGGAAGTAGAGGGATACAGATGCCTAGGAATTAACCGACAGGTTTAGACAGTACACTTTGATTGGCTCAGGCTTGGAGGGCCGAAGGGCCTGTTCCTGGGCTGTAAATTTTCTTTGTTCTAAAATAAGTTGAATTAAGTTAGGTTGAATTAAATTCAATTACACCACTCAGTGCAACTCCACCGAAGCCCCCCATAATCATTTGCAGACCCGTATTTATTCAGGATTCTTCCTCTTGGGGTCCCTTGCCGCCAGACTTAGTCTTTGTGGCTATACAAAGTCCCTAATCAATATGGTCGACAACTCTGCATGTATATAGTTCAAAAAGGGCCACCATGTCTTATGAAAAAGTTCTGTTGTCTGGTGCACCATACTTGTAAGGAAGTCTCAGGTGACATGTTCCATAACTAACCTGTGCCATCCAGCCATGCCTGGCGGATTTTCCGAGATCCAGCTCATCAGAATGTTCTTCCTCGCACAATATGTAAGAATATTAAGCAGTTTCTTCCTATACTTATCTAAAGAAGGTAGATTTGGCAGGCCCAAGAAGTGGGATACCAGATCTACCTTGTCTTCTGTTCCAAAGATCGCCTCCAAAACATTTGCTATAGCGGTCCATTACCTGAGAAGCTTGTGGCATGATCACAAGCAATAGGTGAGAGTACTGATACCTATTTTGCATTTGGGATGCACAATGTTCCTTCTTTAAATTTCACAAGCCACTCTGGGGCCAATTAGGCCCTATGGAGAACCTTCAGTTGCACATAGCCTGCGTTCTATTACAGATCAAAATCTATCTCACATTTTCCCAAATGACCTCCCATACCTCTGACAAGATCTCCACTCTCAATTCTTGAGTCCCACAGAGAAGTTCAATGTCCTTTGAGATACTGCCTCTCAGTAAACGGTAGAGGGTACTAATCGTGAAAATACATGTGGACTGAAGTACTCTCCTCTCCCCATCAGACTTATAAGGATTAACTAATAGTGCGGTCTATTTCTCTATAAAGTCCCTAATCTGAAAATAACGATAAAGGTCCCTACTGAACAATTCATATTTTTGGCTCAGCAAGTTGAAAGACATCATGATCCCCCCTGAAATAAGTCGCCAAACAAGAGACTCTGAGACGCCCCTAAAACCAGAATCCATTAATCCTGGCTGAAATCCTGGCATTCCTACTGTGGGAGTAAGAAGGGAAGTTTCATATAAATTACCTTCACTTTGTCACATCATTCTCCACACTTTAACCGATGTTAATGACCATCGGGTTTCTACAATGCTCCATGACAGTCCTCATCTTGGCCATAAACAGCAAAGTAATAAGGGGACATTTTGCCTGGGAGGCCTCAACGTCCAGCTATATTGACCTTGAGTCCTGACAAGCCCAATCATTCACGTAGGATAATAGGGAACTTATTTGATATCTCTTGAAATCTGGGAAGTCTCCCCTGCCCACCCTCCCCCCATCCCCTGTGGAAGATGCCGTTTAGCAAGCTGAATAAGAGTCACCCGCAGCACCAGATGAAAGAACCAAGCCCATCGTTAAGTCTCCACAACGTTTGCCTAGGTAGCATCAGAGGGAGCATTCACATGGGATATAATAAGCGAGGAAAAACATTCATTTCAACCAGAGGCACTCTACCCAGGCAAGATATTGGTAGAACCTCGTAACGTTGAAGGTCCTATCTTCTTAAGCAAATGCCCAAAATTAGCTTTATATAATTTATCAAAGGCAGGAGTAATAAAAATGCCTAAATATAGACAACCTCCCAGTGACCACCTGAAATGGAATCAGATTCCACCTTTAAGATCAGGTACTCTCACAAGACCCCCCCACAGGCATGGCCTAAGATTTCTTAAAGTTGATTTTATACCCCAAGAAAGAGCTGAATAAATTAATATTTTGTATTAAACAAGGCACAGATACTGTCAGGTTAGATAGAAAAAGAAGTATATTATCTGCATAAAGAGCGATTTTACACCCCCCTGATTCCACCTCCGGGGCAACTCTATCGGGGTCATTCTGGATAGACCTCTGGCACACCTGGACCACGTTCAACACCCTTATAAATGTTGTTAGAGGACCTACAACCCCCAAAAAACCTGCCTGGTCCTCCTTTACAATAGAGGGCAATACCTTCTCCAAACTCAGTGCTAGCATTTTCAACACAATTTTTATATCCATGTTTAGCAGTGAGAAAGGTCTGTATGAGGCACAGGCCTCTTGAGAATAAGGGAAGTATTAGCTTCTCTTAGAGAGGACAGGAGGCAGTCCTTACTGTATGAATAATTGTACATGTCTAACATTGGCCTGGCCAACATATTTATAAGTTCCCTATAAACCTTGCTCTGAAATCCATCTGGGCCAGGTGCTTTGGCGCTTCAGAGATGCCTTGCTGCCTCCTGTATCTCTTGCATTGTCAGTGGGGCATTCAAAAGGGATGCCTGCTCCAAAGTTACACCTGGAAGGTCCAAGCTGTTAAAAAAAAAAGCACTCCATCTTTGCCAACCTGTCCTCACCAATCTCCAATCGATACAATTCAGGAAAATTTCCTAAAAGCCACGTTAATCTTTTTGGAATCACAAGAAAGACTATCAGTATCCTCTCTAATAGATGTGATAGACTGGGGGCTGCTCTTCTTCCTGGCCAGGTATCTACCCAGCTTATCACCATACTTGAATAGCCTTGGTTTTACGAAGGAGATCTCTGTCTTTGTTGTCTGAAGAGCTGTAATTCGCTGTAGCTTGGTCATAGACGGCCTGTCAAAGCATGCTGTCTCAACTGCTTCAACTGGGCCTCAAGCATACGTTGCTGCTCTCCTCTCTGTCACTGCTGGGTCGCCAGCTAAGAAATAATTATATCCCTTGCATAGGCCTTGGCAGTCTCCAAGAGCACCGATGGATTATTGGCCATACCCAAATTAATATCCAAAAAGTTTTGAACTCCCATGAAAAGCATTCCGTAAATGTGCTGTCCTTCAGGAGGAAAGGATCCATGTTCCAATTCCACAAGCCTGTCCCATTACCTCTGACCTTAACTTCCAAATACGCTACAGCATGGTCAGAAATGGCCATGCTCCCAAATCTACAGGACAATACTGAATCCAAAAAGGCCAGTGGAGCAAAAAGATATATCAATCCTTGCGTGGGTTAGAAAGGTAAAGTCCCTACCCTCAGCGTGAAGGCATCTCCACACATCCACCAGCCCCAAATCCCCACACAAGTCCACCAGTTGTGTGCATTGCAGGGAGGTGTCTGGGAGACCCTTGGGATCCAGTCCACCTTGGGGTCCAATAAGATGATTGAAGTCTCCCCCTATAATTGGTGGTGTATTCCAAGGGCCATTAACCTGGAATGTGCATTCATTAAAAGCTTAGGGGGGTGTTCCTGGGAGTAATAAACATTCAAAATACCATACTCTTCTCCGTGTATTAGAGAATTGAGGATCACAAACTGCCCATATTCATCCTGATCTCTTCTGAATAGGTATAGCTACTCCTCTGCTTTTAGAATTAAAAAATGTGGTCAAACCCTCCCTGCTGTATCTTTAACTGCTCCTTATCATCTATATGTGTTTCTAGCAACAGAGTGACATCAACCCTCCTTTCTCTAAGACTCAAAAGTATTTTCTTTCTCTTAAATCGGTGAGAGACACTTCTTACCAGGTGCACCAGTTAAATGAGCAACTGGCCATAGCCATCTGAAACAATCCGTGACCCCACACGAGGAAGAACCCTATTCATAACACACTGAGTGGAAACAGTAAAAGATTAATTAAGTCTAAAACATACAACTACAATAACTACCAAAGTAGATTTTTTGTCATTTACATAAATGATTTGGATGTGAGCATAAGAGGTACAGTTATAAGTTTACAGATTCCACCAAAATTGGAGGTGTAATGGACAGCGAAGAAGGTTACCTCAGATTACAAGGGGATCTTGATCAGATGGGCCAATGCGCCGAGGAGCGGCAGGTGGAGTTTAATTTAGATAAATGCAAGGTGCTGCATTTTGGGAAAGCAAATCTTAGCAGGACTTATACACTTAATGGTAAGGTTCTAGGGAGTGTTGCTAAACAAAGAGACTTTGGAGTGCAGGTTCATAGCTCCTTGAAAGTGGAGTTGCAGGTAGATAGGATAGTGAAGGCGGCGTTTGGTATGCTTTCCTTTATTGGTCAGAGTATTGAGTACAGGAGTTGGGACATCATGTTGCGGCTGTACAGGACATTGGTTAGGCTACTGTTGGAATATTGCGTGCAATTCTGGTTTCCTTCCTATCGGAAAGATATTGTGAAACTTGAAAGTGTTCAGAAAAGATTTACAAAGATGTTGCCAGGGTTGGAGGAATTGAACAATAGGGAGAGGCTGAACAGGCTGGGCCTGTTTTCCCTGGAGTTTCAGGAGTTGAGGGGTGACCTTATAGAGGTTTACAAAATTATGAGGGGCATGGATAGGATAAATATACAAAGTCTTTTCCCTGGGGTCGGGGAGTCCAGAACTAGAGGGCGTAGGTTTAGGGTGAGAGGGGAAAGATATAAAAGAGACCTCAGGGGCAACATTTTCACGCAGAGGGTGGTACGTGTATGGAATGAGCTGCCAGAGGAAGTGGTGGAGGCTGGTAAAATTGCAACATTTAAAAGGCATTTGGATGGGTATGTGAATAGGAAGGGTTTGGAGGGATATGGGCTGGGTGCTGGCAGGTGGGATTAGATTGGGTTGGGATATCTGGTTGGCATGGACAGGTTGGACTGAAGGGTCTGTTTCCATGCTGTACATCTCTATGACTTCTAAAAACTACTTCAGTAAACCAACACAAAACACAGGTAATAGGAGACTTTCCCACTTGCCCATAGGGGACACTCACACTACCCACTAATACCTCCATGGCTCCTTCTAGTTGAAGCGGTGCCCCAATCCAGGCAAAACAAAAGTAAATAATTCATTTATCTTATAAACAAGGAAATTAGAAGTGGGCATTCAACCCATCCCACCCAAACATTTAAATCAGTAAAAAAACTGGGGTCAAAGAAAACCCACCCAAACCAAGAAAAAGAAAAGAGGGAATAATAAAAAATGAAAGAGGGGAAAAATGACCCCCATATATTAAAGGAGCAAAACCAGGTAAACAAAGTAAACAACAGAGAAAACAAAGGAAACATGTTTGTCCATACTACTTGAACCAGCCAGACCATTATAGAGTGTCCAGGAAGTCCTTTGCCTTTTCTAATGAGTCAGAAATATGCATGGGCCCTCCGTGGCTGAAACACGACACTGTTAGGTCTCTCAGCCTCTTTACTTCAAAGGTCTTCATCTTGCAGATTACAGCTGCAGAAAAGTCCTGAAAGAACATAATTTCCAATCCCTTGTAGATCAGGGCCAGTGGATCCTTCCCCATTGTGCTGGAAGCTTTCAATACCATTTGCTCGTCTCTATAATACTGAAACTGAACTAGGTCTGGGTGAGGGTGCTGGTCCGATCAGAGCCTGCGTGCCGCGACCCAGTGAGCCCGCTCGACTTGGTACCCAGTTTCCAGTCCCAAGAACTGCGAAAACCATTGGTCAAAGAAGCTGACTGGCCGATCCCCTTCCTCTCATGCCGGCTGCCCAATAATGCGGAGATCTTTCCTTCAACCTTGATTTTCGAGGTCGTCGACCTGTTCCACTAAGGCCCGTACTTGTTTATCCAGGGCCGGGATATGACACTGAGGATTCTGCCGTGGTCTCCGATGCTTGACCTTCTGCACATGCTACCCGAGGTGCTGGATCTCCTGTTCATGCTTTTGCAGCATGCATGGCCGAGATTGGATCCAGCCCAGTCCGGGTCCCCTTCATCACTGATTCGATCTTCTCTTGGAGTTTAATGTGCAGGCTCTGATGTGCAGGTAAGTTCAAAGCAGCTTCCACAGAGATCAATGCTGTAGCTGCATGCGTGCCCGTCACTGCAGGTGGATGCCCTGCTTTTTGCGATCCACACAACTATTTTCCTTTGATCATCTTCCCTGATCACTAAAAATAATGTACACAGATTCAGGGGACTTAAAACTGATGTTTACAATAATGGCTAGTAAAGGGAAGGTAAAGACACCACTTTGCCTGGGTTGACCTATCAGATAGCAAGGCAGACCTATCAGATCGTCACCATCTTGAAATACCCCTGGTGTGATTTTTAATGCTGCTCTAAAGAAAACAATCAAAGCCTATCTAGTTTCATCTTATAGCTCAACTTTTCCATCCCAGGAAACTGTGGTGAACCTCCTCTTTACCCCCTCCAGTGCTATCACATCCTTCCCATAGTGAGGTGATTAGAACTGCACATAGTACTCCAGCTGTGGCCTAACCAACACTGTACAACTCCAGCATTACCTCTTTGATCCTATACTGTATCCCAAGTGTCCCATATGCTTTCTTTAGCAGCCTATTCACATGCTCTGATTTCAGAGCTCTGTGAATTATTACCCAAGAACACTCTGTTTCTCTAAGCTACTCAAGTGTCCTGCCATTCATGAAATATTCCCGCATCTTGTTCTTTTCTTCCAAAGTGCATTGCCTTGCTCTTATCAGGGTTAAATATCATCTACCACTAGTCTGCCCATCTGACCAATCCATCCAAATCTTCCTGTAACCTACAAACATCATCTTCGCTATTAAACTCTCTGCCAACCTTGGGGTCAGTTGCAAATTTGTTTAACATTCCCCCCACATTTTCATCTGTATCATTTATGTATATAACAAACTAAAAGGGTCACATCACTGATCCTTGTGGTACACTGCTGGACATTGGGCCTCTAGTGACTCAAACAGTTATCTATCTCATATTACAACACCAGAACCCTGATCCATCTTGCCAAGTTTCCCTGAATTCTGTGTAGTTTAAACTTTTAGTTTCCCATGTGAGACTTTGTCAAAACCTTTGCTTAAATCTATTAAAACTACATCAACTGAACTTCTCTCATCGACACACTTGATTACATTTTCAAAACATTCTAACAAAGGTATGACCTCCCTCTGACAAAACCATTCTATCTAATTAACCCATACCATTCCAAGTGGGTATTAATTCGCTCCCTTCAGAATTTTCTCCTCCCTACCACTGACATAAGACTCACTGGACTGTAACTTCTTTCTTAAAAAGTGGAACCACATTAGCTGTCCTCCAGTCCTCCGGCCAGAGAAGAATTAAAGATTTGCATCAGAGCCTCTGCAATTTCCTGCCTTGTTTCTGCAGCAGCCTGGGATGCAATTCACCCAGGACTGGGGATTTGTCTGTTTTGAAGCCCAACAGAACCTCCAGTACACATTTCACATGTCAAACTGTGCAAATTCCTCACAGTTTCTTTTCCTGAATTCCATAGCTACACTCTCCTTTTCCAGAGTGAAGACTATAGAGAAGTACTCATTCAACACCATTCCAATATCCCGTAATTCCACACACCGGTTTCTCCCTTGGACCTCAATTGGCCTTAGTCTTTCCCTGGTTAATCTCTTCCCTTTCATGTATTATTAAACTAATTTAGGATCCTCTCTAATCCTGTTTGCAGGTCGTTTTTGATTATCCCTTTTTGATCTTCTAATTTGCTTTTTTAAGATCTCTCCTGCACTTACTGTATTCCTCTGGGGCCACGGATGCAATGTATGATTTCACAATTCTTATCAAATTTGTCTGCGCATATAAAAATGATCAGATAGTCCTGGATCTCCCCCAAGAGTTACCATGAAATACTTGTTTAATGTATATGACTTACCCTTTACAAACCTATGAGGATTCTCTGATCAATTCATATTTGTCCAAGAGCTCAAGCACTCTGTCACCTAGCAACATTATTCAATAACTTCCCCACAGTAAACATTAGAATAATTTCCTAGTTTAAAACTTCTAATTTATGTAGCATCTTTAATGTGTTAAAAGTATTATTAAAAGAAAATTTGACACTGTTCCACTAATAAATAATTATAGACATGGCTGAAACTAGGTCAGATAGATTGTTTTTAAGGAATATTTTGGAAGATGTGGAGAGGGGAAAGCATAGTTTAAAGAGGGAGTTCCAGAACTCAAGGGCCAGGTGCAGGCACCTATAGAGTTCTAAATGAAATCCAGAATGCACAGGAGTCCAGAATGGGAGCAACACAGACATTTCAGAAATGTTCAGGCTGATGGAGATTAGATTAAAGCTAGTAAGTTCCTCCCTGCATTTCCAGATTTTTCCTTGTTTCTGGTGCTCTAGTTTCACCTTCCACTGTTCAGTTTTGTCATATTACTGTTAGTTAGCTGTTCACTTAAATTGTCAACTAATTCAGATGTATTATTAATTGTTAAATATAAAATGACCTGTTCCCCTGTTGGCTCAAGAACCTGTTCAAACAAATTGCAGGCATATACAAGAAATTTGACATCTTTTTGCATCTCCCAATTAATGTGAAAATTAATGTTATCCATTAGAGACAGAGCTGTGAAGAAGACATTGGCTGCAGGAGTGTGAAGGGAAGCAGGAGAGTTTGTTAACAATAGTAAAGAGAGCAATTGATGGGTAGCATATTTTGTTTGACAATGCTTGCGATGCGAGTTAATGATATATTGCTGTTTGGGAACTTTCAATGTAGGGGAATGGTATCTAGCTTAAAGTTTGATCTTAATTTCTATGCAGTGCATGTTAAGGAGGGAAGATGGGACAGAATTTCCCCTCCTAAGAACAAAGACATTTGTTAAGAATGAAAAATCAGAATCTCAATGTTGAGAAAACAATGTCTGATTTTCTTCTTAAGCTTCAAGTGGTGACTTCAGAATCTTGCTATTGAGCAGACACCACGTTACTTCAATGCAGTTTGGTCTTATTATTAGCCCAACCTACTTCATTGATGTTGTTACCAAATGTCTCCTTCCTTGAGAAGGCAGACTAGTGGTTCCCAAACTGTTCAATATCAAGTCACTCTTGAGACAAACAGTTCCACAGTACACCCATTTTTCTTTTCCAACTGAATTGATTGCTCATAAACATCACAATTAAATGCATTTACTATGGTTACAGACTTCTAGAACGGTTTGCAAAAGAGTGCATATAACAAGCTAAAGGAGGATCAAAAGCATTGGTATTTTAAATCTGGGAAAAAATACACCATCTCCAACTGCGAGCACAGACATATTTCCAAAACCAATTGCTGAAGGAAGTCTCAATTTACTCATCTCAATTTACTTGGTGCCATTGCAGCGTTTGCCAAATTCCATCTTCAAATGAAACATTCAGGTAAGGGCAAATGGCGACTTCTGTCCATGAAAATCCAAAGGTCACATAGCTTGCATTACACTGTCTCTGAACAGTTCTTACTTTATTTCTTTGGGTTCAGATGTTTCATCAACTGGATTAGCAGATGTGGAAGTGCTGGCGTTGGACTGGGGTGGACAAAGTTAAAAATCACAATACCAGGTTATCGTCCAACAGGTTTATTTGCAAGTACAAGCACTGCTCCTTTGTCAGGTAGCTAGTGGGACAGGATCATAGGACACAGAATTTATGGTAAAAGATCAAAGCGTCATACAACTGATATGATGTATTGAACAAACCTAGATTGCTGTTAAGTCTTTAATCACTTAGAATGGGCTACAGATTTTAATTCATTATGTAAATCCCAGAACTTCTTTCAAGTCACATTCCCATGATAACTTAAGGTTTTATAAAAAAAAGTGACATCAACAAGATTAGAGAAAAAAAACAAAGTATAGACCAAAGCTCAGAGATTACAGTTCCAATCTAATTAAAGATTTTCATTGAGAAAAATTAACCAAAATGCGAACGTTGGCTGAACAAAATTGCAAAATGCTCCACAATGAATCAATGCAGATAAAAAGACCAATGTTTGGAATTTTTGTCAAGGAAAAAAGGGTGTTAATACTGTTACCTCTTTTGAAGGAACCATTAAAAGTGAGGTTTACCAGACTTTATCAAAGTACAAAAAGAAACTCAATTGTGTTGCAGGTAGATAGGATAGTAAAGGAGGCGTCTGGGATGCTTTCCTTTATTGGTCAGAGTATTGAGTACAGGAGATGGAAGGACATGTTGCAGCTGTACAGGACATTGGTTAGGCTAATTTTAGAATATTGTTCGCAATTCTGGTCTCCTTTCTATCGGAAAGATGTCGCAAAACTTGAAAGGGTTCAGAAAAGATTTACAAGGATGTTGAAGGGTTGGAAGATTTGAGCTATAGGGAGAGCTATAGGCTAGGGTTGTTTTCCCTGGAGAATAGGAGGCTAAGGGGTGACCTTACAGAGGTCTATAAAATGAGGGGCATGGATAGGATAAATAGACAAAGCCTCTTCCCTGGGGTGGAGGAATTCAGAACTAGAGGGCATAGGTTTAGGGTGAGAGGGGAAAGATTTAAGAGAGACCTAAGGAGCAACATTTTCATGCAGAGGGTGGTACGTGTAGGGAATGAGCTGCCAGAGGAAATGGTGGAGGCTAGTTCCTTTGCAACATCTGGATGGGATATGGCCAGGAGTTGGCAGATGGGACTAGATTCGATTGGGACATCTGGGCATGGATGAGTTGGACCGAATAGTTTGTTTCCATGCTGTACCTCTCTGACTCTGACTTATGTAGTGAGTATTCCAGACTGGAGGAAAAAAAAGTACTCCAGGTTAACATATTAAAACTATACTATGACAGGGTGGACATTCAGGACGTTATATGCATTTACAATGGTGCGAACAAATAGGGAGTAAAATAAAAATAATCAATGATTTGAGAAGGAATCACATTGAAAATTCTGGAGTTAATCCTCCATTAATTAGATTGGAGAATAGAGTAGAGTAATGTGTCATAGAGATATAGAGCACGGAAACAGACCCTTCAGTCCAACTTGTCCATGCCGCCCAAATATCCTAAACTAAACTAGTTCCATTTGTCAGCACTTGGTCCATATCGCTCTATCCCTCCTTCCCATTAAAACACCCATCCAGATATCTTTTAAATGTCATAATTGTACCAGCCTTTGGCAGCTCATTCCATACGCACACCACCCTCTGCATGAAAAAGTTGCTCTTTATGCCCCTTTTAAATCTTTCCCCTCTCACTCTAAACCTATGCCCTCTAGTTCTGGACTTCCCCACCCCACGGGAAAGACCTTGGTTCTCAAAATGTAAGATCAAATATTGTGCTGTCAAAACCCATGAAAGTGACTTATTAAAATTAATACAGATTCTCAAATTAATCTGTGTAAAAAGGCCAGGAAAACATCTTTGGCTAAGATCATATTAGACCATAAAGCAACATTCTTGCTGACTCAATGCAAACATTAGCCTAAGTATAGAGATAAATTCATGATTGTAAGTAACATTATTGATCTAATTCACAGTGGTTAGAGCTTACTTACCTATGGTGATGTCAAATTTAAATGAATCACAATGATTATGAATTATCACAAAGTCATTGTGGGAAATTTGAACTTATACACAATTTCTGAATTGGAAGACTGTATTGAGCAGATTTGACAAATCACATTTGGTTACAATATCAACTTGTGAAAGGGATCGACAAATGGCACTCATCGATGCAGCCAAAGAAACATCAGAATTTGTCAGTCCAAATAGAATTTAACAAGGTAAAGTCATGCCATTTGGAGTGAAAATTGAATCAGCACATTTTCAATGATTAACCAAAGATATTGGTGATTGGTTATGTTCAGCTAAACCTGGGAGGAATATTTAAACAAATTGTTTGATCTCTTACAAAGAGCCAAATTGATTTTGAACTTGGTCAAAACTGAATTTGCCAAATCGAAATGTAACTTACCTGGTTCACATTATGGGAGCTGAAAATGTGTTGCTGGAAAAGTGCAGCAGGTCAGGCAGCATCCAAGGAGCAGGAGAGTAGACGTTTCGGGCATGAGCCCTTCTTCAGGAATCACATTATGGGACAAAACCAAATAGCATTTAGAGAAACAAAAAGATGATCTATCTTGGAGTTGCCCTTGCTCAAGGAAAATCAATTAATTTTGTGCGTCACCTATGATCCTCAGTACCGCATCTTAAATGTTCATACCAGGTAACCTGGGAGCTGCCATGATCCCAAGATCCTGGCGAACTCTGATGTTACCTCTTCATTTCAAGGGCCAGATGCCTTAGAAGGCTGGTTACTCAGAGTCAAGTGTTAGGGACCAAACCTAAGCCTAAAAAATGTATTGAGGTAGTCTGGACCCGAATGTTTTACTTTAAAAGGTAAGTGTAAGGCTTTGTGCCTCAGATACAATTTGATTGGTCAAACTACATGACTTTATGCAAAACACACTTTATTCTTACACAAGTTAAAATACAGAGAAAATAAAAAGAACTGGCTTAACTATAACTATCAAAATGCCTAACTATGTATATAATACTAAGCAGCTGTTCCAATATAGTAACATCCCATAAACACACACATGGCAAAGGCAAATTTAGTAAAGCAGATAATCTCATATGCAACTCTAGAGCAGGAAGAGAACCTTCGCTTTTAGCTGTAAGAGAGAGGGGGAAAAAAGCTTCCACATTCAGCTTCAAGACCTCAGAAACTGCAGAAAGCTATAACTAAAAATCCTGATTCTGAGAGTGAGAGACTCCACCCATTCAGACTGCTCCTACTGTTTCAACTTTTTACAAAAAACCCTGGGCTTCACAACCATGAGGTTTATTCTTTAACTTTGAGCAGACTGCTTGTCACCTATATCTCATTAAAGAAAAAGAACAAAATACACTTTTTAAAGCAATAGTACTGGTACACAAGGGCTTGGCTGATGACTATGTTACAGCAACCCCCTGACTAAGGACACAATTTGCCCATTTTTCTACCAGGGCGACAGTGCAGCAGATAATAGACTTCCTAAATAGGGAGGTTCCAATGCTGGGATTGGTCAGGGAAGGCCTTATAGACCAGAGAGATGTGCTGCATAATTCTAAAATGCTGTGCTCTGCACAACTGGAGCTGGCAAAAAGAGGAAATAATGGATGAAGAGCTGGAAGAGAGCAACAGTCTTCTGGTGAGGACGGTGAGGACATTGCGCTAGGTTCAAGGGTGGGGGTGTGGGGAGAGAATATCCCTTCTGCATGGCAGTGAAACATAGCATCAGAATCAAGCAACCAGTCAGGACTTAATTGGCTTGGATACAGTAAGGACTGCAGATGCTGGAAGCCAGAGTCAATAGATATGAAGCTGGAAAAACACAACAGGTCAGACAGCAGACGAGCAACTAAATCAACATTTTAGGCCGAAACCCTTCATTCAATAGATACGAGATGGATATAGTCATCATTCATTGATGTAAATTTGTTGGTGTTCTAAACCAGCCTGCTTGATCCTAGGAGCCAATTCCGTTGTTTGTATTTTTACTTTGCTTTCGCTGTTGTTGAGAAACGTTAACACTTTGAACCGTTTCAATGCTTCCAACACATGATGCTCCCAAACTGAATGCTTCATCGAGCAATAGGAAATAAATAGCAATCCCTTCCATAGGCTTCTAACATAACATGGCACTGCAGACAGGTAGCTGTACAGCTTGATTCTTGAAACTGCGGTTACATTAACCGTCAGACAGGTGATGAAGTAGCTAGCAGTTTGAACAAAGTATCTTCTGCGTAAACCAAGTGCTGTCAAACTTATTTTTATTTCCCTCCCTTTACATGTAGCATAAAGGCCTTTTCATGGCTGGCTGTGATTGCCCTGGTGCATAACTGGGATTTTAAACACAGCATCAGCAGAAATCCTGAAAAGTCCCAAAAGTGACACTGGTGCGTGCATTATAGCACAAGCATGCCACCATATAAGCACAGTGCATACATAATGAGGTGAAGAGTAAAATTGCATGAGATAACACGTGGAGAGAAATCATGTATGAAATGTTGCACAATTGACCTGGTCAAGTTTTGGTAAAATTCAACCCAATGTATCTGCAGGAGCAGTAATATCACCTGCAAATTCACCTGCACCTCCACACACATCATTTACTGCATCCGCTGCACCCGATGTGGCCTCTTCTACATTGGAAAGACAGGCTGCCTACTTGCGGAATGTTTCAGAGAACATCTCTGGGACACCCGCACCAACCAACCCAACCACCCCGTGGCTGAACACTTTAACTCTCCCTCCCACTCCCACTCCGCCAAGGACATGCAGGTCCTTGGCCTCCTCCATCGCCTGACAATGGCAACACGATATCTGGAGAAATGCGGAAGATGAGGTGCTCTAGGAACCCTCCAACCACAAGGGATGAATGCAGATTTCTCCAGCTTCCTCATTCCCCCTCCCCCCACCTTATCTCAGTCCCAACCCTCGGACTCAGCACTGCCTTCTTGACCTGCAATCTTCTTCCCAACCTCTCTGCCCCCACCCCCTCTCCGGCCTATCACCCTCACCTTAACCTCCTTCCACCTATCGCATTCCCAACACCCCTTCCCCAAGTCCCTCCTCCCTACCTTTTATCTTAGCCTGCTTGGCACACCTTCCTCATTCCTGAAGAAGGGCTTATGCCCGAAATGTTGATTCTCCTGCTCCTTGGATGCTGCCTGACCTGCTGCGCTTTTCCAGCAACACATTTTTCAGCTCTGATCTCCGGCATCTCCAGTCCTCAGTTTCTCCCAGTAATATCAGCTATATGCTAGACCACATTAATTCAGAAAATCAAAATAGACATTAACCATTCCTGTGCTGCCCCACTGAAAATTCACAAGAAATAGCAACTTGATCTGGCCACCTGAACTGCATTAGGTCAATAGCTCAGTGGCCATTCTCTAACAGACTCAGGTCTTCATGTGGTACAAATGTAGGAAGGAGATGTGGTGGCTGAAAGGTACAATGTTATAATGAAATCTGAAGAATTGATGATTTGATTAGATTAGATTCCCTACAGTGTAGAAACATGCCCTTCAGCCCAACAAGTCCACACCGACGCACCGAAGAGTAACCCAACTAAACCCATTTCCCTCTGATTAATGCACTTAACACTGTGGGATATTTAACATGGCCAATTCACCTGACCGGCACATCTCTGGACTGTGGGAGGAAACCCACGCAGACACAGGGAGAATGTGCAAACTCCACACAGGCAGTCACCAGAAGCTGGAATCAAACCTGGGACCCTGATGCTGTGAGGCAAACAGCAGACATGAATAGAGAGAAATTATGGGAATGTTCATGGATCTTCAAGCATGCTTTCCATGAAAAGCTGTTCACTTGAGTCAGTAACTGGTGCAAAATTGATTTTACATCTATGGTATTTAATGGTTTTAATGTAGCAACATTCCTCTGTGTAGACATACAATAGACTTAAAGATTAAATACTCAGTTGATCTTTCTTAAAAATACATACAAGAAGCATTTAATTGTTTCAGTTTTATACTATTTATTCAGCAAAAAGTTCATAAAATAAAGCTTCATCTCTCCCCCCACCCCCACCCATCTCACCCCCATTCTTAAATGGAAAGCCAACCAGTAGAAATCTATATAAACTTCAAACATTATAGCATACCTTTCTGGAAAAAAAGCATTTCACCAGTAAACTTCGCGACTTTCAGCTACAAATATTTTATCCAGAATAATCGGTAATAAATATAAAACTTTTCACTGTTGCTCATACAATAGAGGGATCATCAATAAAAAGCTGAAATGGTGCATGGAAAAACACTTGCGTTGCTATCCTGAGCGAGATGAGGCTCATTTTCCCTTGTGCCTCTTCAAATACTGTAGTGACCGTAACACTAAATTCTAGAATTTTTCAATAATCTGCCTTTAATCAATTTTTTTTTGGTAGAGTTAATTTTTCACTATGAAATATGACAGTGTGGCACATTACAATGCATGTGATAGTAATAGCTAGTTAATATTTAACAAAAGCACTCGAAGATTAAAAAGTGCGTAGCTCAAGAGATCCTCAGCTTAAATGTACCTGCAAGATTGTCAACAATTTGTCGTCATTAACAAGTTCCATGAAATTGACAGCCTATGGTGTTCTTTGGGGTAGATTATCTTGAGATTTACTACGAAAATAAAATTTAGAATTATTTTTATAACACAAGGCTTTTGTGAGTATACATTGTTAATTTAGAACTTTTTGGCATTTACTGTAGTCAGATTGAAACAGATTATCCCTGGAAAATTTAATAGAAATTAATCATCCATTAATGGTAAACACGTGGAATATCCTGGTGGTATAAAACAATAAGTGCCCATGAAACTCAGTAGGTCTGGCAGCATCTGTGAAAAGCAAAACAGTTATCATCGAGTCCAATGTGATCCTTTGAAATTCTGAACAGTCATACTGGTCTCGAAATATTCAGTTTGTTTCTTATTATGGTGGGGAGATTACAGTCTGGTAATCACTCAAAAGAACCCCATTTGCTATTTAACTTCAGTATGCTAAAAGCCAAAGTGCTGATTTGAATATTTGCCAATATGTTTATGAAACTACATGTCTTAGTAGGAGCAAGAACAAAGTGCAGTGAAAAACGTTAAAGGAAGAAACTCATTTCAAATGTTGTGGTCCAAATGGAAAATTTGAGTCAAATTTCACACACTTTGAATAGTTCCTTTCATAACAAAGCACCATTTCAATTACTGCTTTGTGGATGTCACAAAATAAGTTATCCAAATTTATGCCAAACACCGTGCAACCAGAAACAATTTGATGACACATTTATACTGAAAGTGGATTCATCCTGAATTTCAGTCACATAATGTTTTTAATCAGTTGCTATATACAAGTTAAAAATCTATTGAAAAATCACAGATCCACTGCATAAACTCATATCTTGCAATTAATTCCAAGTGCTACTTTATAGTCTTAATGTAAATTACTGTCTACTTTTTGAAGTTCAAGGTAAGCAATGCTTTCGGATCTTGTAAAAGCCGTTTCACCCTTTCATGAAATTGCTCTCTGTACTGATTGAATTCCATGATGCTGGATGGTCCCTCCTTGAACCAGAACTGATCAAACTCATACAATAGATAACCTAAAACAAAAAGAAAACTATTATTCAAGAAAACTGGCTGCATTGCATAATGCTTCTCTTCTACCCTGTACACCAATTTCAACCTAAAACACTATGCTCTCACTTACATTTCTAACCACTTGTCCATTATAATCTGCCCATAAACATGCATAAACTTGTTTTGCTTTGTAATCTGCATTCAGCATTTGAAAGAAGTAAAATAAGAGTTTAGGAGATATATGGACTTCAAAGAAAATGGAAATATTAATTATGGGCCGGGTGCTGGCAGTGGGACTAGATTGGGTTGGGCCATCTGGACGGCATGGACAGGTTGGACCGAAGGGTCTGTTTCCATGCTGTACATCTCCATGACTCTGTGACTCTATGTATCACTGCGGGAAAGGGAAGAAATTCGAGTTTAATCCAGCCACCTAGATTACTTCAACATTTTACATTTATATAGTACTTATGATGTAATAAAAAGTCCCAAGGCACAACATACTGACTTATAGTGTAAAATATCATGAGTAAACTGTTAAATTCCCACAGAGGTGGTATAATTTTTGGAATGTATACAAGTCAAGCCATATATCCTGTAATCGCTTTTCTAATAGCATCATCAAAATAGTTACAGCAACAATATTGGAATAAAACCCTGAAGAATTACGTTACACTTTTTACTACATTTAAAAAAAAGACAAACAAAACTGCCCATGAATTTGATTTAAGAATGCATTAACAACTACCAAATGATAATTATACAAATGCTGCAGATATTGCACAATAGATTTAAAAGATCCAGTAAATTGGCAGCCACACTCAAAACTGCTAAAATCACATAACTAAAATAGTAGAAAGAAAACCCTCATTTATGACAAAGCTAAAAAGTTAGGAAGTAATTTGCAATACAAACAACTTGCACTTTTTTTTGACTAGAAGACGCTAACTTCATCTGTAGTGAACAAATCGAGAATGGCATGTGGGCTGAAGGCCTGTAATTTTACAAAGGGACTACCCAAAGTCCTTCAACATAAAACAGTTAGATCTTTCATGGAAATGGTTTTCCTTCTTGAAAATATGCACATCACAGGAAGGACAAAACCTTTGTTTATTCCTAATTTACCGAGAAAGTGACAATGAAACACTTTCATGAAATGCTGCAGTGAATGTGGTGTAGATATATATAAGGCAATTTGTTTTCTCCTGCTGCAAATTGGTACAGTTGAATGGTTTGTTATGCCTTTTCAAATGATAGCTGCTGTGAATCTAGAGTCACATGTGACTGCTTAATAATGGGAGTTTGCCCTGTCTCAGACTTTCATGAACCAGATGGGTTTTTAATATGGTAATTTCTTGGTTAAATTAGTATTTTATTCTAGATTTTTTAAATATGAATTAAATTGCATGCAAATTTGCCTCACTGCTGTGGTGAGGTTTGAACTGATGTCTCCAAAGTATTGGCTGAACCTCTGGATTACAAGCGCAGAAACATTACCATACATTACCATCACCATCCCTCCAAGTTATTGCAATAATAGATTCTAAAAATGATAAGGCATACATTACATACAAACTATCCAAGTTTAGTCAAACAAATCTGCATTTTGACATCAAATAACTTCAGGTAAAATGTGAGCAACATTAGGCAAAGAAAGACACCTTCAATCACAGCTGGTAAAATAACCACGTAAAACGTTGCATTTCATAAGAAAATAAAAAAGAACAGAAACTATAGCTTTTTCAAAATATTTAGTCTCCCAAATGTGATTTAAAATCTGAATGAAAGACCTGATGAAAAATGTATGATGACAATTTAAGTCTATCACATTTGTTGTCATTGCAAGGAATTAAGTTTGTGATCTTCATGCAGTAAATTACCAAATTCAGCTATGCAATTTTATGAGAATGATCCAGATAAGGATTGGTGAATAAACTACTTTGCTAAGGGAAAAAGACTAAATTTAATCTCAGATGTACAAACAACATTGTGATTTGCACATTCTTGCCCTAAGAATTGGGAAATACAAATGTTCAGTTCTTCATCTGTTACTAAGGTTTGTCGGAAGGTATCAAAAGCATGATGCATTTGGCAAATGCATAGTAAATCTAAAAGCAATATGCTGCAGTCAGATATATGATATGGATAGAAATATATCTCTCAACAGTCAGTCATGTTATGTTACATTACTATACACTGTCAGATACATTACGTTTGCTTGAAATTACTATGTTAATAACAGATTTAAATTAACAGGGCATTATTTAATTTCAAATAGTTCACATCTATTTAGAGATGCACCATTGACATCTATGAAAATACTCACAGTAACGCTGCAAACAAAACATTCTTGAAAGAAATAAGCATTAAATGTGGTAGGAAACAATCGAAAGTACGTACAATAAAACTGATGGAAATGTTGCAACTGTGGAGCTCCAGGAACCAGGTTGTAAAAATGACTCTTCAGTAAGCCACTCTTCATCATACTGTAAGCCATTTCAGTAAGATTTATTCCAACTATAGCATAAGAATATCTGGAAGCACAACATTACATAGCTTTAGCTGTAAAATCAATTTAAATACCTGTACTTTTTTTTTTAAAAGGTTGCAAAGAAAAATATTCTTAAATGCTGGTATGATATCCAATTTAAAAAATCACTTTCTGCACAAAGTTAGAGTGAGAAAGGCTAACTATTAAAAGATCTTTTTGGTGTTCTGATGAAAAGTGATCAACCTGAACCATTTAACTCTGCTTCTCTATCCATAGGTGCTGCTATACTGCTGATCATTTCAGTATTTCCTGTTTTATTTCATATTGTAAAGGAGACTTTTTTAAATCTCAGTTTCATTAGTATACTTGCTATTGTTTGGAGACCTTGTATTAAATTTAAACATGTATGCTGAGTAGCTCTGTTTAAACACTGATTGATAGGAAAATAGGCCTTAAGTTATTTCATGTTCTAGCAAAACAAGTTGATTTGCTTTTGCAATCAATGGAATTAAACAAATTAAGTCAGAATGATGACAATTTTACTATACTAAGTTTCCAAGTTGAAGGAAATATTTACAAAAAAGTAAATTTCTTTCTTTAAAAGTTTGGTCCAAATCTTCTGATTTCTTCCAATCGCAATTGGGCACAATGTTATCCAGTTAGCTTTTCAGGATCCATTCCAATAGTAGTACAGTAAGGACAGTATAACGGTAGCTGAAAGAACTTTTGTCGAGGACTCTTCCATTGAGGTAGTATCGGCTGCAGTTAGAAACAGGAGAGGAGAGGTCAAACTGCTGGGAGTTTTTTTTTTAAAAACAGGCCTCCGCAGCGTTCCAGGGATGTGGAGGAGAGGATCGGCAAAACAATTCTGGGTAGGAGTGAAAGGAACAGGGTGATCATTATGGGGGACTTTAACTTCCCCAACATTTATAGCATTTCCATTCACTCTACTACGTCGGACGGATCAGTTTTTGTCCAACGTTTGGAGGGTTTCCTGACACAGTATGTCAAAGGGCTGACAAGAGGGGAGGCCACACAGGATCTGGTGCTTGGTAATGAACCAGGACAAAGTGTTTGATTTAGTGGTAGGTAAGCACTTTGGAGAAAGCGACCATAATTCGGTTACGTTTAGTTTAGCGATGGAAAGGGATCGGCACATGCGACACAGCGAGAGTTATCGATGGGGGAAGGGCAATTATAATACAATTAGGCAAGACTTAGGATGCATAAAATGGGGTAGCAAATGCAGGGGATGGGGACAATTGAAATGCAGAGTTGATTAAAGGAACAGATATTGCATAGCCTTGATAGGTATTTCCCTGTCAGGCAGGTAGTGATAAGGTAAGGGAACCGTGGCTTACTACAGAAATTGCATCTCTTGTTAAGTGGAAGGAGGAGACTTGTGTGACAATGAAACGAGATGGTTCAGATGAGGCGATGGAGAGTTACAGATCAGCTAAGAAGGATTTAAAAGGAGAGTTAAGAGGAGCAAAGAGAGGACATGAGCAGTCTTTTGCAGGTAGAATAAAGGAGAACCCTAAGACTTTCTACAGGTATGTGAGGAATAAAAGGATGACTAGAGTAGGCATACGGCCAGTCAAGACAGAAGTTGAAAGTTGAGTGTGGACCCTGTGGAGATCAGACAAGTGCTAAACAAATATTTCTCATTGGTTTTCACTCAGGGAAAGGAGAATATGGTAGAGGAGAAGAAGGAGTTACGAGATATTAGACTAGAAAGGATTCAGGTTAATAAGGAGGTGTCATCAATCCTAGGAGGAGTGAAAGTAGACAAATCCTCTGGGCCGGATGGGATTTATCAGAGGATCCTCTAGGAAGTTAGGGAGGAGATGTTGGAGCCTTTGGCTTTGATCTTTGAGCCATCATTGTCTACAGGTTTAATACCAGAGGACTGGAGGATTGCAAATGTTGTGCCCTTGTTCAAGAAGGACTGTAGAGATGACCCAGGTAATTATAGACCAGTGAGCCTTGCATCTGTTGTAGGAAAAGTTCTGGAAAGGACTATGAGAGATAAGATTTATAATCATCTCGCAAGCAATAATTTGATTGCAGACAGTCAACATGGTTTCATCAAGGACAGGTCATGTCTCTCAAACCTCCGAGTTTTTTTGAGAAGGTGACCAAGCATGTGGATGAGATTAGGACAGTTGACGTGGTGTACATGGACTTCAGTAAGGCCTTTGGTAAGGTTCCACATGGTAGGCTGTTGGAGAACATGCAGAGGCATGGGATTAAGGGTGATTTCGCAGTTTAGATTAGAAACCGGCTTTCTGTAAGGAGGCAGCAAGTGGTGGTTGATGGAAAATATTCAGCCTGGAGTCCGGTTACTCGTGGCGTGCCACAAGGATCTGTTTTGGGACCACTTCTGTTGTCATTTTTATAAATGACTTAGACACAGACATCGGTGAATGGGTTAGTAAGTTTGCAGATGACACTAAAGTTGGTGGAGTGGTGGACAGTGTGGAAGAATGTTGCAGGTTGCAGGGGGACTTGGATAAACTGCAGAATTGGGCTGAGAGGTGGCAAATAGAGTTCAATGCAGATAAATGAGAGGTGATTCACTTTGGGAAGAATAAAGGCAGAATACTGGGTCAATGGAAAGATTCTTGGTAGTGAGGATGTGCAGAGGGATCTTGGAGTCCATGTACATAAATCCCTGAAAGTTGCCACCCAGGTTGATTGTGCTGTTAAGAAAGCATATGATTGTTATGTTTTATTGGTACAAGGACTAAGTTCCAGAGCCATAATGTCATGCTGCAACTATACAAAATGGCAGTGCGGCCACATTTGGAGTATTGAGTACAGTTCTGGCCGCCCCATTACAGGAAGGATGTGGAAGCATTGGAAAAGGAGCAGAGGAGATTTACCAGGATGTTGCTTGGTCTGGAGGGAAGGTCTTTGAGGAAAGGTTGAGAGACTTGATCAGTTCTCATTGGAATGAAGGAGGCTAAGAAGGGATTTGATAGAGACATACAAGATGATCAGAGGATTAGATAGGGTAGAAGTGAAAGTGTTTTTCCTAGGATGATGACATCAGCTTGTCTGAGGGGGCATAGCTCCAAATTAAGGGGGAATAGATTTAAGACAGATGTCAGAGACAGGTTCTTTACTCAGAGTGATAAGGGTATGGAATGCCCTGCCTGCCAGCAACATTAATGAGATTTAACAATCCTTGGATTAGCACATGGATGACGATGGGATAGTGTAGGGGGATGGGCTTGGATTAGTTCAAAGGTTGGTGCAACATTGAGGGCCGACAGACCTGGTTCTGCGCTGTATTGTTCTATGTAAACCATAGAAGTGGCCTTGGCATAAATTGACACAGAAATCATGTCCCTTTTAATGGCAATAACGGGCGTATTGCACAGTGGCTTTAAAACTGTGGAATTACAAGAGAAAGGTAACGGTGAGTGGGGGGGCTAGTGGGCCCAGTGGTACCAGTGGGGTTAGATGCAGGATGTTTAGTAAGTAGCCAACAGAGTAGATGAGTCACATATAGCAACTTATCTGGCATTCGATGCGGAGGGTCGGCTTTCAGTAAGTCAGGTGTTTATTGGGGGGGGGGGGGGAGCTGATCTGGTTTGAGAAGGATTAAGGAAAGTGATCAAGGGGAAAACTGGATGGCAAGTCAGGGGTTCATTTTCATAGCTAATCAAGAGGAGGAACAGGTTTTAATTCCTTTATTTTTTCCTGGCTAACCATCAAGTTGGAACCCTCCAAAGTTTCTGAGGAGCCCAGATGCTCAGAGATTACACTGACAATTACATAGATCTTTAGATCTGGGTCATTATGTCCATCCTGGCTTTCACTTGAGAACATACCAAAAACATTTCAAAATCATACTCATTTTAAAAATTAGAGTATTTAGTGCACTTTATTTTAAAAAGTGCCGTTCACTTAAAATGTTTACAAGTAATCAGTGCTGTGAGCTTCCATTTTAGATTCTTAGATTGATTTTCCTTATTAATATGAAAATGAGAATTTAAACAGCTCTCAAAAAGATGCTATTGTGCAAACAACATACTTTCACTTACCCTATTTTGGGATGATTTGAACGTGAAAGAGTCTGGCGAGCTACTTTGGTGTAATGTTCCCCAAAGAACCTAAACATTTAATGACAAGTTAAAAATCAGACCTGCCATTAAGAATCAAAATTTGAGTTTCATTTTTCTTCCTATTAAACAACACCTTGCACATCAGAAGAGGTAGCACAAGGGTAAATCCCACTTTAAACAGTTTTGACATCAGAACAAATCACATAAAATTTGCCTTTCCCACATTTATCAAAGGCAATGAATGTACCAGATACTTTAAAAATAGACATGGAGGAGAATAAATAACTCTTCAAATTAAAAATTCTACTACTCCTTGCATCTCAGAAAGAAAGCATCCACCTTTCCAACAACAGATAGTTCCATAAACTGAGTTTCAGTTGAAGTACTTTTACAACAACAAAAAAATGTATTTAATGGCAAAAGATGAATAAGTGTACCCTAAATGTATTTATGAATTCACCCCAAGAACTATACACAATAATGATTTAGAATCACTAATTTAACAATGTCTGTGTCTTCTTGCGGTGCGGGTCTTACACCTTCTAAAATTCCAGGATTAAAACAGGTGGTCAGTGGGATTGTAGGACCAACGGGAAAGGCAGTAACATGCCCACATTTTAGCCACACCCACAGTCTCAGTTCATGTTGCATACAAAAGGTTAGCACTGGGACAATGACTGTTTAATTACTAAAGGAAAAACTGAATAGTTTTAAATAGAATCTATTCCAAGACATAACTTAAAAAATATTAAATGATCAGGTGCCTGCCGAAGTGGACAAACTGACATCATTCTTCTTGTACATAAAGTTGCAAGGCCTACTTTGCAAGCCAATCATTTCAACACATAGAACACAGATCACAGCATAGCATGTTAAGATGGAAGGGGCTATTTGATAAGTGTTTTTTTTTTAAAATGCTGATCAGATCCTATACAAAGACTTACACAAGGTTGTGTAACCCCAGCATTCCCATGCCTCTGAAGTCAGTTTTAGGATCTTCACCTTGGAACCCAATGTCACCCCATTGCTTGGTAATTCTCGACTTCAAGTGTACATGGGGCATCATCAACTGCCACAGCTAAACATTTCGAAAGAAATAAGAAAATAGCAAATGAGACAATACACTAAACAATGAAACTACAACTGGCACACTCCTTTGTACAAACTGTAATTTTTTTTTAAATGGAGGGATCTAAATAGATTAGCTTCTGTTTTACAGTTGACTAGTTATGGATGACAACAGAACAGTTCCAGGGTAACATTTATTCAACCATACCAGGCACAGCAAAAGTTTTGTTCAACTTGTTAACATTTTTAAAAAACAAATTGTTGCTTTTCATCCAAAAGGAAGTCAAGTTACTTCATGCTCACTGGTGCAAGGGAAAGAAAATTTGTGAAAATACAAATGACAGTAACTATTAAGAACATAATCCCGAAGTAAACGAGCCATGCTTCAGTTAAATTTGCTTCAAATAATGTGCTTCATATTAGTAACTATTAACTTAAAAAACGTTTTGAAAAATGTTTCCACTCTTCACTTTGCACCCATTGCAATAATTTCAATATACATAATATAGTCTTTATGCACAAATAAGCAAAATGTAACAACGTTTGTATCAGCAACACAGGACAGAAGGAGGCAATTCACAATGACAGACCACCACTTCAAAGATTCCTGGGTTAGCCTCAGCTGTGCTTAACCTTGAATTTGTGGTGAGACTAGAGGGGTAATGACGACAAACTGTGGAAGTTCGCCATTGAGGATCCTCTAAAAAGAACAATATCACTTATATTATCCTTTACCTTCCCAAAAGGAATCTTTAAGTATTGCAGTCAAACAAGGCAAAGTTGCCTGAGTAAATAGTGAGATTGAAAATTCAATAAACATACCTTCAATAGCATATCTTCATGTTGCTTGTTTGAAGATTCAAACGGTTGCTTCCGTAGGTACTCGACATCAGCAAAGAGTTTTTTAAAGCCAGAGATTTGAAGCAAGCAAATCTGTAAATTTATCTTGAAGCTAAAGAAAACATCCAAAAAGGAATATTAGCCTGTCATGAAAATTAAATTGACTCGACTCAACTATTAGCAAGAGCAATCAAAAAGCTTTATTAATTTTTTTTAACCTCTGCATTGCAGAGGGACCACATGCACTTGACAAAAATGCCTTGTGCAAGGGCCCTGAGCATAATTCAGATATTTGTCTTATACTGTTTCTTATCATGCTCTCAAGGACAAGGACTGTGAAGATTTGAGTTGATATTCTTTTCGTTCCCTTATCGTGGTCATACTGTTCTTATATTCTTCTCTTCTTGAATGTTTACAAAGTTCCGCAGAGACAAGCTGTCCCTCGCCTGCAGGCTTCAGCAAAGTTGCAAAGTGTCAGAAAGTTTTAAATTTAGTCAAGCATTGTCTTACAGATTTCAGAGTAAATGGATTTCAGAATACATGTTAATTTTGTTAATTTTCCATTACATAGCCTTTAAATGGTTTTTAAACACAAGAGCTTGTGTTTCAACGCCCCAACTAATTTCACAAAGGAATTGAAAGAGTAACAAATCATTTAAATCAGTTGCACTAGTATTTTTGACAGCAAGCTTGAATTTGAGGAGTTTTTGAAGTCAAATTCACTTTTCATCTGACCCAAATTGCAATGTCAGGAAATGTCACAAGTGGAAGTTAACAATGAAAAGACTAAAGATGCACTGTGTCATTACTACCGTTACGCAATAAGCCAAAATAGCTGGCAATAGCAAAATCAATTCATCTAACAAATCTGACTGTTCACTTTTTCGGAATTCTAAGAAGTTAAGCTTGGTTCAGTAAGTTGTAACTTGGCTTTTAAACAGCGATCTGAGTAGTAACTATGGGTGAACAGCCTGGCAATGAAAAATATGTGGAATGTTGCTATAAATTGAGATTGTTTCTAACTCCTCAACTCAGAATACTTTCCTGATTTATCATCAGATCTTCCTAAAGTGAATGTTTTAAAACCAACTTTTTAAATTAAGGTTATTTTATATCTCAGCTTCTATTTTCATATTTCATGAATTCACCAAATTTTACTTCTCAGAGTAAATCTTTAAAAAGTGATTTGAATTTAGCTCTAATTTCCAGCTTGGTTGTCTCCAAGAATCCTTCAGATTGACTGGTTGCTTGCAGTTTGATGACATCACTGTAGCTTCAATGCTGGCAATTATTAATAAATGTGACAAACAATTGTATGTTAAGAGGGATAACATTCTCACTACAGAAATTGTTGGATCTCAAAAGAGATTCCGCAAAGGAAATGGCAAATATCCATATATAGTCCTCTACTATTCAAGTAAATCTGGGCTCTACAGTGCCAAGGAGAATACATTGTTCCTGAGATGTAATACCAGATCTGAACTCAATACTACCGATGGAATCGAACCAAAACTTGGCATAATTATAATAGCTTCTATCCAATTGGATTCAACTTTCTCAAGATAAAAAATTAACACTATTTTCTTTTCCATCATATTTTGGGCTTGCCCAGCAGTTTATTGATTTACGCACAGGGACTTCAAGAAATATTTATTCTTTCAATTTATAGCTTCTTACCATTTAGAATACTCTGCTCCAAATTTCTTAGGTTCAAACTGGATGACTTCATGTTTCCATATACTAACTTCCACATCTAATGTTTTGTCCAATCACAAGCTATCAATGTCACATTGCAACTTTCTGCTCTCATCTATACTACTTGCCATGACAATCAACTCAGTGCCAGAACACTTGCATAACTTCAGGATAGTGAGGGCAGCATTTGGAATGCTTGCATTTATCTGTCAGTGTATTGAGTGTAGGGCTTGGGAGGTCATGCTGCAGTTGTACAGTTCATTGGTTAGGCTACTTTTTGAATACATTGTGCAATTCTGGTCTCCCTTCTATTGGAAGGATGTTATTGAAAGGGCTCAGAAAAGATTTACAAGGACATTGCCAGGAGGGTTTGAACTACAGGAAGAGGCTCAATAGGCGAGGGCTATTTTTCCAGGAGCATCAGAGGTTGAGGGGTGTTTATAAAATCATGAGGGGTATGGATGAGGAGAGGCCCAGGGTAAAGGACTCCAAATCTAGAGAGCATAAGTTTAAGGTGGTGGGAGAAAGCTTTAAAAGGGGCCTAAGGGGCAACCTTTTCACACAGAGGGTGGTACCTGTATGGAATGAGCTGTCAGATGAAGTGGAGAAGCTGGTATAATGTCAACATTTAAAATAAATCTGGATGGATATATGAATTGAAATGGTTTAGAGGGATATGGACCAAATGCTGGTAAATGGGACTAGATTAATTTAGGGTATCTGCTCAACATGGACGAGTTGGTCAGAAGGGTCTGCTGCACAACTATGACTTTACTTGGACTACTGCGGCAGATTGTGGAATTTAAATTTAAAAATCTGGAAGTAAAAGTCTAATGATTTTTTTTTAATAACAATCATCTAGTTCACTTATGGCTTTAGGGAAGAAAATCTACTTATCTAGAGTCATATAGCATGGAAACAAAGTCAAACAGATTTCCTCAACTGAACGAGTCCCATTTGCCTTTATTTGGCCCAGATCTCTCCGAACCTTTTCTATACTGAGTGGATGGTCCATTTTGGCCTCAGAGATCCCCACTGTCAAGGGTGTCAGTCTTCAACTAATTTGATTCACTCTGATATCAGGAAATGGTTGAAGACGGTGAATGCTGCAAGGGTTTTGGGCCCTGACAACATTCGAAAATAGTATTGAAAACTCGTGCTCCAGAACTTGCTCCAACCCTAGACAAACCATTCTAGTACAGTTTCAGTACCGCCATCTCGCTGTCAATATGAAAAATAGTCTAGATATGTTCTACACAAAAGGAAAGGCAAATTAAACCCTACAGCACCTGTATATTTTCAATCATCAGTCAGCTGATGGAAGGGATCATAACAGCGCTATGAAACAGCAGTTACACACCCATACCTGTTCATTAATGCTCCGTTTGCATTTTGCAAGGGCTACTTAATTCTTACCACATAATATCCTTGGTTCAAGCATGCACAATAGAGCTAAACTCCACAGGGAATGTGAGAATGACTGCCCTTAACACCAGGGCCACATATGATCAAGCATGGCATCAAGAAGTCCCAGATACTTGAGTCAATGAGAATTGGGGAAAACTCTGCTGGTTGGAATCATACCTAGCACAAAAGATGACTGTGGCCATTGTAAGTCAGTCATTTCCAGGGTGACTCTGCAGGTAACAGGGTAATGCCCTCAATCAGGACACCTTCACCTATTTCATCAATTGCCTTTCCTTAAGTTAGAAGTGGGGATGCTCGCTGGTACCTGCACGTTAGTATCATTCAGGACTCCTCATATACTGAAACACTACATGTCCAAAGGCAGCAATACCTGAACAATATGCAAGTTTAGGCTGACAAATGGCAAGTACCAAGCAATGACCATCGCCAAGAAAGAATCAAACCATCATCCTTTGACATTCAATGGCATCAACATTTCTGAATTTCCAAGTACCAATATCCTGAAGGTTACCATTAACTAGAAACTAACTGAACAGTCTTTCAAATACTGTGACCTGAAGAGCAGATCAGAGGCTAGGAATCCTGCAAATAACTCACCACCTGATTTCCCCAAAGGCTGTCCATGACCAGTTAGGCACAAATCAGGATAAAGAGAAGTTCTATCAACATTAAAGAAGCTTGACATCATTCAGAACAAAACAAAAATTACTGGTTACGTTCAGCAGGTCTGGCAGCATTAGTGGAGAGAAATCAGTGTTAATATTTTGGGTCCAGTGATTCTTCTTCAGAACGGATGGTAGCTAGGAAAGGATGGTTTTAATACAGGGGGGTTGGAGAGCAAACAATAGAAGGGATAGAGACCAAAGAAAGGAAAACATCTGGACAGACAAAGGAATGGTTAAAGGTCAGTCTGGGGAATGAATAGCTACTAATGAGGCTATGAGTGGCTGACAATGCGTAGGGTCTGATAGCATCCCATGTGATGACAAGACGTGGTGGTATGTGGGGGTGAAGGAAAGCTTGGGGGAAAGTTTAACTTTGAATGTTAACTGATTTCTTTCCATAAATGTTGCTAGACCTGCTGAGATTCTCCAGTAATTTCTGTTTTTGTTTCATACTGACATCTGCAGTTCTTCTGTTTTTTTTGTCTATCATTCAGAACAAAGCACCTTATCCACAAACATTCACTCCAACATTGATGCACAGCAGCAGCAGTATGCACCATCTGCAGTATTCATTGCAGAAAGGCTTCTCTGACAAACCCATGGTCATTAACACCCAGCAGGACAAGGGCAACAGATTAACCTTCAAAGTTCCCTCCAAATCAATCACCATACAGACCTGGAAATACATTACCATATATACACTGTCATGGTGCCAACGTTCTGGAGATCTCTCCCTAACAGGACTATGGGCATTGTCACAAAACTGGCTTCTTTTTTCTAAAAGCTGTAACTTATCTCAAGGATACTACGTCCTTGGTTTGTTTCGGAGGAGTAATAAACAGTTCTTGGTGCCAATTAGTCTGGTATGGCACAGAGATTAAAGGGTATTGAGAGGCTTTTTTGTTTATATGTAAGCAGATCAGACTTCAGGCCAAAGTGGTCATGTTTTAGATGTGAGTTGGATAATGAAAGGGGAATGGTCAGCTCTCCAGCTGAGCAGGTCAGTTCAGTCCAGAACTAGTTGGGAGTTCAACAATGAGCTGTGTGGAAACAAACTCTCTCTCTCTCCCTTCTACCTTCAACTTATAAGCATCTGTTCCATTCGTTTATACTGGTTTCTAAGGGGGTTTGCTTATTGGGACTGTTGCGTGCATTCGGAACAGTATAATTAAGTCTAGTTTGGATAGATGAAGTTCTGTAGGCGTTCTTTATCCTGTTCTTTGTATTTCATTGTGTAACTTTGTGCATAAAGTTTTGTCTGTTTTTAACCTAGTAGCCAATGTCGCTAACTTACTCTGGGTAATTTTCACTGTAAATTTACCGAAACAAATTGCAATGTTATGGCCTCGACTGCCTGCTTAAGAATCTTTTGAGTAGTCTAGCCTAGTCCATTACAGCATACCTAACCAAAATGGATCACAATGGTTCAAGTAGACAGGCTCATCACCACTTTCTCAATTAGAGATGGGCAATAAATCCTGGCCAAGCAAGCAAAGCACACATGCACAATGCATAAAAATAGCTTGCCAATATGAATACAAACCTACTCGTCTCATCCTCTGCACATTACTTTATCAATGATGCCTTACTCATGTCAAATGGTTGACTATTACAACATGCATTCTTAATTCTGTTAACAGTTTGTTATAAAAATTTTCCAAATGAATTCTGAAAATTCACACAAATAATATCCATAGATTTTCCCTCATTTGCCATGTTTTCTTCTCAAAGAAATAAAGTGCAACTAATTTTGTTGGTCAGGACTCTCCCTTTGAGCCCACATTGTACTAATCAAATAGAGCCACACTTGCCTAATTGCTAGGTCACTGTCCCTAATTACTGGTTCTCATTACTTTCCCACAACACGTTAAACTAATAGGTTGAGTTTCCTCGTGACTCATCCCACAACTGTACTGCTATGTAGAGAAATTGTGAATCTCTTGCAAAAACTAGATAGGTCAAAAACTCAGCATAGTTAACATATACTCCAAGGAGCCACATACTTTGACTCTTTCTCCTCCCCATCAAATACCACAGGCAGGGATGATGCCCAAGAGCTGGCGCTCTTTGGTGTCCAACCGCCTGTTAATGAATACTGTTCCCAGATGGCACAGTAACCATCATGTTCAGCGCATTATTTAAAATCAAGAGTAAATTAAAAGTTTGGTTGAATATACTGGAGCTCATTAACTGCAACAAAGTTTGTTATTGCATTAACCTTAACTTCATACTTAAATAAGGTGGCTTGGACAAGCACTGATATTAAAATATCTGAAGTTGAAATGGGAATGAAACTCTTCAGAAAACAACCCAATTCAGGTTTCACAAACTTTAAGAGAATCAGGTCCATTGTTATTTCTGACTTACATATGCCAGGGTTCATTCAGAATAAGGTTTACTTCAGAAGTGGAAACACCTGAAGTATTAATGTTTATTTTATTCTAATTCTGACTGTGTTAAAATAGTAAAATTTTAGGTCTGAGGAAATGGCAGGTGCACTACAATTGGTCTTGGTGCCTGTATTAGAGAGAGAAGATTGGATAAATTTTCATTGCTATCCAGTAATATGTGCAGCATTAGGATGTCAGATAAGCAGTTTTGTAACGTTCTCACGGCCAAATTATTTACTTTCAGTCACCACCTAGGTTCACATAATGAACAGCCACTTGGGTAATGTGTGGACAATAATCAGCATCCAAGCAATCGTACCTCAAATAATCAACTTTACAAGAGGTATTGGTAAATAGATAAATGAATGCAATAAAGCTGAGTAAATGCACATGCAGCCTATTCCTAAACTATATGCTCCATCCTTGCTTTGAGAAGTTACTCATCTTTAGTGAGGGCATTACAATGCAGCAATTAAGAAGAGCTAAAAGAGAAACAAAATCCCCACTCCTCAGTCTTAGCCGGTGACTACTGCTGAAAAATATGCATGTGGGTATTGTTTGGACTCACATATAAAGAAGTTGTTGGAAATGTCATTAGGTGAGGGAGTGTCTGTGAGGACAGAAACAGAGTTAATGTTTTGCTCAAAAGGTCACTATCCCGAAACATTAACGTGCTCTCTCCACAAATGCTGCCTGACTTAGAGTATTTCTAACGTATAAACTTCTGTTTATATTTCAGATTTCCAGCATCTGCCTAGCAACTTCTGAGCCTTTACATGTACAAAGATCCAACAGAACAGTAAAGAGTTTAAAAGTAGTAAAACAAAACAACGACCACAATATTTCAAGAATATAACACATACTTACTCTGGATCTTTCTGAATGGAAATCTTTTTTATTTCCATAATGTCCTGAATGCTGTTCTCCACATTTTCCACACTACCATCCACTGATGTCTTCAAAACCTAAACAAGAAACAATTAATGGAAACAAAATATTAGTTAGGACTAAATTATTAGAGTAAACATTGTTAATGTCTTTGGGAAATAAGCATTCAGAATTTAAATGTCAATGTTGGTGCAAATTAAAATGTGCTACTACACCTGTTCCTCTATTCAGTTACTCATTTCTGAGAAAACAACAATTATTTAACTCAGTAGAAAGATATTCCCATGGACGGCAAAAGCACCAGTGTAAACTGCAAAGTAAAATTTACTCAAATATGTTGCGCCCTGCTTCATCTTACCTTTGATTATAGTGGCCTATTGATAGGACGAGTCATAGAGATGTACAGCATGGAAACAGACCCTTCGGTCCAACCCGTCCATGCTGATCAGATATCCCAACCCAATCTAGTCCCACTGGCCCATATCCCTCCAATCCCTTCCTATTCATATACCCATCCAAATGCCTCTTAAATGTTGCAATTGTACCAGCCTTCACCACTTCCTCTGGCAGCTCATTCCAATTGTACCATCCTCTGACTGAAAAAGTTGCCCCTTAGGTCTCTTTTATATCTTTCCCCTCTCACCCTAAACCTATGTCCTCTAGTTCTGGACTCCCCAACCCCAGGGAAAAGACTTTGTCTATTTATCCTATCCATGCCCCTCAATTTTGTAAACCTCTGCAAGGTCACCCCTCAGCCTCTGACGCACCAGGGAAAACCGCCCCAGCCTGTTCAGCCTCTCCCTGTAGCTCAGATCCTCCAACCCTGGCAACATCCTTGAAAGGGTTCAGAAAAGATTTACAAGTTTCACAACATCTTTCCGATAGGAAGGAGACCAGAATTGCACGCAATATTCCAACAGTGGCCTAACCAATTTCCTGTACAGCAGCGACATGATATCCCAATACCTGTACTCAATACTCTGACCAATAAAGGAAAGCATACCAAATGCCTTCTTCACTATCCTATCTACCTGCAACTCCACTTTCAAGGAGCTATTAACCTGCACTTTACCAAAATGTTACTAAGGAATTATGATTACAGTGTTGAGAAAACATAACTTTTCTTTCCTGAAATACTGTTATCTATTGCATAACTTATTGAACATTACTGATGTAATCCTAAACGATGGTAATACTGGATAAGTTAGATCATAGAGGAAAACATGACTTGACAGTGCAAGTTTTAATTTTACAGTTTTGTAGCAGTGGCAGTCAGTCATTGAACATACTGATCCAGTAAAGAACTTAAGTAAATTGTGCGAAGTAAAATATAGCAAGCAAATAAGCTGATGACCATTCTGGAAGATCTTAACATAAACAGCAAAAAGATTCAACCCTTTTCCCAGCAATATCCTTGACAGACACACTTGCTGTGAAATCTCTCAGTTAACTCAGTTATGATTTCTTAACTAAATTGCAAGCATTTCCTTTTGGTGACTTTCTACACATTTATCAGATGTGATTATCTCCATATAGTCTCTTCTGAAGATACAAGATAGTGGCTATTTCACTGTCTTTTCCAAACTGAAATTTAAGTGAAAAACTGTTTAATCTGCTAAACAGGTTGAAGACTTGTTTCCAACTCTGAATGTCTGGATGACCACTAACTAAAATGCCTCCCTGCAGTTCTGAATTGGTTCTTCTCAATTGAAATCTGATTGTGGTCCTGGTCTGCTTTTCTGTATATCATTACAGTTCAACTTCGCAAAATAAAAACATTAACTAACTTGCCAGGTAATTTAACTACTCAAAACTAACTTTGACCTCTTAAAACTAATAACCTTCACAAAACTAAAAATAAAAAAATCCACATACTTCAACTTTAAAACTCAAACTTTCAAATGATAATAACAAATGGGATCACAACACTCAGATGAAGCTATTGCCAATTTTCTTCTCCCAATCCCTCCTATTAAAGGCATACAGCATAGAAAGAGGCCCTTCAGTCCAGCATGTCTATGCCATCCAACAGCACCAAACTACACTAATTGCACTTCCCCTGCACCTTGGCCCATAGCTTACTTTTGTCTTGGCATTTTAAGTACTCATCCAGGTGCAATGCTGCAAGAGTACTTGCATCACACCTCTCAGGCAGTGCTTTCCATATTTCCACCCTCTAAGTGAAAACATGTTTCCTCAGATCTCCTCAAAACCACCTGCTCCTCACCTTAAACATGTCTACCTTGGAGAACAGATTCCCATGATTTACCCCATCTCTGCTCCTCAATTTAATTTATCTCAATCAGATACTCCGTCAGCCACCTCTGCTCCAGGGAAAGAAAACCTCAGTCTATTCATTCCCTCCATATAACCAAGACTTTCCATCATTGACAACATTTCCCTTGTACCCTGTCCAGTGCAATCAAATCTTGATAGTGAGGTGACCAAAACTGCAAACAGAATTCCATCTGGGCTACCCACTGTTTTATAAAGTTGTAACAAGCTTCCCTGCTCTCACATTCTATACTTCAGCTAGTGAAGGTTAACATCCTGTTTGCCTTCTTCACTATATTGTCTACCTGTGCTGACACCTTCAGGGATCTATGGACTTGTACACCACAGTCTCTTTGTTCCTCAGTACTCCCTAGGAGCCTACCAATCATGGCGTATATCTGACCCTATTTAGACCTCGTAAAATTCATCACCTCACACTCATCAGGATTGAGTTCCATTTACTATTGCTCTGCCAAATTTAATCAGATGATTAATATCAGACTGCAGTCTGAGACCATCTTCCTCACCAATTTTTGTATCATCTGCGAACTTATTAATTATACCTCCAATATTCACATCCAAGTCATTAATGTATATAACAAATAGCAAGGGTCCCAGCATCAATGTCTGTGGTAGACCACAGGTCAGAAGCTTCCTATTACAAAAACAACCCTCTATCACCCTTTGCATCCTGTTTGCCAACTTGCCTTGGATCCCATGGGCTCTTATCTTTGAACAAGCCTTCTATGATGGATCTTGTCAAAGGCCTTACTGAAGCCCATGTAAACCAAATCAACTGCACTACACTCATATTCAAACACCTTTTCAAAAAACTCAATAATTTAGACAGAAAGGATCTCCCACTCACTATCCCAGATCAAATCCTGCCTTTCCAAGGATTGATTAATCCTGACTTTCAGATTTTTTTCAATAATTTCCCTACCATGATGTCAGATAAACTCGTCTGTATTAACCTGGCCTATCCTTGCTGCCCTTCTTGAATAAAGGAACTATATTAGCCATTTTCCAGTCATCTAGCACTTCACTCATGATCAGAAAAGTATTAAATATTTTCACTAGGGTTCTGAGAATGTCTTGCCTTGCCTCCTATTGCAGACTGGGAACCATCTCATCATGCCCTAGGGATTTATGCAATTGGATGCCTGCTAAAGCAACTAATAGTTCTTACAATTTTATCATGCTGTAGAACCTCACCATTCCAACTGAAATTTTCAGAGACAGTATTTTTCCTCCTTGGTGAATACAGATGAGAAATATTAATTTAAGATCTCACCTACATCCTCTGGTTTCACACACAGATTGCACTTTTGGTAGTTAATAGACACCACTCTTTCCCTGGTAATCCTATTGCTCTTAATATACTTATAAAATGCCTACACTGCGCTTAAAGTAGTATCTGTAACATTTTAACGTACTGGATTACTTCGAGCGCTACTTCATTTCGATCATCGGCTACTTCTGGCTGAATAACTTTGAGATTGTACTATATTGAGGTAACCAGTCATGTAAATCTTTAGGTATATTCCTTTAACAAAGCAGAGTTGCCTTCATGCTGAAGTGTGCACCTCTCACACAGCAGCTGAAGCAAAGACCATACTTTACTAGCAGTGTTTTAACTATCACATTCCAGTGTGAAGACAAATTTCACGCAGTTTGGCTTTTGAAATTAAACAGACATGGGGGAATAGAACAGGAGAGCTAAAACACAGGAAAAAAATTCTTGAGAGTAGATCAGATAACTATGAAGAAAAATCAGTATTCTTGTGACTCAAGCCCAGTACATCAGTAATTAAGAACAATCGATTTTATCAAGCAGTAAAAGAGAAACAATAAAGTGAATCTTACTTACTTCATTTTTGGATGATTTCAAAGAATATTCTATTTGAAAGAAATGATAAATTTAGCTTTTAAGTTAAATCAGATTTTATCAGATTTTCAGGAAATATGTTTAAAGTATGAATGCAAAACAAGTATATTAAGACAGATATAAAACGTGTACAGATGAACAATTGTTTTAATTGTTATAACTTTATAATCATAATTGCATTAAAATATGAAAATATTTTTTATCTGCAAGTTATGGTGTTAACAATATTAACTATAAATAAAGTTCTATGCATTATATGAAGAGAGTCTGGATGAAAATCTAGATAACATGGACCAGTCTTGAATTCATACCAGATAAAATTCTACAATTATCAATAACAAAATTGTGGAGTAAGTGAGATATAAATTAATGTATGGTTTTAGTCAAAGAATTTATGGAAATATTCAGTTGCACAAAGTGGATAAAAATAAAGTGAAGAACAAAAAATAATCTTATCATACATAGAGTTCTAGTTAAATCCAACTTAGCACATTGCTTGCAGACCCTGTAATCCACAATTGAAAAAGATACAAAAAACGAGAGATTAAAAGATTAGAGAATGATCTGGGACTTTTCCCTAGTGTAGGGGAACTCAAAACTAGCAGGCATATTTTTAAACTAAGAGGAGAAAGATTTAAAAGGAACCGGAGGAGCAATTCTTTTTCACAGAGGGTGCTTCATATGTGGAATGAACTGCCACAAAGTGGCAGATGCAGGTACAGTTAAAACACTTAAAAGACATGACAGATTTTTTTTTGTTTCAGCAGCAGGAAAAGTGGGAGCATTGACCAGGGCTGACAGGAAGGTGAATCACTGACTTAAAAACTTACCTCGTGAATAGGCGGAGTGCACACGGGATAGCTGACTAAGTGAGGAATTTGCTAATGCTGTTTTGGAGGGTTTAAACTAATTCGCAGGGGAATGTCAACTTAAATTTTAGTCCCAGTGTTCAGGATATTGAGAGTAGCGAGGTCAGAAATAAGGTTTCAACGTCGCAAGAGTTCACCAGCAAGCAGGAAGATGATTTGAAGTGTGTCTACTTCAATGCTAGGAGCATCTGCAAAAATGTGGGTGAACTTGCAGCATCTGGGACTTTGATGTTGTGGCCATTTCAGAGACATGGATAGAGCAAGGACAGGAATGGTCGTTACAGGTTCCGGGATTTAGATGTTACAGTAAGAACAGAGAAGATGGTAAAAGGGGGATGGGGGTGTGGCATTGTTAGTCAAAGACTGTATTACAGTGGCAGAAAGGACGTTTGAGGACTTGTCGACTGAGGTAGTATGGGCTGAGGTTAGAAACAGTAAGAGAGGTCACCCTGTTGGGAGTTTTCTATAGGCCTCCATATACTTCCAGAAATGTAGAGAAAAGGACAGCAAAGATAATTCTGGATAAAATTCTGAGTAACAGGGTAGATGTTATGAGGGGCTTTAGTATTTCCAGTCAATATTTGGAAAGTTAATAGTTATTGTCCAACATGTGCAGGGTGGTTTCCTGACACAGGATGTAGACAAGCCAGTAAGAGACAAAGCCACATTGGATTTGGTACTGGGTAATGAACCTGACTAGGTGTTAGATTTGGAGGTAGGTGAGCACTTTGGTGATAGTGACCCCAATTCGGTTACGTTTTCTTTAGCGAAGGAAATGGACAGGTAAATACCGCAGGGCAAGAGTTGTAGCTGGGGGAAAGGCAATTACGTTGCGATTAGGCAAGATTTAGCATGCATACGATGGGGAAGGAAATTGATCGGGATGGACACAATTGAAATGTGGAGCTTATTCAAGGTACAGCTACTACGTGTTGTTGATAAGTATGTAACTGTCAGGCAGGGAGAAGGTGATCAAGCAAGGGAGACATGGTTTACTAAAGAAGTTGAATCTCTTGTCAAGAGGAAGGAGGCGGCTTATGTTAGGATGAGACATGAAGACTTAATTAGGGTGCTTGAGAGTTACAAGTTAGCCAGAAAAGACCTAAAGAGAGAGCTGAGAAGTGCCAGGAGGGGACATGAGAAGTTGTTGGCAGATAGAATGAAAGAAAACTCTAAAGCTTCCTACAGGTATATCAGAAATAAAAGAATGACTGCAGAAAGATTAGGGCCAACAAGTATAGCAGTGGGAAGTTATGCGTGGAGTCCAAGGAGAGAGGGGAAGCGCTAAATGAAGATTTTTCATCAATATTCACACAGGTAAAAGACAATGTTGTCAAGGAGAGTACAGAGATACAGGCTATTAGATTAGACAGAATCGAGGTTTACAATGAGGAGGTGTTAGCATTTCTGGAAAGTATCAAAATAGATAAGTCCCCAGGCTGGATGGGATTTATCCTAGGATTCTCTGGAAAGCCAGGGAAGAGATTGCAGAGCCGTTGACTTTGATCTTTATGCGATCATCGTCTACAGGAATAGTGCCTGAAGACTGGAAGATAGCAAATGTTGTCCCTTGTTCAAGAAAGGGAGTAGAGACAAACCTGGTAGTTATAGACCAGTAAACCTTACTCTGGTTGTGGGTAATGTGTTGGAAAAGGTTATAAGAGATAAGATTTATAATCATCTAGAGGGATAGTCAACATGGCTTTGTGAAGTGTAGGTCATGCCTCACAAACTTTATTGAGTTCTTTGAGATGGTGATCAAATAGGTGGACGGTCAATGTGGTGTATATGAATTTCAGTAAGGTGTTTGAGAAGGTTCCCCACGTTGGCTATTGCAGAAAATATGGTGGTATAGGATTGAGGGTGATTTAGCGGTTAGGATTTGGAAATTGGCTAGCTGTAAGACGACAGAGGGTGGTGGTTGATGGGAAATGTTCATCCTGGAGTTCAGTTTCCAGCAGTGTACTACTGTTTGCATTTTTATAAATGATCTGGTGAGGCATAGAAGGATGAGTTAGTAAGTTTGCGGATGATGCTAAGGTCGGTCGAGTTGTGGATAGTGTAGAAGGATGCTGTAGGTTACAGAGGGACATAGATAAGCGGCAGAGCGGGGCTGAGAGGTGGCAAATGGAATTTAATGTGAAAAAGTGCGAGCTGATACACTTTGGAAGGAGTTACAGGAATAAAGAGTACTGGGCTAAAGGTAAGATTCTTGGTAGTGTGGATGAGCAGAGATAGTTCTGTGTCCATGTGCATAGATCCCTGAAAGTTGTCACCCAGGTTGACAGAGTTATTAAAAAGGCATACAGTGTGTTAACTTTTATTGGAAAAGGAATGAGTTTCAGAGCGACAAGGTCACGCTGCAGCTGTACTAAACTCTGGCTCGGCCACACTTGAGTATTGCATACAGTTCTGGTCACTGCATTATAGGAAGGATGTGGAGGCTTTGGAAAGAGCTCAGAGGAGATTTACTAGGATGTTGCCAGGTATGGAGGAAAGATCTTATGAGGAAAGGCTGAGGGACTGGAGGTTGTTTTCATTAAAGAAAGTTGAGACATGTAAGATAATCAGAGGGTTAGACAGGATTGACAGCGAGAGCCTTGTTTCTCGGATGGTGATGGCCAGCACGAAGGGACAGAACTTTAAATTGAGGGGTGATAGATATAGGACAGATGTCAGAGGTAGTTTCTTTATTCATAGAGTAGGGGCATGGAACGCACAGCCTGCAACAGTAGTAGACTTGCTAACTTTCAGGGCATTTAACTGGTCACTGGATAAACATATGGATGAAAACAGAATAGTGTAGGATAGTAGGCTTCAGATTGTTGCACCGACCTGTGGAACTCTCGAGGACCGAAGGGCCTGTACTGCATTGCGATGTTTTTTGTTCTATTAACAGAAAAGATTTAGAGGGATATGGGCCAAATGCAGGCAAATGGGACTAGTTTAGTTTGGGAACCTTGGTCAGCTTGGTGCATTGGATTCAAGGGTCTGTTTCCACGCTGTATGACAATGACTCTATAAAATCAAGGGGAAATATTACAGAGTTTGTCCAAAACAATAATAAAAGGATCAGGCAGACTAATGGTCCTAGATGCCAGTCATAAGCCTAGAACATTGCGCACTTTTTTATTGTTATGGTATCAATGTGTATTAGTGGATGCCCTACTTATAATTCAGAAATAGCTTTCCTCACTGCTCACCTATTTTCATTGTTCGCTCTGCTCCTTGAACAGTACTGGCACAAATACGTTGCAGTTCACATCTTCCAGTAAGCTTTCTTAAAATCCACTTCATCCAAGACCTCAGAAGAGTGCTGTACAGGTAATTCCAAATCAAACTAATCATATTCTGGTGAGAAAAAGAAAGATGCTCTCACTAAATGTGATTCACGTTAAGAGCTAACCCGCTTTAAGTTTAAGACCCTTCCAAGTCAAAACTATCCAAAATCAATTCCCATATTAATAAAAGCTACCACTCAGTTACTCCCTCTCAATCATGGAGCACAGGTGGTAGGAATGATTACAAACTCAAATCACAGATGTAAAAGGACAGAGTGCTTGGAATATCAACCATCCTAATAATTTTCACATTTAATATTTCCATTTTGTTTTGCTTTATGGCAAAATAACAAACCCTATTGCAAAAAAATGCATTTATAACAAGGGATCAAGTAACTAAAACTCACCATCGCAAACAAAATAGAAGTTCCTAATGTGACCATGATCTATGCTGGGTTTTGACAATACACTGCACTAAAATTTAAAGCAGAAATCTTAACGGGAACAAAACTAATGAAGCCATTCAAATCTCAGGACTTGCTTGCTGCTGGTACTGTAAACAGCAAAGTAATAGTGGGAGCTGAAAGATGGTCCAGAAAATTGGTTGGTACACAAAATAGATTTGATAAATTACATACAATGCCTTTTTTGTTCCAAATTATCTATTCTCAAAAATTAGTTTTACTACTCAAGTTGAGAGAGTAAGTCAAATTACATTCCTACTGCAAAATGCTCGAATGGCACGGTAACATACATTTGTTAGACAAGGTCATTTCTGGTCACCTTTGTCATTTGTCACTCAACATCCTCTCATCTACTATTTATGTCTTTGAAAATAATTCACCCCAAGTCAGTTATAACCGCACTTTAAAATGCCTAACTGGCCAGTTTCCATTCATTGTTGTTATGATCCTGGATGATACCAAATTTATGATCTGCTAAAAACCAATAACTTTTCTAAAAAGTAGAAAAATTTCAGATCTCAAACACTTAGTAACAGAATAAAGCCACAAGGATCCACTGTTTTCAAACAAATTAAATAAACTTGATGCTATAAAAAGTTAAAATAGCTGCACAACACACAATGTGTGATTTGGAGATGCCTCTTTGGAGAGGCATCGCCAAATCATGACTACTATCGACAACACTAACTGCCAGCTTAAGCCACAATCACCTGATGAAGCAGCAGTACTCCGAAAGCTAGTGTGCTTCTAATTAAACCTGCTGGACTATAACCTGGTGTTGTGAGATTTTTAAACACAATATATATGATATATACTCTTAACAACCAGACCTAGCCTGAAGTAAATGAGGGGAGACAGACAGTTGTCAAAGCCCTCCATGAAGCACATCAAATTGCAAATGTGGTCAAGACAGATTCCACATTTTTTTTAGCATCCCCTAGCTATTAGTGACACAGTCACCAAATTTCATTAAAAACATTTTCGCCTTTACAAAGAATTCCAATTCATCACTTTTAATGCTCTGGCTTTAAGTCTTCCTTAAAAGCCATTCCATCAGAGTACATCGATGACCACTCACACCTAGGTGGTTTAATCTCTTCTACTGGATGCCCAGAATTGCACTACAGCATCAATTCTAGCTCTTTCCAAGACAGTTTGCTTCATTAAGCTAACAAAACCTCCGTGGTCTCTCTCAACTGCATGAATCAAATAGTGCTTGTGGCTTCTTGACCCTAATCTCACATTAACTTCCATAGGCTTCTCCTGCCATAACTGCTTGGAGTCTAACAGCAACGCTCATGCTGCCTCAAGCCATTTCATTACCTCAGCACTCTCCCAGGAAAAGCACACCTAGTTAACCTGAAATCTAAAATATGCCAAGTCCATCCATCTCCATGACAACATAGCTTGTTCTGAGCTAATTGGTGCTTCAGCCCGAGGAGTTTCCTGAATATATCTGAATTAATTTAAAAACTCTCAGGTAAAAAAACTGCTCCTATGTTCCATGGTCACACCTCTTCAGAGAATCACTGTGGACTTGATAGGCCAAATGGCTTATTTCTACACTGGAGGGATTCTTTGATATTAACATGGAATGAAGGAACAAAGATTGGGTTATATTTATCCTTCATTCCTTCACTCATATTTGATTTGGTGAGCTACTATTTTTTTCAGACAGCGATTTACAATGCACAATATTGAGAGAAAGCAGAGTGTGCAAAAGTAACAACTAAAGAACCATGTGCTGTTGAAGCAGCACATTCACTATAGCTGACTCAGCGCTATACACCATTGTAATAACAGCAAAATAGACAAGGCAGCGTCCACACCATGCAGCATTCAATTATACTGAACTACCCTGGGTTTTAAAAGAAACTCTTAAAAGCTCTGCAATGCACTCCCTAGCGTTCTGCTGCAAACCTAACAGAGGTGTTTACTAATTGAACGTGAGTCATAAATTATGCTGAACGTCAAGTTAGCTTCTCGATCAACCTACACTTCTGTAATAGAAGGCCTTAGTGGAAGTAAACCATATCGGCTTTTTGCACCCAACTTAATAAACAAAACTCGGAAATAGGTTGAAAGTCAAAATAAATCAATGAAAAAACTTTGAGATGGAAAATATACTTCGAAAAACAAAATAATGTAAAGCCACGAGCAAGTGCGCGAGTCCGAGGTTACCAATAAACACGGCACCTCCATCCCACTTCTGTGCAGCATAACAAGTGGGAAAGGAAGTAAAAGATGCAGCCACTTGACTGAAGGCCGAGTGGTTCTCAATAAGAGCCCCCATAATGGAGCAAACAGAGCGGGGATTAACCAGGCAGAGAGGCAGCAACAAGTGGCCGGCCCTGGTTCCGCTGCTGGACACTCTCCGGAGAGGTGAACCGAGAGCCACTCAGTCCTCCCGCCTTAAGGCAGAAGCCTCCACATCCCTCAGCTGTACCGAGGAACTTTACTCACACCGTCACCGCTCAAAAGGAATGCTTTCCCCCCTCCCTCCCCCGCGCGATGATTCACCGTCACCAGGCCAACGGCCACAGGAAACGCGTCACCGCCCACCCTGCTCCACGAGGTGGGGCATCAAAGGCATGCAGTCGGCGGCGGCGCTGTCAACTACGGCGCGAGGCTGGTCGGAGCTCTGCGAAGGCGGGGCCGTGCGGTAAGGGGCGGGGAAATCTGAGTGTGGGCGGGCACAAGTACGTGCGGTCGAGGGGCAGGGCAGAGGTACGTATGGGCGGGACTGAGGGCGCATAGGTACGTATGAGCGGGACTGGGGGGGAGCATAGGTACGTGTGGGCGGGACTGAGGGGGGGTGGGGTCACACGGAGGCGATTGGCTAACTACCATGAACGCGCTCGCGTGCTGTGGTGACGCTATCGTGCTCGAGGAGCTCCCTAGTTGGGGTCGGCGAGTGGAGAGGTCGCTTGGGTAAAAATAAACCGTCTTTTACTGAACTCAATGATAATCGTTTTGCTTGAGTTGTAGGGATTGGAAGAACGAAAGCAGCGAGCCATGCTTGGAGGAAAAGAGCCTTTGAAGCAGATTTGAATGATAATTGTTCGTGAAACAGGGAACTGTGGTGTGCTCGGGTTAAATACATGGGTGGCCCTTTGGTCATAACATTATTCAATCTGTACACTAAACAAACATTTAAAAATTGGATTGTGAAATATTAAATACGAGCAACAAAAGCAGTACTTAACAGACAAGAAAAACCTTCAGATGCAGGAATCCAAAGTAGATAACCTGGAGGCTGGAAGAACACAGAGCCTGGCAGCATCAGGAGATGGAAAACTCAACAAAATATTACTTGCAGAATCAGAAGAGGCCCCACAAAATGTAGGTTAACTAAACTCTATATATTTTGTCAGGTCGCACAACATCAGGTTATATTCCAACACCTTCCCTCCGCTTCCCATAAAGACTGTTCCCTCCGCAAGTACCCCATTGGGTCCACACCCCCTAACAACCCACCTTCCCCTTCTTGTCCTGGCACCTTTTGCTGCCACTACAGGAATTGCAAAACCTGTGTCCAAACCTCCCAACGTTTCCCTCCCCGCCATCCAAGGCCCCAAAGGAGCTGTCCACATACATCAAAGTTTCACCTGCACTTCCACATGTCGTTTCCGGTATCCATTGCTCCCGGTGCGGTCTCTACATTGGGGAGACAGGACGCCTACATACAGAACGCTTCAGAAAACATCGGGACACTCACACCAAGCCCCATAGCCGAACACTTCAACTCCCCTCTCACTCTGCTAAGGACATGCAGGTCCTGGGCCTCTTCCATCGCCACTCCTTTACCACTGGACACCTCGATGGGACCCTCCAACCCCATGGCATCAATGTGGATTTCACCAGTTTCCTCATTTCCCCTCCCTCTACCTTACCCCAGTTCAAAGCTTCCAGCTCCGAACTTTCCTCATGACCCGCCCATCTGTCCATCTTCCTTCACACCTATCCGCTCCACCCTCCCCTCCAACCTATCACCTTTACCACATCTCCATCCATCTAATGCACTCTCAGCTACCTTCACCCCCAGCCCCATCCCTCTCCCATTTATCTCCCCACCCCTGAGGCTCCCAGCCTCATTCCTGATGAAGGGTTTTGCCCGAAATGTCAATTTTTCCTGCTGCTCGGATGCTGCCTAACCTGCTGAGCTTTTCCATCACCACACTCTTGACTCAAATCTCCAGCATCTGCAGTACTCACTTTTGCCTTATATTCCAATAGGTATGTTTGAAATCACACAAGCTTTCAGAGCATAGCCTCTTCATCAGGTGCAGGCCACCTCAGTCCAACACCAGCACCTCCACATCGTTGCTATATATTTTGAATGTAGATTGAGCATGAACAATAACAGTAAAAAGTTATTTAGTTTGGAAGGGAGAACAAAAGAACAGGATATTCAGGGTGTGACAGGGTAAATGCAGAGAGAATGTTTCCCTTCATGGGACGGTCTAGGGTTAGAGGGCATAGTCTCAGAATAAAGGGCACCAGTTTGAGACTCAGACAAGGAGGAATTTGTTCCTTTAAAGCGTCTTTCGAGCTCCTTGCTACATAGAGCTATGGGGATACAGTCTTTGTACATATTTAATAGATAAAATAGATCCTTGATCAGTAAGGGAATCCAGAGTTACAGGAAAACAGCATAAAAGTGGACGAGGTTAAAAATCACACAACACCAGGTTATAGTCCAACAGGTTTATTTGGAAGCACTAGCTTTTGGAGTGCTGCTCCTTCATCAGGTGGTTGTGGCCATTTCCTATTGAATGGTGAAGGAGCCAAAAATTATATTCCGATTTCTATTAAGAACATTCTGTTCCTTTTTCTTGTGGTCTTAAGATGCAGATGAGTTGTCCAAGTTAATATAGAGATGGCCAGAAGTAATTTTATGAAGAAGAACAATATGTTACAAAGAAACTCAAGCTTGTAGCAAGGAAAAAAATACTTATGCTATATTTTATCCACTTTCCTGTATGCCTCAGATATCTGAACATAAAATGTGGAAGAAGATTGGCACCTATGAAATCTGAACACTAAAACAGTTTTTTGTCTCTAAAAATGTACATCCATAGCTAGCCCATAAGACAAATTAAGACGTATTTGAAATTGCAAGAAAGTGATAAATTTTATTTTAAAGTGATATCCAAAACAAAATTCATTATTTTATTCAATTGCTTATAATTGCAAAGATGGATCCATTCTAATGACAAAGTTGAGGTCAGCAAAAATGGGGATTGATCTAGGTGATGATGAATTTTGTAGATGAGCTGCAATGCAAGTGTGAGGATGGTACAAGACAGACGAGTCTGGCATGCCATGACAACAGAAGTACAGGGGTACCTTCACCCTCCTGTGCTTCACACTCTGTCCTGATGGCTAGAGCCTAGAATCCCTGCTGCATCTGGAAATGACATTCGCGGCAGAATTACTGCTGATCATAACATCTTATCCAATTTTAAATTTCAACCTAGAATTGTTTTTTTTTAAGATTGTTAGGAAGTTTCAAAACTTGATAAAATTCAACTAATTCACGTAGTGTTAATAGGATCTGAACATAACTGTTACTACTCAATAGATGATTTATTATATGTGTAGAATTAATACTAATAAGAACTTAGGAAATATCTTTGTTCAGTAAGATAGAAGTTGCTTTGTACATAAATGTGCACCATCAATACCAATAAGATTGAAAACCCTAGATTGAAAACCCTACTTCTTCAGTTCCATTTATTGGCAAGATTAGATAGGTGGAGTGAAATGTAAGGAGTGCAGTTGGGGCTCGGGTCCAATTTATCTTGAAGTGGGGAAGGCTTGGTGTCCATGGGGCATAGGAATAGGGGATTCATTAGTGATTTATGGGTTTCAATTTAATAACAATCCAGCAATTAGAACAGACTTTAATTCCTCTAACTTATTTTGGGTAATTAAGCAAGAAACCCTCCAAAAGGTTTGGATTGAGATGGGACTTTTCAGAAGCTTCCAAACAGTAGGCAATTGCCCATCAGAAATTTCATATTTTGGTGCAGTACGTGGGGAATCAGATGTATTGGAAATTCCATATGGTCCTTCAGGGCAAATCCAGTCCATGCTGTTGCTATGACTATCCTCCCTGTGTAGAAAGTGAGGACTGCAGATACTAAAGTACCAGAGTTGACATATGTGGTGCTGGAAAAACACAGCAGGCCAGGCAGCATCCGAGGAGCAGGAGAATCGACGTTTCGGGCACAACCCCTTCTTCCTGTCTTCCCTGTGGGCCAACGTCTGCTCAATCACTGAACAAGGATCCTTTGCACATACATGTGTAGATATACAATAATTCATATAATTTTAAGAGGAACTTTAAACAGAACACTTATAATATTAAACCTCGATGAAGGTAATTTATACATTGCCTGCAAAGGTAGAATTTCTCTCATGATCCCCTTTGTGCTCTTGATGCTTGGTGCCACTCCTCGATTTCATGTTATTTCATTCCATGCCACAACAGCCAATCAGCAAATGTTTATTATTTACAGGATTATTATTATTTATAACAGCCAATCATTGCACTGAAAAGGTCTCCCATTGAAACCTATTTTTAAAATAAATACAATATCAAGTACCGGATCTTTTACCACAAATATTGGCATTAATCATTTTACACTTCTTTTGTTTGTCACATTTCCATTTTTAAAAAGTCTATTTTTTTCACATTGCTTCTTCATATTTTGGGCATTTAAACTTACTTAGTATGTCTTTCAGAAACATAATAAGGGAAAGTTGAATTATACAAATGCCAGGAATCAAAATGTAAAAAGGAACAAAAATAGAGTGGTTGTCATTTTTACAGAGGTCAGTATGCAGCAAAGCATATTGTAACAACTGTAGGCAGTGCACCACAGGGCAATTGCACAGCCATCATGTACCAGGAAGCAGGAGAAGAGAATTTCATAAATTTCGGTACTTAGACTGAAAATGATAGTTTTTGTAAACTCCTTTTACAGGGGTTACGCGACTCTTCAGAACCTGAATGCCATCAGCCTTTGAATGTGAAAAAAGTATTTCAACTAACCATGCAATCTGAAAATGCATCATGCCAATCATAGCAGAAAGGAATACATGTGTAGTATGTGTGGGTCAGTCTTCAACTGATTATAAGTCTTGGAGAAGGACAACGCAACCCCAATATGGAGAAACCATGGAAATGTGAATATTGTGGGAAGAGATTCAGTTACCCATCCCAGATAGAAAATCATCGACGCAGTCACACTGGGGAGAGACCATTCAGCTGTTTGGCTTGTGGGGAAGAATTTACACAGAGATCCAGCCTTTTGACACACCAACGAATTCACACTGGAGAGAGACCATTTACCTGTTGCGACTGTGGGAAAGGTTTTACTCAATCAGCCAGCCTTCGGAGACACCAGCGAGTTCATACTGGTAAAACTCCATATACCTGTTCTGTATGTGGAAAGGGATTCACCCAGTCAGCCAACTTTCAGAGACACCGACGAATTCATACTGGAGAGAAGCCTTTCACCTGCTCAGCATGTGGCAAAGGCTTCATTCAGTCATTTGAGCTTCTGACACACCAGCAAGTTCACACAGAGGAGAGACCTTTTCATTGCTCTGAATGTCAGAAGTGCTTTAAAAGTATAAAGCAACTTCTGGCCCATCAGCGCACTCACACTGGGGAGAGGCCGTTCACTTGCTCAGTCTGTGGGAAGGGATTCACTCGTTCATCCACCTTGCTGACACACCAGCAGGTTCACACTGGGGAGAAGACATTTATCTGCTCTGAGTGTGGAAAGGGATGCATTACTTCATCCCACCTACTGATACATCAGCGAGTTCACAGTGGGGAGAGGCCATTCACCTGTTTAGCCTGTGGGAAGGGATTCATTCAGTCATCACACCTGCAGAAACACCAGAGACTTCACAAGTAATTGCAGGACATGAACTCCCCTGTTAATGCTGCTGCTGATCACATCCAGGACTGTTTTAATAAGAGTTTCTCAATAACCCTTATAAATTAAATATTAATTTAAATATAACTGTGGTTAACGCATACCAAAATTTGTAATGTTTGACTGTTTGTGCATGGTCTTTTTTGTTATGTAAAACAAAATCAGTTAATTGACGTTTCGCAGATCTTCAATTGGCTCTTCTCCCTCACATCGTGAACTCAGTTCCTATTCAGTGTTGGAAGGGAGAAGATTCTGTTTATTTTCTGAAGGAATTATGCTTTGACAATTTTAAGAATCTACTTTTACCATTGGAGTAATTCTTTTTCTCAACACAAAGTTCTTACTTCATGCTGTTTGGAGGAAAGAGCAATATTTGTGAAACATCATTGTCATTGTTATGTTTGATCAAAGATTTGGTGTATGCTCAGTAGTGAGGATCTTCAGTGGAAATATAATTGACAAGGGATCCACAACCAAAAATTGTGCTAGCTACCTCAAATGCATGGTATGGTTTTTCGATGGGAGACAACTCTGAGCTGTCTGTTACAGGCAAAACTTGCCATTGCATGGAAGTAACAGAAACAGATGTGCTGAGGCTGCAATGTAATCTTAGGGACTGGGTCTGACGAGGAAGATGGGGGCTATGAAAGAAGGATCGTAAATTTTGTCAAAGGGACAACAGAAGTAACCATGTCGCGGAAATAACTTCTGGAGCTGGTGGGATCATTGCAGAGATTTTGACACTATTGGACTCTGGCTTAATTGAGGTAAAAATCATATTGCTGCTGACAAGTAGTATCAGGTGGACATGAAACTTGAAATGTGCGGGTTATGTTTGGTTCAGCAGGTCAGTTTTATAAGCATTACTTTGAATTAATGAAGCATAACATTTGCTGTTTCAATTTTCTGCCTATCAGTGTTGAGAGAATGTTTCTAAATCTTCTCCACTTGGCTACTGAAAATAAAAAAAAATGTACTGGAAAATTTGTTTTTCCTCCTGCCTGGAAGTTCCAGTAAAAGAAATACCTGTCGAGTTATATGTGCAAGCCTTATATATGGAGGAAACTATGAAAATTGAAATAATGACATGTCGTGACTGTGTACAGAATGAAACTTTCATATCGAAGCAGATATAACAGAAGTGATACTGTCTTGAATGAATGAAAGAACTCACGCTATCAATTCAAGCATTCATATTGTGAAGTCAGAAACTAACTATTGATTCTGTAATTGCCTGTACTGATAACAGTTAAGAAGTATAATGGCTGCTGCTTCCTTGGGTTTCAGAAGCATGCTTAGATTGTTATATAATTTAAAAAAGTACAAAAATCAAGGACCAACCAACGTCAGTGAACAAGGGAACAGGTAAATTTGGAGATGCTACCTTCAAACAAGAAGGAAAATGCTGAGGAAGAGCTGTGGAACCATGTCAGATAAAATGAAAATGCGCATATGAACTTGTGTTCAAAGAAATGCCCAACAAAAGCTTCACATAACTTGAGTCAACGTGTGTCAGTCAAAGAGAATTTGGGGAAACATCATTCATCCTACTGGAAAAATGCTGCTAGATGTGAAGTAGAAGTTTGTCAAAAATAAATTGCTCAAATTAGAATGAAAAAAATTACAGAAATGTAATGCATGTTGGAGCAGAAAAATCATGATGCAGAATATCTGTGTAAGTGATTTTATGATATCAAAGATATTTCACAAAGTTACGTTCAAGTTTTCTATTAGTTTTCTATGAATAATTCTTAGTTGTGCAAAGTATTGTTATATATCACTATGGATACTATAATACTTCATGCTCAAAGTTCCCATTAGTATTAGTTATGCGCATGTATGCATGAAGCATTTTTGAATAATATAGTAAAAGTCAATTTAAAAATTCTAATTTTGCAACATTGAAAAATTACAATAAGTTTGAAAAACATTTCAAAAATTTAAAATTGAAATTTAATGGAGCGAATCTTCCAGTCAGCAACCGGCTTATGTGATTCTTGCTGACAGCAAGAAAAGACAGTTATGAATTACAAACTTTTGGTAACTGCAGTTGTAATCCAGACCTGGGTGCAGCAGGGCTCACAGAATTTAGGTGCCAGGACAGAAGAATGTGGAGTGCGGAAGAGGTGAGGTAACATCCCTTTTCCCTTTCCCACAGCAACTGTGTGTACTGTTCAATGATATATGCCACAAAGTGAGAAATTTAAGGATGCAAGTGTATAAGTTTGGGGGTGTGGGAGGCAAGAGTGGGTAGTCAGGTTGGAATGGTAATTAGGGATGGGGACGTTTGATAAATGGAAGTGGTGTGAACTCTGTTATTAATGACTGATCTATGCCAGGACTTTCCAGTGAATTATTTGAGTAAATATTCATGTTGGTAGTACTTAACAAAACCAAAACATCCAGTACAAAATTAAATATTGGGGAAATTTTCATTGGGACCGTAAAGCTATGTTTATTTGTTATGGACCAGAACAGATCCCCTCAAAACATTGAGAAAGTAGCCCAAAACCTAACTTTGTTAGTTGTTTTAAGCAGGTGTAATGTGAGGAAGGATGCAGCTGGTCAAACCATTTAGTTTTAAACAAAACAGGATTTATTTATAGGATTACCAGATGAAACACAAATAAACTAGAACAGAATAAAAAATAACTTAAATTATCCAAAACGCAACAGACTATCCCAATTTAGTGACGCTGTTCCCAACACTTGCAACAATGCACATAAACACCTCTTGGCACAAAAGGCAAAATCAAATGCAGGGTCTTCAAGGAGAGAAGTCAGGGGGGAAGGTGGGTCAGCATGGACCTGCTTCTCTTGGGTCCAGCAGCTTCACAATTGACTGACTGCCAAAAAAAATCAAACCCGAGAATAGCTGAGCTGGGAGAATTGGCCAGTCCCCTTTCATTGTACAAGTGTTTTGTTTTAAAATCATGAAAGCCTTTTGCCTGAGGGAGTATCTGTTAGCTGTAATCAAATTGGCCCTAAAACCCATCTAAGCCAGACTTTTCGGAATCACTGCTTTTATGAACTCTCTGGAAAAAAAACAAGGACAACAGAACCTTGTTAAAGGAGCAACATCGTCACACAATCTTCTCAGGCAGTTAGTACATATGCCACCTTAGGGCTACCATCAGATTCAGATGTACAACAGCATACGTACATCTTAAAGTACATTCCTGTTGGTATCTGCAGATGAGACCTTTTAAGTTACCATGCCTTCCAGGACTTTGCAACTCCCAGCATCTCTCCTAAACTATTACAGATGTCATTACTCTAACTAGTAATGTTAGTTATTATATTTTGGATTAAATTGACCCCAGTATCTCATATAAGTTGCCCCTACACAACCCAAAACTTTAAGTCCAATGCCTCCAAAAATCACCACTAATAACATGACCCCCATCCTGAATATTTCACCAACAGTTCAAATTCAGAGTCACTTCAGAAATTTCTTCCCAAACCAAATTTGCATATTTCATAGATTCTGTTCCCCTCCAACATAATAATTTTCCTACAGATTAGTGAGAGACAATATCTTTTTTATCCAAATAGTAATTCTTACACAACTTGCATGTCAAAGCACGTACAAGCTGTCTTCATGTTGGTGCATGCATGAAATTCCTAATTAGGCAATCGCTGCAATCTGACAGAATATCCATTAGGGCAACAAAGCTCCATTGAGCAATCATTTAGGGGGAGAAAAAGCACAGGTGATGTCAAGAGAACAGCTCCTGATCAGAACAGCAGGTACAGAAGATCTTCCTGTACACATGAAGGTACATTGTTGAATCACAGTCAATGGGAAATCAATGCATTAACAGAAACTTTAACATTATTAGTTTCAATGAAACATGTTTGGAAAAGGTTACACTTTATTAAATAAGACATAACTGGGTTTTAATGGTGTATAACATTCCTAATTAAACAGCACCCCTGCCACAAAGTGAATTTTAATTTTGTAAAATTTCTCCCTCACTAAGAACGTTCTCATTTGTTTGAAAGCTTGATGTTTTGGTTTCATCTTAATTTTAAGATAAATTTATTTTAATACTTTAAGTTTGAATTTATGGAGAATGGTAATTAGTGTTTCCAACATCCCTTATTTGCTTCAATGTGGTAGGCTGCTTGCCCTGCTTGAAACACCAGAGTTTACACCACATTTTAACTTCCACCTAGAAAGGGGCAATACATGTTGTCAAGCACTTGCTACATCTTCGCAGGCAGTTTTCAAGGACAGTGGTGATCACACTTTCTTCGCTGCTGACCAAAGATCATTGCCCAGAATTTGCTGTCCAATTTGTGCTGCACTTTTGCAAACTGCTATACATTGTTATCTCAGTGACAGACTTGCAATTCACATTCATGTAAATGATGGTTGTGTGGAGTATAGAGCAACCAAAAGGAGAGCAGGTAGAGTTTAATACCTAGTGTAGGCTGCAAAGACCGAATTAAAAACCTGAAGGTACCATGTTTACAACTATATGGGCTTTTCTTGGGAACAGGTCCAGGTCAATGGCCCCCATCGTAATCCAATTGTTTCAGGATGTGTTAGGGTCTGGTCAGACTGCCAGGACACCACACAGTCGGGTCAGGTAAGGTAAGGTTGGCTTGAGGCAAATCTTCAGGATATTGCTGCACTGGCTGGCCTCTCCCAGCTCTCTGTGCCATCTTCACTTCATCCTTAACCTGTCGCTTCAGGAGGTTGGGCTAGCGAGCAACCCAGGACCAGGCTCAGCCTCTGGTCCAGGATATGCCTCCAACATCCAGACACTGCTGGTTGTCACTACCACAAACTTCACTTCTACTCACTCATGGTAACAATTGATAATTACTGGAAGATGAGTGTTTACTAGTCCTCTCTGCCATCCTACAACAGAACACGGTCTCCAGTCGTCTTGGACTTACTTTGTCATTGGGTCCAAACCTCACTCTGTCATGGTGTACAATGATCACCCCATGTTAAAAGAATCTATGTGCAGGTATCTTCTATCCCAACCCGTCTCTGCATGCTCACCATAAACCCACACAAATTAATTTTAGAATCTTGAAGGTCAGGACCCTAGTGGACCAGAGCATCTCACCCATTTTCAGATTTTCATCATTGAAGTTTTATTTTAGTTTTTCTTTCTGTGTCTTATCACTCTCTATTAATGCTATTTTTCTTTCCCTACAGTACTTTGAATAATCTATTATACTCTTCCTGGTTTAGACTCAGTAGGGAATCTTCAGTCTGTTTGGCATTTCTACCTTATAATTGCCTACCTTATTTGAATGTTACATTGCAAGTGAAGGTATTGGACTTTTCTGTTCTCTGCAATTATCATGACATGAGAATGTGAAAAGTGTAATTTACTGCCTACACCATCTGTTCTGACCACAAAATCTGGGCTTGTAGCCAAACATATATCAGCATTTATGTATGTATTTATAATATATGGGTATGCATATATTTGATGCTGATCTCTCCCATCTTTAGTAGTTTTCCTGACTCTGTTTTATCCTGGGTGGTTTTTTTTGCGGTTATGAAAGTTTGGAATATACCTGATGACTTTTAGGCAGCTGATTTTAGGGATCTATAGTGACTGACTTAATACTGTACATCTATCTTTGGTAGCGAAGTGGCAACTTTTAAGTTAAGACGACATTAATTTAGATACATGTGAGATGTTGCATTTTGGGAAAGCAAATCTTAGCAGGACTTATACACTGAATGGTAAGGTCCTAGGAAGTGGTGCTGAACGAAGAGACCTTGAAGTGTAGGTTCATAGCTCCTTCAAAGTAGAGTCGCAGGTAGTGAAGAAGGCGTTTGGAAGTTTTTCCTTTAATGGTCAGAGCATTGAGTACAGGAGTTGGGAGGTCATGTTGCTGCTGTACAGGGCGATGGTTAGGCCACTTTTGGAATATCACTTGCAATTCTGGTCTCCTTCCTATCAGAAGAATGTTGTGAAACTTGAAAGAGTTGCCAGGGTCGGAGAATTTGAGCTAGAGGGAGAGGCTGAATAGGCTGGGATGTTTCCCTGGGGTTTTGGAGGCTGAGGGGTGACCTTATAGAGATTTATAAAATCATGAGGGGCATGGATAGGAGTATTAGACAAGGTTTTTTTTCCCTGGGATTGGAGAGTCGAGAACTCGAGGGCGTAGGTTAGGATGAGAAGGGAAAAATATAAAAGGGACCTAAGGGACAGTGCATCATCCTCCGCCATTTCCGTCACCTACAAACAGACCCCACCACCAGAGATATATTTCCCTTCTCACTCCATCTGCTTTTCATAAAGATCATTCCCTTCGCAACTCTCGTCATGTCCATGTGCTCCACCAACCCACTTCCCCTGCCATTGCAGGAATTCCAAAACCTGTGCCTACACCACCTCACCCCCACCATCATACAAGCCCCAAAGAAGCCTTCCACATCCATCAAGAGTTTTATCTGCACCTCCACACGTCATTTACCGAATATATGTTAATGATATAGAAGATGTTATCAGCAATAACATTAGCAAATTTGCTGATGATACAAAGCTGGGTGGCAGGGTGAAATGTGATGAGGATGTTAGGAGATTACAGGGTGACCAGGACAGGTTAGGTGAGTGGGCAGATGCATAGCAGATGAAGTTTAATGTGGATAAATGTATGGTTATCCACTTTGATGGCAAGAACAGGAAGGCAGATTACTACCTCAATGGAATTAATTTAGGAAAAGGGGCAGTATAGAGAGATCTGGGTGTTCTTGTACACCAGTCAATGAAGGCAAGCATGCAGGTACAGCAGGTAGTGAAGAAGGCTAATAGCATGCTGGCTTTCATAACAAGAGGGATTGAGTATAGAAGCAAAGAGGTGCTTCTGCAGCTGTACAGGGTCATGGTGAGACCACACCTGGAGTACTGTGTGCAGTTCTGGTCTCCAAATTTGAGGAAAAACATTCTGGCTATTGAGGGAGTGCAGCGTAAGTTCACGAGGTCAATTCCTGGAATGGAGGGATTACCTTACACTGAAAGACTGAAGCGACTAGGCTTGTATACCCTTGAGTTTAGAAGACTGAGAGGGGATATGATTGAGACATATAAGATTATGAAAGGATTGGACACTCTGGCAGCAGGAAACATGTTTCCGCTGATGGGTGAGTGCCGAACCAAAGGACACAGCTTAAAAATATGGGGCAGACCATTTAGGACAGAGATGAGGAGAAACTTCTTCACCCAGAGAGTGGTGGCTGTGTGGAATGCTCTGCCCCAGAGGGCAGTGGAGCCCCAGTCTCTGGATCATTTAAGAAAGAGTTGGATAGAGATCTCAAAGATAGTGGAATCAAGGGTTATGGAGATAAGGCAGGAAGCGGATACTGATTAGGAATGATCAGCCATTATCATATTGAATGGCGGTGCAGGCTCGAAGGGCTGAATGGCCTACTCCTGCACCTATTGTCTATTGTCTATGTAGTCTCCTGTACATTGGGGAGACAGGATGCCTGCTTGCAGAGCACTTCAGAGAGCATCTCTGGGACACCTGCACCACCAACCCCATGGCTGAACATTTCAACTCCCCTTCCCACTCTGCCAAGTACATGCAGGTCCTGGGCCTCCTCCATTGTCACACCCTAACCACCTGACGCCTGGAGGAGGAATGCCTCAACTTTTGCCTTGGGACCCTCCAACCCCAGGGCATCAATGTGGACTTCACCAGTTTCCTCATTTCTCTTCCCCCCCATCTTATCCTGGTTCTAACCTTCCAGCTCAGTACTGCCCTCATGACCTGTGCATCTTCCTTCCCACCTATCCGCTCCGCCCTTCTCTTTGACCTATCACCATTACCCCACCTCCATCTACCTATCGTACTATAAGCTACCTTCCACCATCCCCCCTAGCTCCACCTTCCTCCCATTTATCTCTCCACCCCCTCGACTCACGAGCCTCATTCCTGAGGAAGGGCTCTTGCCTGAAATGTCGATTCTCCTGCTTCTTGGATGCTGCCTGACCTGCTGTGCTTTTCCAGTACCACACTCTCAACTCTGATCTCCAGCATCTGCGGTCCTCACTTTCTCCTAGCCAGCATTTATTGCCCATTCCAAATTGTCCTCGAGAAGATGGTGGTGAGCCTTTTTCTTGAACCACTGCAGTCCTTGGGGTGTAAGTACACGCACAGTTCTGTCAGGAAAGGACCTTCAGAATCTGAGAAAATTAGACAAAATAGATTTGAGTTAATTATAGGCTAAATGCTATTCTTAATGCCCAATTTTGGCCTTAGCAAAAAAAAAAGCAACTGTGATGATGGTGCTGAATTGGAGATTCAGGGGCTTGGAATGCTCTTGTCAATTTCACACAGGATTCACTCCATGTTCATTGCAGTCTGTGATGCCACCTAGTGGACCCTGAAAAGTACAATATTGTTGATGTAATGGTGGAGTGGTGGAGGGAGAATAAAGAAAGTTGTATAGTGAGGCCACAAGCATGAGATGAGTCATGCAGACAACTACCTAGAGGTTATGAAGTGGGGAGAGTGAGGTTTAGAAAACTGTACGGTAATTGTTGATGCACTTGGTGTTTTTTCATATGCGTATATCTCAAACCACAGGAGAAACATTACCAGTGATGCCTTTATAGAATTCTCCAAATGCAGTGACAAAAAAAAGGTCCAACAGCAGAAAATCTACATATTCCTGACACAAGACTCCCAAAACAACTCCTTTACCCAAGAGTTCACTTGTGGCAGGAGATTCACAGGAGGATGGGGTAAATGCTTTAGCAATGTCACAAACCATCCCTGAAGAAGTCAAGCATGTGAGTCTCTGACTTGTACTGACTGAAAGAGTAGGTTCATTTCAGAAAGCACCAAACATTGCAGGATTTCATGCAGAGATGGACTGTAGGCATTGGAGAGAACACGCAAACCTCCAAACAATTTAACTACTTGATCCTTAAAGTACCACCTACCTCACATGAAAGAGTGTGCAGTTCACATAGCAGATTTGTCAGCCAACTTAGAACTCACTGAACCGGATGTAACAATAGACAATAGGTGTAGGAGTAGGCCATTCTGCCCTTTGAGGCAGCATCACCATTCATTATGATCATGGCTGATCATCCTCAATCTGTCTCCTGTTCCTGCCTTATCCCCATTTTTTGTTTTTGAGGAGGCATACTCTCAGATCCCCCAAAAAATGTTTGCATAAAGAAAGGTCATGGAGTAAATGGTAGTTTCACAGGACTAGTAATCAAGAACTCCGGTCTAATGTCCTGAGGACGTGGGGTTGAATCCTACAAGACAGGTGGTGAAATTTCAATAAAGGTTTGTGCGAAGATTTGTAGCTCGGGTGCTCGTTGTTGTGGTTCTGTTCGCTGAGCTGGAAGTTTTTGTTGCAAACGTTTCGTCCCCTGGCTAGGAGACATCATCAGTGCTCTGGAGCCTACATGAACATCAACTAGCCACGAAACGACACGACCAGCTATCCCTAGTAGCCACACACTCAGACAACAAGCAACATAAATTCGACTGGGAAAACACTACTATCATAGGGCAAGCCAGACAGAGAACAGCCAGGGAATTCCTAGAGGCATGGCATTCATCCACAAACTCCATCAACAAACACATCAACCTGGACCCAATATACCAACCACTACAGCGGACAGCTGAAACTGACACCCGGAAGCGGCAAGGACAGACCACTATAAATACCGGAAGAAACATCAAAGAAGTGCTTCGCAGGAGGCTCCAGAGCACTGATGATGTCTCCTAGCCAGGGGACGAAACATTTGCAACAAAAACTTCCAGCTCGGCAAACAGAACCACAACAAATTTCAATAAAAGCTAGGCTAATAGCAAACTTGTAGCTACTGTTGATTACGATTAAAAACCCATCTAGTTCACTAATGTCTTTTTCATTGCAGAAATATACTTTATTCATTAAAAATATGTATATGCACAGGTACCATAGCAGTTCTGTTACAGTCTTTGCATATAAGAAAAAACAAAATGGAATTTGACATTCTTTGCAGTTGCAAAACCCCCCACCAACCCAACCTCCACTCCCGGCACCTTCCCCTGCAATGCAGGAAATGTAAAACTTGCGCCCACACCTCCTCCCTCACTTCCCTCCAAGGCCCCAAGGGATCCTTCCATATCCGCCACAAGTTCACCTGTACCTCCACACACATCATCTATTACATCCGCTGCACCCGATGTGGCCTCCTCTATATTGTGGAGACGGGCCGCTTACTTGCAGAATGCTTCAGAGAATACCTCAGGGACGCCTGGACCAACCAACCCAACCACCCCGTGGCTCAACACTTTAACTCTTCTACCGAGGACATGCAGGTCCTTGGACTCCTCCACCAGCAGAACATAACAACACGACGGCTGGAGGAGGAGCGCCTCATCTTCCACCTGGGAACCCTCCAACCACAAGGAATGAACTCAGATTTCTCCAGTTTCCTCATTTCCCCTCCCCCCACCTTGTCTCAGTCGGTTCCCTCAACTCAGCACCGCCCTCCTAACCTGCAATCTTCTTCCTGACCTCTCCGCCCCCACCCCACTCCGGCCTATCACCCTCACCTTGACCTCCTTCCACCTATCCCACCTCCATCGCCCCTCCCCCTAGTCCCTCCTCCCTACCTTTTATCTTAGCCTGCTTGGCACACTCTCCTCATTCCTGATGAAGGGCTTATGCCCAAAACGTCGAATTTCCTATTCCTTGGATGCTGCCTAACCTGCTGTGCTTTAACCAGCAACATATTTTCAGCAAGGCATTTCCTACTCAATCTCGACACTTTTTGCATACATTTTGAGGCCAAGTGAGGTTCTGATAACTGAACAGATCATCATTGTACTTTGGCAGAAAGATCTTAGACAGTGGATGGGAAATCTGCCATTCTTATCAGGTCTCGCTTACATGTGACTCCAGAGCTACGGCTACGTGGTTGGATTTTAACACTCTGGATATTTAGAGGTGCAATGAATGTAGATCCAATAAGTTGTGTCTGTAACTCATTAACAAATAATAAAAATGGACAAAGTGCATATTTGGATATCTACATGCATCTTTTCTAAACATTGTGATGGGAATCCATGAATATCATGAAGATTTAATTTAATTTGTTCAAATTGTGATTCATAATTTTATGGTTTTTTTAACATCTTAATTTGAAACAAAGCTTAAGAAAGGGACCAACAGCTGTGTTAACAAATTTATGGTACAGACTTCACTGAAAGCTGCCCACAGATGTTTTCAGGCTTTTGCGAAGATACCTGTTGTGGATTCAATGACCTATGCAGGGTTGGTGACAGCAAAATTTCAAATCGATTAAAGAATCCTCACTTTTTTAAAAAGCATCAATCCCATTTGTAGCAGCAGAGAGTCTCCAGGCATGACCTGATAAGAAACACCTAATTAGCAACCTGCCTCCAGGATCACTATTCTAATCTGGCCGAAGAGGCAGGAATCACCAGCCAAAAGTTAAGGTGGCTGGTAGTGTTCATTGTGACAGTGGTGAGTGTTGCTGAATAGGGAGCAAGTATTCCATGACCATTAACTTTAATGATTAATTCAATGATAAAAGAAATATGGAACTGATGGCATCTGAAGACTTCTGTTTAACCTAAGTTCTCTCCTGGACAGTAGACACAATGAGAGAACATTACAATGTCAGACCAGTGCCCACAATGATCCAAGTCTTGTTTTCACCATGTAAAGGTTGGATTAGCTGTAACTGTCAGAACACTGAGAAATTCCACTGTACTTTTACCTTTTGTAAACTGCTGGTAGATGGAAGCTTCAAGAGTCCTGTTTGTCCTTAAAAACACTAGATTATCTGGTGATAAGGCTCCAGTTGCATTCTCTCCATTGCTGGATGGGTTCCTGACATTGCAGTCAGTCCATTTCCATGGAAAGCAAACAAAGGCAAGACCACATTTGCAAAGGAGATTGACGAATTCTCTTCAGATTTTTGTTGGTCACTAACTCTCTGCATACTTTCAAAAGAACAGGAAAGTTCCCTCAGTCAGATGTGAGTTAGACTGAAATCATGTTCAGAAAGTGAAAAAGAAATTGAAAAGTCAAGATGATGTCTTGAGTATGTAATTAAAAGGCAAGTATCCAACTTAATGACTTTATGTAGATTTCAGTGCAGTCTCCAGTGAAGTAGACTCTGTAGAGGATCAGAACAAGGTGGATCAAAACTGCTTAATTTCTATGTGCAACCGCACTTGTGAATGGATTGGAAGTTTTTGTCCAAATTACTCCATAATAAGAATAAACACACCATTATTTTCTTTGAAAAAAAGCAGGCGTCTAGCTTTGCTGTATATGGGGCAAAGATCTCCAAATCAGATACATATTAAGCCTGAAATTTTCCAGTTAAAAGCATGAGACACATATAAAACAGACAATGCCAGTAAGAAAAATCATGTAGATTTAAGTAAATGATGACCATAGGAATGGATCATGTTCATTAAAGCAGATAAATGCCCAATGTCATACATGCAAATACTTAAAAGTGCCTCTGTGGTCTGACGTATGCTCTACCTGTCCTTTTTATTGGCATGCATTATGCATCGTTCTTGGTTAAAAGGTAATTGAATTACATTCTCTCCTAATACTGCTGAAATGTCCGCTTCCCTCTTAGCCCAGACTTTCCTAAATTGGTTACCTGGTCTGTATAGACCTAACTAATCAGAGGTAGCGTGCACACGTGAATGCTGTAGTCGGCCTTAGTACTGGCATCCGAGGGAAGAATCAATAGTAATTCAATTGCCTGATTTGTTGTTCTGTAATGCTTGCTGGAAATGCACATGTTGCTTTGAGTCCACAGCCAAATCGTGTCTCTCTGTATGTTGATCAGGTAGACCTAAGGGCCGAGTCCATGCTTGGTCTCACCTGATCTCCAAATACAAACTCTTAAAGTCTTTTGCCAAAAATGAGGAACATTGCTATGCAATAATTCCTCACAGCTCAAGCAAAATTGACATACCACACAAACTGAACTATAAGGTGTTAAATAATCCTATGGATTTTTACTCTTTTTCGATAAAACACCCAACCCACATACGAATATTCTGAAACTGTATCCTTCTATTTGCTAGATATCTTAGTGAGTGTAAAGATATGAAACACAGAAGTTATACCTACATCATCAGTCCAGAGTTTTTGCTATATCTTTCAGTTGGCTCATGCTACTTGGATCAATAATTCCTGGAAGTCAGGTTCTTCTTCCACATCATTAATGCTCAGCATTGAAGTTGTAATTATGTTTTGCGAGTAAGATTAGCATAAAAGAACTACTAGATGTTTACATTTGCACACAATGGAAAATCAAGGCGGCCTTGTAGAATAATCAAGCCTCTTCGACAATTTGATATTCCATCATGCCCAGCACTGGAGTGATGCTATTGGAGGAGCATAAACACTGTGCAATCAATCCCAAGTAAAAGGTGGCCTGTTTGTATTAAGGCCACCTGTGCCACCAAGATGATGAATTTTTGACTGTGGGTGACTTCAAAACAATACATCGTCTACATTAATGTAAAGGAGCATGGAGGAAGCTGTAAGTGCCTTTGCCAAAGACCCTTAAATTGTGAGCAGTCAATAACCTTGAAGAAAGCTACCCAAAAGAAAGGAAATGACATCACTTGGTGCTTTTTGGAAACTTGGCTGATGGTGAGAAAGGTATTACCTGTGAGATCTGTTTTGTATGCCTGGTCTGTCTGTGCTACCGCACGCTGCCCTTAAAGTGGGGGTGGAGGATACAGACTATCATCCATGTCCTGCTGGAATGTGCCTTTGCAAAGAAAGTCTGGAGAAAGATGCAAGGCTTCGGTTGAGCTTCATCTTGAGCAGCCTCCGTGACACAGGACTCTGTGCTGTATGGGCTGTTCCCCAAGAAGCACCGAGACAAACATCAACTGTGCCTGGAGGACCATCAACTTGGTGAAAGACGCTCTTTGATCTACCCAAAACTTGTTGGTCTTCCAGAACAAGGAGTTAACCCTGACTAAATGTTGCTGTTCCAGGGTCCAGGACTATGCGCTGAGGGATGCAGTAAAGCTTGGGGCTGCCAAGGCAAAGAGGGGAAAAACCAATGTCTGAGGAAATACCATTATCTGAGGCCTTTTTGCCAAAGTCAAATGGGGCTCTGTTCAGTTATCAGGTGCCTCAGTTATACATAGATATAATATTATTCAAATAAAGATGCATTTGGTTTGTTTATTGGATAGAATCAAACTCCAATGTTTGTTTTCTTCATATACAGAACCAAGCTGCTTTAATAAATTTGTATGTGTATATATACTTTTATGAATAAAGTATATTGTTGAAATTAAAAAAAAAACAAAAGCAAGGGGTTGACCTTGACCGAGTATTGCAGACTGGCACATTCCAGGTTGAGGGCTGTGTTGAGGGATGCACGGAAAGTTGGGGCAGCTGCCACCAAAGTGCAGTGGGGAAAGACCACCCTCTTTCTGCCGGAGTACAATGGGGGTTCTTTTAGTTATTGCATCCTCCTGATGCCTCAAATATATGTAAAAATATTCTTGTACAATTAAGAAATGACTGTCAGATAGAGCTAAACTCCAATGGTTGTTTCTTCATATGCTGCTATACAGAATTGAACTACTTTAGTGACAAAAATATTAAAATATTTTTACGGATAAAGTATATTTTTGAAATTTAAAAAAAACCCAAAAGGATTTAGCAGACTCTGTGATATTGATTTCCGTTATTACTATGTCAATGCCATGCTGGCGCTGTCCATGGAGAACATTTGGCATCCAACAACAGCAAAGACAAAGCAGCCAAACAAAGTGAGGAATTTTTGCAGAAAATCTGGAAGTTCTTTCTTTTTAATCAATTTACAGAGTGTATGAGAACAACTAGGTCAAGCACAGGTTAGGTTAGATATTAAAATATCATTAGCATTTATTTGTTTTAAGGTTATTTTTAAAATATGGAGTTTTTATAATGAAATATAAGGAATGGTATTCCATATTTCTAAGGTTGGTTTTTCAGGGTCGGTGAGGTTGTTTATAAATAGAACATAGAACATTACAGCACAGTACAGGCTCTTTAGCCCTCACTGTTGCGCTGATCTGTGGAACCAATCTGAAGCCTATCTATCCTACACTATTCCATTTTCATCCATATGCCTATCCAATGACCACATAAATGCTCTTAAAGTTGGCGAGTCTACTACTGTTGCAGGCAATGTGTTCCACACCCCTACTACTCCATGTTCTATGTACTCGCTGAGTAAAGAAACTACCTTTGTCATCTGTCCTATATCTATCACCCCTTAATTTAAAGCTATGTCCCCTCATGCTAGCCATCGTCATCAAATGAAAAAGACTCTCATTGTCCAGCCTATCTAACACTCTGATTACCTTGTCAAGATTACTCAATCTTACAGACATCAACCCACCTTCACTCCAGAGAAAGCAGGTTCAGCCTAATCAATCCTCAGATGACACTAAAATAGGTTGTATTGTGGAATGAGGAAGGCATTTGAACAAATACATGGGTAAGAAAGGTTTAGAAGGATATGGGCCCGAGTGCAAGGAAATGGGGTTAGCGCGGATGGATATTTTATTGGCATGGACCAGTTTGGGCTGAAGGGCCTGTCTACGTGCCGTAGGACTCTATGACAAACCACTCATTCCAGATATCAATCTCATAACCCTCCTCCAATTCACCTCCATTGCTTTTACATTCTTTCTTCCTCAAGTATCTTGATCAAATGGATCAATGGGCTGAAAAATTGCAGATGCAGTTCAATTTGAATAAATACGAGGTATTGCATTTTAGTACAACTGACAATGGTAGGATTTATTTAATTAATGGTAAGACCTTGGATAGTGTTGTAGAACAGAGGGAACTAGGGGCTTAGATACAAAAGTCTTTGAAGTTTGTGTCACATATAGGCAGGCTGGTTAAAAAGTTGTTTGGCATACTTGCCTTCATTGCTCAGTCTTTTGAGTACAGGAGCTGGGAAATCATGTTGAGGTTGTACAGGTCATTGATGAGGACTCTTCTGGAATACTGTGTCCAGTTAGAACATAGAACAGTACAGCACAGAACAGGCCCTTTAGCCCACGATGTTGTGCCGACCATTGATCCTTATGTAAGGTAAACCTAATGTACGAACCCTCAACTTTCTGTGACCATATGCATGTCCAACAGTCTCTTAAATATCACCAATGACCTCGCTTCCACAACTGCTGCTAGCAACGCATTCCATGCACTCTCAATTCTCTGCCTCCGACATCCCCTCTATACTTTCCGCCAAACAACTTAAAACTATGACCCCTCGTGTTAACAATTTCTGCCCTAGGAAAAAGTCTCTGGCTATCAACTCTATCTATGCCTCTCATCATCTTGTACACCTCAATTAGGTCCCCTCTCTTCCTTCTTTTTTTTCAATGAACAAGTCCGGGCTCAGTCAACTTCTCTTCATAAGATAAGCCCTCCATTCCAGGCAACTTCCTGATAAACCTCCTCTGAACCCTCTCCAAAACATCCACATCTTTCCTATAATAGGGCGACCTGAACTGGACACAGTATTCCAAGTGCGGTCTAACCAAAGTTTTATAGAGCTGCAACAGGATCTCACGGCTCTTAAACTCAATCCCCCTGTAAATGAAAGCCAAAACACCATATGCTTTCTTAAAAACCCTGTCCACTTGGGTGGCAATTTTAAGGGATCTATGTACCTGCACACCAAGATCCTGCTGTTCCTCCACAGTGCCAAGAATCCTGTCTTTAATCCTGTACTCAACTTTCAAATTCAACCTTCCAAAATGCATCACTTCGCATTTATCCAGGTTGAACTCCATCTGCCACCTCTCAGCCCATCTCTGCATCCTGTCAATGTCACGCTTCAGCCTACAATAGTCCTCTATATTGTCAACAACACCTCCCAACCTTTGTGTCATCTGCAAACTTGCTAACCCATCCTTCAATCTCCTCATCCAAGTCATTAATAAAAAAAGAGTAGAGGCCCAAGAACAGAGACCTATGGAATACCACTCACCTCTGACTTCCAGGCAGAATATTTTCCTTCCACTACCACTCGCTGTCTTCCGTCGACCAGCCAATTCAGTATCCAGACAGCTAAATTTCCCTGTATCCCATTCCTCCTGACCTTCTGAACGAGCCTACCATGGGGAACCTTATGAAATGCCTTGGTGAAGTCCATATACACCACATCCACCACTCGACCCTCATCAACTTGTCTAGTAACATCCTCAAAGAACAGTTCTGGCCATCCAGTTAAACAAAAGATATTGGGAGAGGCTTCAGAAGAGATTCACCAGAATGTTGTCAGGTATGGAAGGTCTGAGTTATAAAGAAAGGCTGGATAGGCTTGGACCTTTTTCACTGGAGGGTAGGAGGTTGAGAGGCAACCTTATAGGAGTCTATAAAATAAGGAAGGGTATAGATAGAATTAATGGTAATTTTCTTTTCCCCAGGATATGGGATTTCAAGACAAGAGAGACACATTTTAAGATGAGAGGAGACAGATTTAAAAAGGACATGGGGGCAATGTCTTTCTTAAAACATAGGGTGGTTCGTGTGTGGAATGAACTTTCTGAAGATTTGGGTACAATTACAATGTTTAAAATACATTTGTATAAATACATGAATAGAAAATGTTTGGAGGAATATGGGGCAGGAGTAGGCAAGGTGGGACTAAGGTAGGATTATGTTCAGCATGGACTGATTGGACCAAAGGCTCTGTTTCCATGCTATATGACTCTATGACTCCATAAAGACAACAAAACTGCAGTCTCATCAAAGCTCTCATCTGTCTAATGAAGGAGAATATCCTTATTTTTTACATGCAATTACTGTTGCAATATGGTATGGTATTCCATTAGCCTCCTTCATTACTTGCTGTAATAACTTTGTCACTCCTGCATGTGAACACAGATCACTTTGTAATTCAGAATTCTGCAGTTATTGTCCACTTAAATAATACTCTGCTTTTTTAAATTCTGCCTGTCACAGTGAACAGCTTTACATTTTCCCAAATAATACTTCATCTGCCAGAATTTTGCTCATCCACTCAACCTCTGTTTGCATAAGTTTAGGGTGAGGGGGCAAGATTTAAGATTTAAGGGGCAACTTTTTCACAGAAAAGGGTGATGCATGTATGGAGTGACCTGCTCGAGGAAGTGGTGGAGGCTGGTACAATTACAACATTTTAAAAAGGCATCTGGACGGGTAAATGGGACTGGATTAATTTAGTTTATCTGGTTGGCAAGGATGAGTTGGACCGAAGGGCCTGATTCTGTACTGTACATCTCTGTGACTCTATAAAGATGTAACATCTCTGAATTTCAGTTTATATAATAGTCAGGAAACGGAATAATACATGTGTGTGTTTTGGGATCTTTCAAATTCAAATCTACATTTAGATAGCTTTTTATTGTTTTTGTATTTGTGCACAGTAGATTTCTGGCTCGTGTAATTACATTTCAGTTAATGGTCACCAAATTAACTAAAACAAAAAAAACTTAGCAATCAAAATTTTGTTCTGGGATCTGACTTGTCAAGCAGTACCATCGGCTAGAATCATAACATATAATAATCCAGAGATTATTACCCTAGATGCCCTGTTCTTCAATTTGGTGTTTCTTTGCTAGTCATTTCCTTTCCTCAGTCTTTGGTACCAATATGATCTTCCTCCTACTCCCATGTTCCTGTCCAACCTTGAACGAATGTCAACCCTGGCACAAGGCAGTAAATGTTTCTTTTGCTTTTCTTCTTTGTTTACATAGCTTCCTGTTCCAAAATGTCACAGTCAGTTAGTTAGTCGATCCTGCAGCCATGAATCTCATCCAAACAAACAGAAGTAACCTCAAACCTGTTGGATAATTGCAAAAAACTAAGGCTCCAGCACTCTTACCCTGAGTCCCCCTTTCTGTCATACTTTTAGTTACCCTTAACACTGACCACATCAGAATACCCCACTTTATGAATGTGACCACATTCTAGGACAATCTATCCCTCCTTCCCTTATATGCCTCACATCGCCAAGGACCTAAGTTCAATTTTACCCTTGGGAGATTGTCTGTGTGGAGTTTGCACATTCTCCCCATGTCTGCGTGCTCTAGTTTCCTCTTACAGTCCAAAGATATGCAGTTTAGGTGGTTTGTCCATTCTAAATTGCTTATAGTGTCCAGGGATTTGTAGGTTAGGTGGATGAGCCATGGGAAATGCAGGGTTACAAGGATAGAGTAGGTCTGGGTGGGATGCTCTTTCGAAAGTCGGTGAGTATTGATGGGTCAAATGGCCTGCTTCCACACTGTAGGGATTCTTATTGGTTGTAGTGATTGTAATTCAGCATCCAGCTCAAATTCTAAGGTGAAGCAGCTCGAGTTTTATATACCTTACTTAGATTTATTTGTCCTGAATCACACTGGCTTCTAGGAGCTCCCGCAGATTGCAGCTGTGACACATTACCAATTCTGCTATTCTTAACGTGTTTTAATTAATTACGTATTTAATTATTTTCCATAATCCAGTAGTAGACTTTTGTGTCACAACAGAGTTGTGATGTTATATACAGACTGTAGTGCTGGAAATGAAGACCAACAGGAGATGGTAGAGCAGTTTATGAAAAAGAAACATGGATAAGGAAGGAAAATTAAAATAACTGGTGGGCTCCAATGGTTACAATGAAGTGCATTAAAAAAAAGGAGCAAAGGCTTGGACTATAATCTTCCAAATGTTAATGTTGATTTGGTAGTGATGTCAGAGGATGGTCAGGGTTGACGACATAATGCCGTAAATGCAAAAAAAAGGAAATAAAGCAATAAAACAGGGAACTACAGAATAATTGGTCAAAACACTGATCATGAATAAGCTTCTGGCCACATAGATTCACAGGTCACCCAGAACATTGGGGGTTAATTAAGAAAAGCTGGCTTGGATTTGTCTGTTTAAACTGGCACTTGAAAAGAATAACTGAGTTCTCCAAGGTGATAATACTAAAACCATATTTCAAAATAAGGTATTTCATTGGCTCCCAAGCTAATGGAATGTATTGCTAAAGGAAAGGCAGTGGGCATGGCAGATAATAATAAATAACATCATACACAAATGAAAACTCAAACTTCAGACGAAAATCAACCATGGTGGCTTAGCACACTTAAGAGTTGTACTTTGTTCAACAAGCCCTAGCTTTAACATTTTTTTTAACTTAAATGAGAATAGAGCTTAAAATATCAAGGTTAAAGCAAAATTACTAGTCCTGTGCTAACTGCACCTGCAACAGCCATACCGTGTGGAGACAGGACAAGCATCTCCAATAGAAACTTTACTGTTTCTGTATTTAGCTACACACATGCAGAGACCAGAAGTTGTTATCGACAGTACATAATCTTGATTATTGACTTGATCATTGACTATTTTTCCCTAATTACAAAGGCAAATTCCAAGTCTACCATAATGGATTCTAATTTCCTTCTCAGCATTTAGCAATAAGGCTTTGCTTATTGTCACTGGATATGCTCTCTAAAAAATGAAGAATGTTCAGTAAATATCTTGCTTTTTCAAAATGTTCTCTTCCTAAAACAATAAACAAAATTGTCTTTGACTCAAATAGTCTATGTTTTGCATGTTCATTTTATTTCAAAACAGATTTGGATCATTATCTTGAGAGATAACAGTAGTCAGAACAAGGGAAATGTGCACATGTGGATGTTCAGGTGCTGTTTACCTCCATCCCCTCTTACCCGCCCATTGATTGTTTCAATTTAACTTAAGTTCATTTAATGGCCTTGTTAATTATTAAACAAATAACTTTTAGGTCAGTTAGTACGCTGATAAAATGTATAAATATGTACAAATAAAACAATGGTAATTTTAGGCCTGGCGAAGCATCAACACCAATCTCCTATGAAATGGAGACCTGCGCCCATCTACCACTATGGGGTGTTTGCAAGAACCCAGGTGCCTCTTCACAGAATGCAAAGGCAAAACCACAGATTGAGATTCAAATGTTCTCTGATATTAAATCTCCTAATCTCCTGTTTTTCAGCATGAGAGAAGGTGATCAACCACTTACGGGAATTACTACAAGCAACATGAAAAGGTGTTGGAGTGTGACAATTGGCTTCACTGCTCATGAGCTTGAGAAATAATAGCAGTCAGAACAAGGGAATGTGCATGTGTGATTGTCATGTATGACCTGTACTGGGTGAGTATAGCTGTTAAGATGTCTTGCACTACCTTAATAGAACCTTAGTAAGTTTGTATCTGCAGTACTGTATACAGTTTTGATCCCCTTACCTTATAAAGGATGTATGTGTCACAGATGGGTGTAATGGAGGTTCACCAGATTAATCCCTCGGATGGCAAGACTGCCCTGTGAGATTGAGGAGACTGAGCCTATATTCATGAGTGTTTAGAAGAATAAAAGGTGATGCAACTAAAACTTATGGTTCCCCTCCTTGGATTAGATTCCCTACAATATGGAAACAGGCCCTTCGGCCCAACAAGTCCACTCCGACCCTCTGAAGAGTAACCCATCCAGACCTATTCTGTTTGATTGATGCACCTAACACTATGGGCAATTTAGCATGGCCAATTCACCTAACTTGCACATCTTTGTACTGTGGGAGGAAACCCACACAGACACAGGGAGAATGTGCAAACTCCACAGAGACAGTTGCCCGAAGTTGCAATCAAACCTGGGACCCTGGTGCTGTGAGGCAGCAGTGCTAGCCACTGAGCCACCATGCTGCCCAATTAGTTTAGATTCCCTACAGTGTGGAAACAGGCCCTTCGGCCCAACAAGTCTGCACCGACTCTCCGAAGAGCAACCCACCCAGACCCATTCCCCTACAACTAACACTATGGACAATTTAGCATGGCCAATTCACCTAACCTGCACATCTTTGGATTGTGGGAGGAAACTCACGCAGACACGGGGAGAATGTGCAAACTCCCCACAGACAGTCGCCCGAGGTGGGAATTGAACCCGGGTCCCTGACGCTGTGAGGCAGTAGTGCTAACCACTGTACTGCCCTCCTTGTGGAGTTGAGGATCAGGGAACACAATTTCAGAGTCAGGGGCAAGTTATTTAGGACTGAGAGGAAGAGGAACCTCTTCACTCAGAGGGTACTGAATCTTTGGAATTTTCTACCCTGGATGGTTTTTGAACCTTAGCCATTGCATTTGTTCAATGCAGAATCTGCTTGATTTCTAGGTATCAAAGAAAACTAAGGGATAGTAAATGATCAGCCATGATTTTGAATGGTGGAGTAGGCACAAGAGGTTGAATGGCTTATTCCTCCTTTACTGTTCAACCATAGTAGTACTCACAATTGTATATATCACACCACTGACTTCTCACAAAGACTACCTGTCCATATTGTCAACATAATTGCTGTTGCTGTGAAACCATAATTTTGTTAACTATTACTGGAAGGAATTGTTTACTTTCCCTTGTAGTGTCACCTTTGATTTTCTTTGTAAATGTAAAATACCTTTTGTCATTTTAATAAACATTAATGCATTAATTCCAACACTTTTTAATGTAACATAACACATTTCCAAGGTATACTTTTTTAATATAAATTTGCTACAAGTAACCTAAATAAATTGTTAAAAGGTTTCACCCCAGGGATTTAACACAATCTGAGCTTGACACTACAGGACAGTACTCACTGAGCAATTTTGTACACTGCTCTGATTGTCACCGTAACTGCAGGGAATGTACTCACTGCCTATGTAGTGTTGCATCTGTTGGAGATGCTGTTTTTGTACTGGAGGATAAATTGTCTGCTGGCTCTGCTAGTCTTAAACGTTTCCATGGCACTGTTGCAAAGACTAAAGGAGTTCTCCCCAGTGTGGTAGCCAATATTTATCCAGCAGTCAGGAGCACAAAACAAGATTATCTGATCACCATGAGATTGCTGCCTCGGAGCCTCCCATGTACCAATGGGCTGTACAGTTTCCTACTTTACAGTAGTTCAAAAGTTTGCATGTAAAGTGCTTGGAGATAATCTGAGGCTTGTATAAATTCAGAAGTGATATATTTGACTCAGTAAAGGGTTGATTTCGCTCAGTTAGCTGGATTTCTTGTTTAATTCCTATTACCACCTGCGGTTGTCATGAAATTCTCCTTCTCTGACCCTCAGGTCTAATGGTCCGATAAGATTACAGCTACTTCACCTTTATCCAACGCCAAGCAATAACTTTCTCTTCTAACCTGTTGATTATTTCCTCCACATTTTAATTAATAATATCTTCAGCATTGTATTTATTTTTTAAAACCACAATATCCCTGTAAGTTCTTTAGAACTACTGTGGGGTCAGAAAGAAAATGCAAATCAATCTTTCTGGTACCAAAACACATCTCAGTAGGAAGGTAGGGAAAACATTCAAACACCAAATGTACCTGGGAGATGTCAACTTAAAAGTGATATATAGACAAAACACTCAATGTTAGAAATTTGAAACAAACAAAAACTCAGTAGATCTAGTAGCATTTTGTGAAGAGAGAAACAGAGTCAACATTTTAAGTCTGGTATGACTTGTTTTTCAGAACAAAACAACTCTTTTTCTTTCCACTGATGCTAACAGAGCTGCTGAGTTTCTGCAGCATTCACTGTGTTTGTATTACAAATGTGAACTGGTTGGGCAGCATTTTAAAAACCCTTTTCATGCAAAGCAGGCACCATTGTGTAAGTTGGTATCGATTGTCCATCCCTAATTGCCCAAGGGCAGTTAAGAATTGAGTACATTGCAAAGGATTTGGAGTCACAAGTAAGCCAGCAGATATCCTACTCTGAAGGATTTTAGAAAATCAGACTTCTGTTTTTTTAAAGAACAATTGACAGTGGTTACACGGCCACTATGAAGCTAGCTCTACATTCTAGTCTTTCTTACTGTTTGGGTGAATTCAAATTTCACCATGATATGGGGTTTGAACTCATGTCCCTAAAACATTTTGCTGGGCTTGGACACAACGGTGGCTCAGGGGTTAGCACTGCTGCCTCACAGTGCAAGGGCCCCGGGTTTGTTACTAGCCTTGGGTAGCTGTCAATGTAGAGTTTGTATGTCATTCCCATGTCTGTGTGAGTTTCCTCCCACAGTCCAAAGATGTGCAGGTTAGGTGGGTTGGGAATGCTGTCGTGTCCAAGATGTGCAGGCTAGCCAAGGTAAATTGGGGTTCCGGGGATAGGGTGGGGTACTATTCGAGGTCGGTGCGGACTGGATGGGCTGAATGGCCTCTTGCCGCATTTTACGGATGCTATGATTCTATGCTTGGCTAGCTTTAGTGACATTACCACTGCTACCAGGTCCCCCTCCTCTGCATTTGACATAAACTGAATTATGTTGCGTTGGCAAATCCGAATTCCTCATCGTGTTATTTCTGCTGCCAGTGAACACGTTCATTCAGCAATAGAGGCAGCGAGGACCACAACTGATAGGATCATTTTGTTGCGTTTTAAAAAAAACATGAAACAGGTGTAAATTAACTGTGTGCCCACAAACTCTATATAAGGGCTCTTGTGGGGCTGTGGTACTGACCCGACCTTTGACCCCCTACTCCGGAGATGTGTCATAATATTTCTGAACAGATTGGTTGGAAAAATACGTCCACAGAAACATCGTGGGAATTAACCATAAATTGCTGTAGAAGTCTACCTTCTCATCAGCTGCGACAAACGTTGCACTACAGAAGGATGCCACTAGATGGGTTGAAATTAATTTCATCCCTACTCATAAGTAGATATTTTAACGTTCAGAAGCATCTACTGACAGTATTTGGGTCAGCTCCTCACTCGATCAAAAAGCTCACCCCTGTAACTGCCATAGTAAGTATAAGAATAGAGATACCCAAGAAAACATCTTTCCTAAATAATTTAAGTATTCAAATGTAACATAAAATCATCACTTTCACAAATTCCGTGAGTTATTTTTATCGTCGTTATAATCGCAAGCACATCACAATTAAAAATACAAAAATGACCAATGTACACATTAGTTTTGCAACAGGAATTGAAAGATTGTGTAAAGGAATGGGCCGAATAAAATTCGTGCAGCTAAAGACAGCAGACCACTTTTGGTTAATGCTTTATTTTGTGATTGGCATTGTTGGAAAATGAGGGGCAGAAAGTAAAAATAGAAAACAGATCTAGGGTAGAGCGAAGGAACAATATCTGAAAAAGCTGTAAGCAGCTGCACCACAACAATACACAGGGAGGAAAGCTCAAAATACACATACAAGGACCAAACCTCACCAGCGTATACACACAGGGAACAAACCTCACATTCACACAAAGGGAGCAAACTCTAATATAAGCACAGGCAGTAAACCCCAAAATACACACAAGCAACAAACCTCACATTTACACATACACACGGAGTAAACCCTACAAACACAAAGGACAAACCCGACGTCTCCATAGAGCAATGCCTGAGATCCGCTCAGGGGCAACACGCGGAGACACACAGGAAGAACGGTATCCGAGATCGAAACACCCGGGAAGCAACACCTGAGTAACACAAGAGTGCAGCCCCTGTTGATGTCTGAGAGAGAAGTGAAAGAAAATAAAGGAACTGGATGCGTGTGTGCGAGAGGGGAGACCAGCTGCTTCAGCGACAACAACTCAAGAGGAAGGAAGGGTAGTGGCGGTCAGGGCGGAGACCCACGGGGTTAATAACAGAGACTCGTTGAAACCATGACAATCGTCTGAGCTGAGAGAGACATTCGGTAGGGACTAAGCCAGGGATCTCTGAGCGTGTCATTGAACTCAGCAGCAACTCAAAGAGGGGAGCTGCCGGAGAAGAAAGAGATAGAAAAAAAATGATTGGGGAAATCCCGGAAGAGAAAAGAGTGGAGATTAATTAAAAACGTAAATCCGGGAAAGGGAACTTTTGAACAAGCTGACAACTGCACGCATGAAGGAAGAGAGAGAATACATTTCCAAGGTGGAACAGTGCTCACATTAGATTCTGTGGCAGTGGACAATAGCTGAAGATTGAGTGAGAGGAGCAAATCAAAAGCAGGACTCTTGGAGAGAGAGAGAGAGACAGTGCTGACCTGGATTAATCTCACAAAGCCCTGACCTCAAACGACACGATACCCAGCACCAGCAAACACCTGTCCGCTTTGTCATCTCTTTCTGACATGAGATGAAGTTCAGGAATGAACGTATTTTAACAGTGCTCGTCCTGGGTACATTTCTTTCTATGTCCTGGTTCGTCGCCCGGCTGAATATGCAAGGTATGTGTGGCATTTCTGTCTGGACACTACAGTGACTAACCGGTAGCAGGTTGAAGTTGCTCCCCTGTAGAATCGGGACGCTACTTGACTGTAGTTGGTACTCTTTGTTTTGGAGTGAGGAACAACTCTTCTATCCTGCATATTTATTTTACGTGTTTCTGGAATCACAAACGTTTCTGGAATCGCAAACCCGCCAATATTCATTGATTCAGATAGTAATAAGCGAAGAGCCCAGATTAAAAAAATGCTGAGTTTAAATAAACATCGTTGGAATTACACTTCTCAGGGAAAGAGTTTGACTTTTTTTCCGACCAAAAACTTTATAAAATTTTTAAACTAAAAAGGCCATTACAATACATCGAACTTGAATATTATGGAAAATGCAATAAAACAAAACTTTTCATGTACAATTTGTATTGAGTGGAACATGCTGTATAACTTTTGATATTGGCAATTTTCATTCCTTGTCGAGCGTACAGACCAAAGTTTCCAGTCCCTTGATATACAATGGTGGAAACACCTCAGGCAGTGACCTTATTATTAGGTTGGATTTACATTGCCTGCTTTGAAAATTCAAACTTGTTTTGAAAATTGGCCCCAAATATCTTAGGTCTCTGTGCCTTCTACTCTTCAAAGTCATGATTGTGTACTGTTGTGTTCACTTGAGTGAATTACATCAGCATGAAGTCAAGCCATCAACAATTTCGTTAGACCAGATTGAGTGTAGGTCCTAAGTGTTATTATTTCTCTCCCTCTAGGTGTACTGCTCATGTTTTCCACTAACCATCTGCCTTTTTTAAAAATTGTGAATTGCCTATCCTCAGGGACATAGTTAATGCTTTCAATAATTTGAGTAAGAGTTACACTTTTTCATGCAAAAACTGCTTTGCATTGGAGATTAATACTCTATAGCCATCTGATTGAAGTCTAATGAATAAATGACCGAATATTTCTACATAGATGGAATGCCAGAAGTTTGAAATCTATTCCACATGTAATAACTGATACTTTGTCAATTGTTCCCTTTAAACCTGAGATTGGTAAACTTCTGTTCAGTGACATAGAGCCAAATGCAGATTCATGTTTAACTCAAAGATCAATCATTGTCTTATTGAATATAAACAGACCTGAGGGTCTATTGCTGTGTCTATGTGAGATTTTGTTTGAATTTGGATTGGATCAGGATTTTTGGGGCCATATTTTCAAATAATGCAAAATGGGTTAATTTTAACATGTTGATAATTAAAACAATGTGTATTCACAAACATTTATGTTAGAAAAGTGAAGGCAGTATAATGCAAATGGCATTTCTATTCTTCCAAAACATGTAATGAAAAGTGACAGTTTTCGTGCTCAATAAATGTCTCTTTGATAGGCATGAATAGTTTGGTCAGGATGATTTGGCATCCTGTAATTTGCTAAAGTTACACAAAGAGAAACAAGAGTAGACAAATCAGGTTCAGCAAGATTAGTCAGATTTTTAACAGAAGGAGAAAGAAGCTGCAAAGTCATAGCTAAATCCAAAAGCAGAATGTAAGAGAGTACGTAGGAATATGGGAACAACCCCTCAAGGCTCTTCACCATTCAATGAGATCAAGGCTAATCCGTGGCCTAATTCCATTTACTTGCCTTTAACACACATCCCTTAATACCATTGCTTAACAAATATTGATCTATCTCAGATTTTAAATTAACAACTGATCTAGCATTCACTGCCATTTGTGAAAGAGAGTTTCAATTGTCTACTACCAAGTGAGTAGAATTCTCTCCTGAATTATCTGGTCCTAATTCTTAGGCTCTGCCTAGTTCTGAAGAAGGGCTTATGCCCAAAACATCGAATCTCCTGTTCCTTGGATGCTGCCTGACCTGCTGCGCTTTTCCAGCAACACATTTTCAGCTCTGCCTAGTTCTACAATGCCCAACTAGTGGGAATAGAATAGTACACTATAATAATAGACCCTTCGGCACCATACCTATGCTGACCATGGTGTCATTCCAAATTAATTCCATCTGCCTGCACATGAACGATTTCCTTATTCCCTGTCTGTAAATTGTTTATCTTTTTCTACTTCACCTTTTCCTGTTAATACCTTGAAGACTTCCCCAATCTATTTTGAGTTGAAATCTTCCATGATTCCATGCTAGCTCTTCCAGATTAATTCAAAAGTTTCAAGATGTTCAGTTACCTCATCGATGATTATTGATTCCAAAAATTACCCCACCACAGATATTAGACAAACTGGTCTATGATTTCCTGGTTGTCCTCCTTTTTTTGTCCTCCTTAAAAAGCAAAGCAATGTGAAATTTTCCAAACCAGTGGGACAACCCCTGTGTCTAGGGACCTCTGAAAGATTATAGTTAGGGCATTTACAATGTGCTCTTCCTTTAATACCCTCAGGTGAAAACTGTCAGGTCCTACAGATCTGTCACTCTTTAATTCCATTAATTTCCTCATTACCAATATTTTACTTCTATTAATTTTATTCAATTCCTTTCTGTGATCCACTATTAATTTCCTTGTGACTTTCAGCAAGGTATCTTCCTTTCTTACTGTAAATATTGAGGTGAAATAATTATTCAACATTTCTGCCATTTCCCCATAGTCTTTGATATTTCCAGTTCCCACATTCAGTCTTTAGTGGACCAACATTGCTCCCGACAACCTGCTTTCAATTTATGTAGCTGTAAAATTTCTTGTTGTTGATTTTGATGTCCTTTGCAAGTTTCCTCACGTAATCCCTTTTCGTAGCTCTTATAAGCTGCTTTGTGGCCCTTTACTGTTCTTTGTATCTTTCCCATTCAGCTGGAACTGTGCTTTTTTTTCATTTTGTAAACCTTTTTTAGTTGTTTTTTTATGCTGTCTCTTTATCTCTTTAGCTATCCAAGCCAATGCCTTTTTTTTGTGAAGCAGAGCTTTTCTTCCTCATGGGTATAAACTCAATTTTTATTGCATTAAATGTTTCTTTCAACATGCTCCATTGCTTTTCAGTTGTTTTATCCATTAGCAGATTTTCACAGTTTATTGTGGACAGTTACTCTCATCCCATTAAAATAGGCCTTGCCTAAACTTTAGTAGCTGGTTTGTGCTTTTCACTTTCAAATGCTACATTGAACTCACTCATGTTATGATCGCTATTTGACAAATATTTATGCACGATTAGGTCACTAATTAAATCTGGCGCATTACTCGTTACTAAATCCAATATTGCTTGTCCCTTGCAATATGGCCATATTGCAAAAGGAAACTATCTCTGACACACTCCAGAAATTTACTACCTTTCTGATAGTTGCTTGTCCGCCTCTTCCAATCTATGTTAAAGTTAAAATCTTCCATTAATTGTACTTTTGCTTTGCTATATACTTGCCTTAATTTCTGCGGTCATACAACTAGCACTTCAGAGCCGCTACCAGGGTTCTGTACACAACACATGTTCTGGTTTTAAATCTTCCCCATTCCTCAGTTCCTCTTTTTTTTCACTAAATGCTTTACCCTTATAATATCCTCAATCACCATTGAAGTTTTTTTTCTAATCAGTAAGACTACTTCACATTCTCTGCAATTTTCTCTGTCTGTCCTTTAAACCGTATAAGCCTGTATGTTCATTTCCCAGTCCCAACCATCCTGCAGCCATGTCTCAGTAATGGCTACTATCTCCAGTTTGAAATTGTGCCAATGGCTCATTTCACTTATTCCTTACACTCTGTATTTAGAATATAGAACATAGAACTTTACATCCTTCCTATAATGCGGTGACCAGAACTGCACGCAATATTCCTGGTGCGGCCTTACCAGTGTCTTGTACAGCTGAAATATGACCTCATGGCTCCAAAATTCAATCCCCCTACCAATAAATGCTAACACATCATATGCCTTCTTAACAACCCTATCAACCTGGGTGGCAACTTTTAGGGATTTATGTACCTGGACACAGAGATCTCTCTGTTCATCTACACCGCCAATAATTTTACCATTAACCCAGTACTCTGCATTCCTGTTATTTCTTCCAAAGTAAACTACCTCACACCTTTCTGCATTAAACTCCATTTGCTGTTACTTAGCCTAGCTCTGCAGCTTATCTATGTCCCTTTGTAACCCACAACATCCTTCGGCACTGTCTACAACTCTGTCTGTCTTAGTGTTATCTGCAAATTTACTATACCATCCTTCTACACCCACATCCAGATCATTTATAAAAATGACAAACAGCAGTGGCCCCAAAACAGATCCTTGTGGCACACCACTCATAACTGAGCTCCAGGATGAACATTTCCCCTCAATCACCACCTTCTTTCAGCTAGCCATTTTCTGATCCAAACTGCTAAATCATCTTCAATCCGCAAACTCCTTATTTTGTGCAATAGCCTACCATGTGGAACCTTATCAAATGCCTTACTGAAGTCCACATACACCACATTAACCACCTTACCTTCATCCACCTGTTTTGTCACCTTCGCGAAGAACTCAATAAGGTTAGTGAGGCATGACTTACCCTTCACAAAGCCGTGTTGACTATCCCTAATCAAATTATTCCTTTCCAGATGATTATAAATCCTATCTCTTATAAGCTTTTCCAACACCTTACCCACTACGAAAATAACTCCCCTTCTTTGTGTGCAGCATTCTTATTTGGGCTGTAAACTGCAACCGTTCCTCAGCACTCATGCTTTGTTTGCCTATTTATTATTTCTTTATTTCCAATTTAATCAATGCACTTCTTATAGTTTTGCCATTACCTGCTGTACCTGAAGTATGATTCCTGACTGTTTCTTTACACTCTGTCATGTTATTTAATTTTGAGACCTTATTAATTGCAACCCCACCGCTTTTCCAGAGCCCTCCCTGCCTAGGTAAAAGTCCTTGTGACCACCCTACTTAGTATTTCTACAAAGATATTGGTTCCAGATTGGTTCAGGTGAAGCCTGTCCCAATGACACAATGCATTCCTGTCCCATTACTGATACCAGTGTCCCATGAAATGGAACCTCCCTTTCCCACACCTTTCCTTTAGCATTGTGTTTACTTACCAATTTTTAAAATCTGTATGCCAATTTGCAAGTGGCTCTTGTAGTAGTCCAGCGATTATAACATTTGAGGTTCTGCTTTTTAATTTTGTTCCTAATTCCTGATATTCCCCAAACAGGATTTCTTGCCTCTGTTGTCCACCCCAAAATGGACCACAATAATTGAATTGTTCTCCCTTCCATTCCAATATCCTTTCACGCCTATTTGAGATGTCCCTTACCTTGGCACCAAGCAGGCAATGCACCATGTGAGAGACTTGGTCCTCTTACAAAGAGTACAAAGAGTCCCCTTCTTTTTCTGGCTTGGTTGAACCTTCTACTTCCTAAATTCCCTGCATATCCTATTTTAGTTTGCCTACAGTACCCCTAATTATAGAATCTCCTAACTTTTTTTGCTCACCATGCTTTTGAATGGCCTCTTATTGATCTAGAGAAAAGTATGCTTGCTATTTTTGTATTATGTAAAGTAAGTTATAATCATTTAATTCAGTGAGCCCAGTTGTATATGAAAACAAAATACTGCAGATGCTGAAAATCTGAAAAAAGCACAGAAAATGTTGGTGAAACTCAGCAGGTGTGACAGGATCTGTGGAGAGAGAGAAAAACAAAGTTAACATTTCAAGATCAGTATACACCTCTTCTTCAGAACTGAAAGAGTTGGAAAAGTGTTTTTCTTTAATTACCTATGACAGAAACACAGGAAGGGAAAAGGGAATGGCTGATGTAAAGGCCCAGTACAAACACAAAGGATTGTTAATGTTGGTGAAAAACAAAAAGTGATACGTAAAATGGTGTCAGTTGAGGTTTTTAAGGGAGAGAATGTGTCCATTCTACTGAGAACAAAGTAAACAAGATCTTGTGGTGGGATGGGGGAGAGAATAATGGGGAAGAAAGATGGACAACAGACAGCATTTCATCAGTCTCTGAGGTTACACAATTCAATATCAAATCCTGGAGGCTGTAAAGTGTTTCATCAGAAAATTGGGTATTTGGTCTTCCAGCTTGCATTGTACTTAACAGTACAGAAAGAAGCCATTTGGCCCATCAAGTCTACATTGACCCTCTGGAGAGCATCCCACCCAGACCCAGGCTTCCACTTATCCCTGTAACCTACATTTCAAATGGCTAATCCACCTAGCCTACACAACCCTCGACACTATGGGATAACTTAGCATGGCCAATCCACCTAACCTGCATATCTTTGGACTGTGGGAAGAAACCCAGCAGAAACCCATGCAGAGATGGGGAGAACGTCTGTGTGGAGTTTGCACAGTCATCCAAGGCTAGAATCAAACCCAGGTCTCTTGTATTGTGAGGCAGCAGTGTGCAACACTGAGCCACCATGCAGGCTCAAGATAAAACGTTAGCATCAGAGCAAGGAAGTTCATTGAACTGGCTAACAACTGTTAGACCAGGGTCAGTCCTATGGACAGAGAAGAGACATTCTACAAAGCAGTCACTCAGTCTGCATTTGGTCTTGCCAATATAAAGGAGACCATAATGTGAATAGTAAATAAAGGTGACTAGATTAAAGAAATACATATGAAATGCTGCTTTAACTGGAAGGTATGTTTGAGCAATGAGGAGACAAGTGGATGAGTGTTACATCTTCTGCAATGGCATGTGAGGATGCTGTCGGGGAATGAGGAAGTGTAAGAAATGGACCAAGGTGTAACAATGCCCTCTCCCCCAGCTTTATCTAATTTATGTCTTGTTTGCTTCGTTCTTAGTAGAGTCGATACACGGTCTCTCTTTTTATACCTTAATTTACACCCATTTTACAGCTCTGAAGCCAACATCAGCAACCCAGTGTTTTGGGCCCCCACACCAGCTGCTCCCTTTGCTCCTCCTCTGCCTCTGTCAAAAACATTGACCAAAATACTTTCTATCCCATTTCAGCTCTGATGACGAGTCATACTGGATTTGAAACAGCATCTCCACAGATGCTGCCAGTTCTACTGAGTTTCTCCAGCAGTCACGGTGTCTCAGCCAAATTAAAAATATTCTTATGTGATTGCTTACTTTGAAGCAAAGCAGCTCAAGAAAGACCACATGATACTTCATTTCAGTATACCATTGAAAAGCCTGAAGAAGTAAATAATTAAAATGCATAAAAATTAAGTTCACATCATACTGTGATAATAGTGTCAAATGTACGGAGTACATTGCTCTATAGTTAAATAGTGGTCACTTGGAGTACTCTCAAAAACATAAAGCACAATTCATTTTCCTACACTGTGGTACTTTGGAGAGTATTGAGAAAATACCCTATACTTGTAATAGTGGTTTTGGAGGTTAATTGGAGAGCACCGTAATGCATTGAGCTGCTGATTGTACAGATAAAGGCTACATTTGCCTGGATTGGCACTCTGCCAATACATTAAAATGAAGTAAAATTCAGAATCACTACATTCTGCAAAATTTAAAACTCAACTTGTCTTGCCACATAAACACAATGGCCACAAGTGTAAGTCAGAGGATAGGAATACTGTGGCGAGTAACTCACCTCCAGACTTCCCAGAGCCTATCCACCATCTATAAGGCACAAGTCAGGATCGATAGAAAACTCCCACTTGTCTGGATAGATGCAGATCCAAACACAAACGCTTGACACCATTCAGAACAAAGCAGCCCACTTGATTGGCACTACGTCTGCAAATATTCACTCCTTCCACACTGTGATTATGCTACTCCTTTAACAAGATTATATTGTCCTTGGCATTTTTTTCAGGGAGGTCGTAATAGCAGCGATTCTGAAAAGCTTAGGTTTGAAAGGTCTTAGGCCAATTTGATCACAGCTAACAGACACTGCCTCAGGCAAAAGGCTTTCAAGTTTTAAAAAACTCTGGTACAATGAAAGGGGTGTGGCTAGTTCTCCCAGCTCAGCTTTTCTTTGGTTTGTTTTTTTTATATATAGCAATCTGGCTGTTCATTGAAAGCAGTCAGTTTGAGGCTGCTGGTCCAAGAAACAGTGACATAGAAGAAGGTGTTGCATACTGAATGCCTCTGCCAACTCTTTCTCTCTCTCTCTCTCTTTCTTTCTTTCTTTCTTTCTCCTGTAAGACCCTGTATTTGATTTTATCTTTTTTGCCAAGCAGTGTTGCTGGAGATTGTTGCAAGTATTTGGAACAGCATCATTAAGTTGGGATAATCTGTTGTGTTTTTGGATAGATTAGACTTACAGTGTGGAAACAGGCCCTTCGGCCCAACAAGTCCACACCCTCCCGCCGAAGCGCAACCCACCCATACCCTTACATTTACCCCTTACCTAACACTACGGGCAATTTAGCATGGCCAATTCACCTGATCCGCACATCTTTGTGACTGTGGGAGGAAACCGGAGCACCCGGAGGAAACCCACGCAGACACGGGGAGAACGTGCAAACTCCACACAGTCAGTCGCCTGAGTCGGGAATTGAACCCAGGTCGCTGGTGCTGTGAGGCAGCAGTGCTAACCACTGTGCCACCGTGCCGCCCAAAAGTTAAGTTATTCTGTATTCTGTTCTCTTTTGTTTGTGTTTTATTCAGTAATCTTGCAAAAAACTCTGATTTGTTTAAAACTAAGTGGTCAGGCCAGCTGCGTCACTCCTGGACTATCCACGTTACACCTGCTTAAAACAACTAGCAAAGCTAGGGACTGGGCTACTTTCTTGAGGGGGTCTGGCATGGTCCATAACACACCACTGATGTTCAGTAGCAGCACTGTGCACTATCTACAAGATGCACTGTAGAACTTCACCAAAGATCATTAGCTAGCACCTTCCAAACCCACAATCACTTCCGTTTAGAAGGAGAAAGGCAGCAAATACATGAGAACACCACCACCTGTAAGTTCCCCACCAAGACACTCACCATCCTGATTTGGAAATATATCACCATTTCTTCATTGTCGCTGGGTCAAAATCCTATATTTCCTCTCTCATGCCATTGTGGGTCAGTCTACAGTATATGGACTGCAGCAAATAGTAATGGCCAATAAATGCTGGCCAGCCAATGATGCCCATGTCCCACAAATGAATTTTTAAAAATTGCAAGTGTGTATTTACTATTTTGTTACATATTCCCACAGAAGAAAACTTCACCCTGCTATTCAAAGGGATTGATTGGCTATATAATGCACCAAAGTGATATTGCTATTAAATATCTAAGTATCAAGATGGACAAATATTACTCAGAATCTTGTGCATTCAGCTTTGCTTAAATGCAGGTGACCTGCACTTATCTGCAAAATAGTCCCCTCCTTCCAAAAAAAAAGTATTACATAGATTTTTCTCAATTTCATGTGGGTAATAATCTGGCAGGATAACGAGAAGTGTAAAATAAACGCAAACTGTGAAGGAAAAATAGGTAGAAAAAATAGACCCAAACATTTTCTATTGTCCTAGTGGTTTAGTTTGGCCCCTGCTCCAAGACTACTGGATCCTTTTCCAAAACAGAAATCACAACAAAACCAAGAATAAAATTTCAATGTTAGGTCACAAGATAGAAAAAAAATGGCAAAAGGATTCTATAAATGATGCAGTCTTTTTACTCATTAAGAAGCTTCCTCATCTCTGTAGAGTAACATGCCCAGAACTTTGGCCCATGATTGCATGAGTTACCTTTAAGATATGCAGAACAATGCTGTCTTCTTGTTTCAGTAATGAGATAAATATTAAGCACATGTTTGTATAGATTTCCTTGCCAGGAAAGGTCTCCAAAATGTCCAGTGAGGGTAAGAAAGAAGAATGATTCTGATGAAAGGTCAGCAACCTGAGAAATTAAAGCCAACAAGAGACCTGTGTTGCATCTCCTGAAGAAATCTTCTCAGATCTTTTGCCACTTGAATAGTTTTGGGGCACCAGTGGGCTGTACCCTGGAATTAAACCCTAGGGGCAGAGATTCTGCTTCCCAGGAGCTTTTGATTCATCAGAGGCTGTCAGCTTCAACCTCTGCAGTACCTCAGAGGAAATCATAGCTTCAGCTGGAACTGCAGCCTGGAATTGCTAAGGAGTTCCAGAGATGAGAATTGCAACAGCCCTGGCCTGTATCCACATCTTGATCAGGTATCAAGGGACCTTCTGCCATCTCCTGATCCTTTAAGTAAACAGGAGCCAGCATAAGGCCATATGTCTGCAGGTGAGCTTGCACATGTTTTATTCAGTGTTCTTTAAGGCTGGGGCCTCCACTGGCAGCAAGTTGGGGATGTTGACCATAGAACCTTCCCGTCCAGACTTGAATTCTTTTCGAGGCTGGAAGGTGGCAGGGTTAAATTATGCTATCAACCTGCCAATTAAATGCCCTTCCTGCTAACCTGCCTCATCACTTCTGTTGCTGCTTGATATGTTGAATATTTCCACGATTTATTTTTGGTTTTGTTTCTGGTTCTCTTGATTTTAGTTCTGCTTTGAAGGGTATCTAAATACCATCACTTTTGTTCTACATTAGACATTAGCTACATCTGAGTAGATTTCTACTGCACAGTTTAACCACAAGGTAGTCAACCTTGGTTTTCTGAAACTGTGTAAAACTGGGAATAGCAAGTTTCTCCAGCATTTTGTTTCCATTCCAGTTAATTTGCTCTCCTGAGTTTATTATTACATAAAGTGAAGATTTACCCCAAAATATATTCACTTGATGCTGAAGGGACGATAGATATCCTCCCACTTTTGTAAATTCTGCTTCTCTGTAACTTTCCTGACAAAACTCTTGAATGAGGATCTATTTAGATCATGATACCTCCATAGTGGGTTCATCAGCATCTTATTAGGTATTCATTAACTAAGTTTACTTAAGCTTAACTTCATTGAATCTAATCCATTGCAACCAGGCTGTTGTAATTAACTTATGACTACTAAGAATGTCACAAATTGACAGTATTCGTTTGGCAGGATTCTCCATATTCCAGGTGGGAGAGTTATCACTAAAGCCCTTTGTGAATTCGACACACAATTTAAAAGGACAGTCACTTAGGAGCTTGATCATTACTTGACCCATTGGGGTGAAAAGTACCAAATCTTTCACTGTCACTTTGAGTTTTTTTTTGTGTCTATGATGATGGATAGAGGAGCATTTAGTGATAGCTCTTGAAGCGGTTTACAGGATCACAGAAGTGTAATAGAGCAGAATGAGACCATTGTGCCCAATGTGTCTCTTCAAATGAGCATTAATACCAACTTTTTCCTCATACCCTTGCCCAGTATTTCTATCCAAATAATCATTCAATGCCTTCTTCAATGCCTCAATTGAACCCTCAGCCGCATTCATAACCCTAACTACTCACTGTGTGAAAAGGCTTTTCATATCTCACATTTGCAAAGCACTTTAAGTCTGCAACCTTTGGTTCATGGTCCTTTTTTGAACAGAAACTGTTTCTCTCTATTTACTTTCTCTAGCACATTTGTGTTCTCTTCTTGATGTTTCAAATTAGGGACCTTTCACAAGTAAAATGAACATGTTCACCACTACACTGGAGAAGTGTATTTCTTCTTATTCTTCACCCAGAAGTACTAATCACACACAGCTGAGTGACTTTCCCAACACCTACATCAGCATGTCTTTTGTAAACTACTAACCACCACCATCTCCAATTTATTATTTTTCAAATCATCAATTTTTTTGTTCTGATTTAACCTATTTTTCCCAATCATCCTGTTCATAGATGTTTTTAGACATCTCTGGAGCAAATGAGATTTGAACCCAGGTCTCTCGGTCCAGAGTCGGGACATTACCACTGCCCCACAAGAGTTCTTCAGTTACATAGATATTGAAATAATCTGTATTGTCCTGATCTTGAGTCATGGCTGTAGCAACAAATTGGCACAAAGCCAGAAGAAATGGGTAAACCCAAAGTCTGTTAACTTTGTGCTATTTCTGTGGGTGTTCTGAAAACTCTCCATCAGAATTCTTGCAGAATTTCAAGGTAAAATATTTAGTTGTTACATATGAGAGAAGTGGAGCAGCAGATCTTTGTGAATGTTCCCCCTTTGTATAGTCAGGGTTAATAACAATTAACATTGGATCCAACAGTCCAAAAATAGATGAAGAATGTAACTCTTGTGTTTTCGCTTTTTACCTTGTCCTCAGATTGGATAGGTAAAAACAATGACTGCAGATGCTGGAAACCAGATTCTGGATTAGTGGTGCTGGACGAGCACAGCAGTTCAGGCAGCATCCAGCGAGTAGCGAAATCAACGTTTCAGGCAAAAGCCCTTCATCAGGAATTAAGGCAGTGAGCTGGAAGCATGGAGAGATAAGCTAGAGGGGGGGTGGTGTGGGGAGAGAGTAGCATAGAGTACAATGTTGAAAATGTGTTGCTGGTTAAAGCACAGCAGGTCAGGCTGTATCCAAGGAATAGGAAATTCGACGTTTCGGGCATAAGCCCTTCATCAGGAAACGTCGAATTTCCTATTCCTTGGATGCTGCCTGACCTGCTGTGCTTTAACCAGCAACACATTTTCAACTGTGATCTCCAGCATCTGCAGACCTCATTTTTTACTCATAGAGTACAATGGGTGAGTGGGGGAGGAGAGGAAAGTGATAGGTCAGGGAGGAGAGGGTGGAGTGGATAGGTGGAAAAGAAGATAGGCAGGTAGGACAAGTCATGGTGACAGTGCTGAGCTGGAAGTTTGAAACTAGGATGAGGTGGGGGAAGGGGAAATGAGGAAGCTGTTGAAGTCCACATTGATGCCCTGGGATTGAAGTGTTCCGAGGCGGAAGATGAGGCGTTCTTCCTCCAGGCGTCTGGTGGTGAGGGAGCGGCGGTGAAGGAGGCCCAGGACCTCCATGTCATCGGCAGAGTGGGAGGGGGAGTTGAAATGTTGGACCACGGGGCGGTCTGGTTGATTGGTGTGGGTATCTCGGAGATGTTCCCTAAAGTGCTCAGCTAGGACGCGTCCAGTCTCCCCAATGTAGAGGAGACCGCATCGGGAGCAACGGATACAATAAATGATATTAGTGGATGTGCAGGTGAAACTTTGATGAATGTGGAAGGCTCCTTTAGGGCCTTGGATAGAGGTGAGGGAGCAGGTATGGGCACAGGTTTTATAGTTCCTGCGGTGGCAGGGGAAAGTGCCAGGATGGGAGGGTGGGTCATAGGGGGGCATGGACCTGACCAGGTAGTCACGGAGGGAACGGTCTTTGCGGAAGGCGAAAAGGGGTGGGGAGGGAAATATATCCCTGGTGGTGGGGTCTTTTTGGATGTGGCGGAAATGTCGACGGATGATTTGGTTTATGCGAAGGTTGGTAGGGTGGAAGGTGAGCACCAGGGGCGTTCTGTCCTTGTTACGGTTGGAGGGATGTGGTCTGAGGGCGGAGGTGCGGGATGTGGATGAGATGCGTTGGAGGGCAGCCAGCAAGAAGCCAACAAGGTGTTTCAGAAGAAACAGGATTGGAAACACACAGCCTGCATGCGTCAGGAACTTTAAGATGAAGGATGAAAAGGAATGGCTTGTGACTAGGTCTAAATGAAAAGGTTGGTCAGGCCAGCCCAAGAAATCACAATATCCTGAAAAACAGGGTCCAGAATTAGGATGAGTTGGCATAAGACTGAGTGCAAGCACAAGGAAGGGATAAAGAGAAGATAGCACCAAGTGTTTTGTGATCATGGATTTGATTTCATTCATATTTCTGCAAAAGCAAAGTTTCACCCCACCCCCCCTCTAGCTTATCTCTCCATGCTTCCAGCTCACTGCCTTTATTCCTGATGAAGGGCTTTTGCCCGAAACGTCGATTTCGCTGCTTGTTGGATGCTGCCTGAACTGCTGTGCTCTTCCAGCACCACTGATCCAGACTCAGATTGGATAGTCCATTGAATCTGCAGAGTCATTTTTGGTTTACTTAGGTGCAGAATAACATGTCTCACCTCAGAATGTTTAAATGTTTTAAATGATCAAAATATGTTTGGAAGCTCAGGCATCCCAAAGTACTTTACAAACTACAAAGAATTTTTGAGATGTTGTAATACTGATAGGATTAATTAAAAACTGGTTTTGATCTCATTTTTCCTGTTTCTCTCTGTTGTTGATTGCACCCACCTTTTTGGAGCACAGAAGTGTAGAAACTAGGAGCATGAGTAGGCCATTCAGCCCTTCAGGACTTCTCCACCATTCAGTATGATCATGCTAATGCCATGTCCCTGAGTTTTCTCCATATCGTTTGATACCTTTTAATATCTAAAAAATGATTGATCTCTTTCTTGAATATATTTAACAACTTGACTTCCACAACTATCTGTGGCAGACAATTCCATAGGTTCACTATACTTTGAGAGAGAAAATGTGGCCTCATTTCAGTCCTAAATGGCCTCGCCTATATCCTGTGCCCCATGATTCTCGATGCCCCAACCAGAAACACATCCTTCCTGCATCTAATCTGTCCAGCCCTGTTTAGACTTTTATACGGTTCAATCATATTCCCTCACATACTTCTAAATCCAATCTCTTCTAGACCTAGCTAAACCAATTTTCCTCCTAGGACAATCATACAGTCCCCAGCATTGGCCTAGTGAACTCAGTCTACGACAAGTATATCCTTTCTTATGTAGGATGACCAAAACGGCAGGTAATACTTGAAGTGTAGTCTCACCAAGGCCCTTTTCATTTTGTCATCCCAACTAATTCTCATTTCATCCACTGGCTCAGATTTTCTCTTTTAGGCATAGTAGATCCTTCAGCTTTTGTGCAGGTTCATGTCTCCTGAAGCCCTCCGTATATGAGGATGCCAACACACCAGGCTGTATGAGCTGCTGCTCATGATGACAGTTCCTGCCACGTCCTCGTTAGGTGCAGAAAATGACACTTATTTAGCACTTCCTGGTCTGACTAGAAGAGTGTCCTGTAGTTAACAGGATTTTGATTTGCATGTTGGCAGGTGGTTCAGGTTGCATTATTACAGAGACTTTGAGGACAATAAGATGCTTGATCTCACTCTTTCAAGATTCAAAGCTGTTTTGTTAAGTGTCATAGAGGTGGTGCTTATCTCACTCCTCACCATTAACCTTTTCAGATCCATGTACACCAAGCTCTTGTACTGATTCTGCTAGAGAATATCGGATCCACATCTGCTATTGCGGCTGTATCCCAGACACCCCTTAGGATAGACTCATATTCATATAGAACAGAAACAGACCCTTCAACATAACTCATCCATGCCAACCCAGGTTTCCTAAACTGACCTATTGTCTAATTTACCTGCATTTACTCCACATCCCTTTAAACCTTTCCTATTCATGTATCTGTCCAAATGCCTTTTAAATGTTGTAATTGTACTTGAATCTGCCACTTCTTCTGACAGTTCATTCTATACATGCACCACCCTCTGTGTGAACAAGCTGCTCCTCAGGTTCCTTTAAATTGTGTTTCAAAATTGCGGGTGGGGTGCGAATGAGGGTGTGCTGTGCTTTGCCTAAAGCGTGTTCTTGAGAGGAATGTTAATATCTGGTGGAAGCCCATCTTCCTTAAGTGCTCCCTGACTCTCATTTCTCCCATCCCATTCTGCTTTTCTTCCTTCTGTGTGACAGTGGCACATAAGAATATGATCATTGAAAATGTTATACCTGCTTGTGATAACTATGATGGAAAAATAGCAGCATGAAAATTGCATAGTTGCACAGTGTCACAAGCAGTCAGATTTGTCAGCCAAATGTGAACAAAACAAAATAATTGCACAATGTTATCTCAAGCTGTGAAAATACCCTTTGAAATTTTATGCAGTCTTCAGGCTCACAAACTACCAATGGCTGAGCCTTGTAATTCTCAATGTGCATAGCCTGACTACTTTGCAAGTGCAAAATCAGGAAGATCGAAGCTGCAGTGCCTTTGGCCTTCATTATCATATGTGTTAATGAGACCACGAGAGACTGAGCAGGTTTGACCTAGAAAACACTAGGGAATTTTAAAGGTTCAAGTTTGGAAAACTAGCATAAATAACTTCTGTTTAACGTTGCTGCCGCAAAGGTAAGTGTTCCCAACAAGGCACTGAAATTCTGCCAAGTTTCCAAGTTGGGCAGCACGGTGGCTCAGCGATTAACACTGCTGCCTCACAGCACCAGGGACCCGAGTTCAATTCCAGCCTCAGGCAACTATCTGTGTGATGTTTGCACATTCTCCCCTTATCTGCATGGGTTTCCTTCTACAGTCCAAAGATATGCAGGATAGGTGAATTGGCCATGCTAAATTGTTCATATTGTTCAGGGATGTGTAGGCTAAAGTTATTAGTCAGGGGAAATGTAGAGTAGTAGGGGTTGGGGAATGGGTCTGGATGGGATACTCTTAGGAGGGTCGATGTGGACTTGTTATGCCAAATGGCCTGTTTCCACACGATTTGGAGATGCCGGTGTTGGACTGGGGTGTACAAAGTTAAAAATCACACAACACCAGGTTATAGTCCAACAGGTTTAATTGGAAGCACACTAGCTTTCAGAGTGTCGCTTCGAAAGCTAGTGCTTCCAATTAAACCTGTTGGACTATAATCTGGTGTTGTGTGCTTTTTTAACTCTGTTTCCACATGGTAGGGATTCTATGATTCTACTGTCTGCAATCTATTTGCATTAACGTCTATCTTCTGTAGCTAATCCGTTGTCTGACTGATGTAAATTAAAGGCAGAACTGTTTATATTCTGATACACTAGGATCAGGGTATCTGATAGCTCATGGAACCCTGGAAGTCGAGATCTTCATCCATGACTGGGTCCCTGTTTAGAAGTCAGCATGATTCCTGATTAACAGGCTTGATCAGTCAGTTGGTGATGGAGGCTAGCAGAGAAGGCTGAAAGATCAGATTGGCTTGGTCTTGAATCTGTGACAAGGCAGTATCCAATTCAAAGTAATACTACAGTGGTGATACCGATGTGATGTCAACATCATATTCCAACTCTGCACGCATTTCCCTGTCTTAACCCTGTCCATCTCAATTGATGTTAATCAGATTGAAAGGTCTCCCTGATGCTATTTGAAGGGATCATAAACAACAGTATAGTATTTAAGTGACTGGAGCAAAGCTGGTGAAAGACTGCTGATCTCCAGTTGAGATTATCTCTGACTTTGGTGAATATTCTCAAGTAGGTTCAGCAGGTAATCAGGAGGGTTACTGGAATCTTGGTCCTTATTTTAAGGATGTTACAGTACTCTGTAGAGCAGGGAAGTCTTACTGCAACTTTACAAGATACTGGCGAGACCACATCTGAAGTACTGAGTCGTTTTGGTCCCCTTATTTAAGGAAAGGTATTATTTTGTTGGAGACAGCTTAGAGAAGATTCATTAGGATGATCCCAGTATGGAGGGATTGTCTTATGAGCAAAGGCTCAGCAGGTTTGGACTTTTCTCACTGAAGTTTAGAAGAATGAGAGGAGGTGATCTCACTGAAATGTGTAGAATTCTTGAAGAGCTTGACAGGGTAAATCTTGAAAAGATGTTTCTTCTCTGGAGAGAGTCTAGGATCAGAGGACATTGTCTCAGAATAAAGAGGTGCCAATTTAAGACAGATGAGGAAGAATTTTGTGTCTCAGAGGATTGAGTGTCTTTGAAACTCCTTGCTACCGAAAGCTGTGGGGGAAGAGGCCTGTGCCTGTTTAAGGTTGAGATGGATAGATTCTTGATCAATACGCAAATCAAAGGTTATGAGGAAAGGGCAGGTCAGTGGACATGAAGAATGTTGGATCAGCCAGAATTTTATGGAATGGTGAGTGGGCTTGAGGGGCTGGATAGCTAACTTCTTTTACTATTTCTTATAGTGTTATAGTCTTACCTTTGAGCCTATATGACCTCAGTCTACAGCTCAGTTGGTGGGGATCAGGGCTGAGAGGCAGCAGCAAGAACATTGGCAGAGTGGCATGGATGAGAGTAGGAATGCTGCTATCATGGCAGAAAATAACAGGCCTGTTTCATGGAGCTACCACCACTGTCCCAGGTTAGTGCCTCAGCAATCCTGATGCACTGTTGTAGAAGAGAGGAAGGGTTTGTGTGTTACTTTGGAAGCTGGTGTGAAAAGTAGCATCCAGCTTCCAATTAAGCAACATTCTTGTAGATCTAACCCCATAAAGTTGGTATAGGTTCAAAATGAAATTGAATGCGTGACCCAAGACAACATAATCAAAGTGAGTTGCAGTGACTGGAGTTCACCCATAGTAATAGTGCCAAAACCAGATGGTACCCATTGGTTGTGTGTAGATTATTGAAAAGTCATTGCAATTACAAAGTCTGATTTATATCAATTCCACACTTGGAAGATTGTATTGAGAAGGTGGGATAAGAAGCCCAATTCCTGATGAAGGGCTTGTGCCCGAAACATCGAATTTCCTGTTCCTTGGATGCTGCCTGACCTGCTGCGCTTTAACCAGCAACACATTTTCAGCTCTGATCTCCAGCATCTGCAGACCTCACTTTTTACTCTAAGTAACTTATATTCCTAAATTGGAGTTTTGCAGAGGATACTGATCTTTATCTGAAACAGCAAAGACAATTTCAGCTTTCATAACAATAAATGGACTGTATCAACTTAAAGTCATGTCATTTGATATGAAAAATGTACCAGCCACATTTCAAAGACTAACCAATAAAGTTATTTCTGGATTATCCAATTGTGTGGTATTCATTGGCGACTTGGTGAGTTTTAGTCACACGTGGAAGGATCATTTGTAGCACTTATTGGGATTATTTGATCAACTTTTCAAGGTAGACTTGGTGATAAATATGACTAAGAATGAATTTGCCAAAGCTCAATTCACGTTCCTGGGCCCTTTTATTGGACATGGACAGGTGGACCCATGGAATGTGAAAACAAAGGTAATTGGAGACTTACCCATACCATTGACAAAGAGAGCAGTGCTACATTCCTGGGATTCATTGGGTTTTATCGGAAATTCATGCCAAATTTTAGCAATGTGGCTGTTCCACTCACTGACTTATTGAAGAAGTGCAGAAAATTTCAGTGGGTGAAGGAATGTCAGAAGGCATTTGACAGTTTGAAAGCTGTGTTAACCACTGCCCCAGTATTAGTCACACATAACTATGTAAAGTCATTCAATTATGATACGATACAAGGCCTTTGATATGAGTGATATAGGTGTTGGTACTGTGTTCTTACAAGATGATAATGAAAGATAGAAAGACCTATTGAATATTTCATCAACAGAAATATTCCACAATTGAGGAGACCTTGTGCTTGGAGTTGGCATTACAACATTTTAAAATTTATATTGCCAGTAATGTGACTGAGACAATTATATTAGATTACTTACAATGTGGAAACAGGCCCTTCGGCCCAACAAGTCTACACCGACCCACCGAAGCGCAACCCACCCATACCCCTATACCTAACACTAGGGGCAATTTATCATGGCCAATTCACCTAACCTGCACATCTTTGGACTGTGGGAGGAAACAGGAGCACCGGGAGGAAACTCACGCAGACACGGGGAGAATGTGCAAACTCCACACAGTGAGTCGCCTGAGGCGGGAATTGAACCCGGATCTCTGGCGCTGTGAGGCAGCAGTGCTAACCACTGTGACGCCCACATTGATCATAACCCATTAAAGTTTTTGGAGAAATTTAAGAACAAAAATTCCAGACTGTTTAGATGTAGCTTATTATTGTACCCATTAAGTTTGAAAATTATACACATGGTAGGACAGGAAAATATAATTGTTGATGCGTTGTCAAGACTGGAATGAAGAAGGATGGAGGCATTCGGTGGCAGGAGTAAACAGACTGAAATAGAATGTAATAGTGAACGTTTATATGCCTAGAGGCAATGTAATATATATGTTGTAGTGTACTAACAGTAAGACTAAGGCGTTTAAAATAAAGCCATATTTGTATATTGATGGTTCTTTTCTTAAGGAGGAGGTGTGATGATGATGTCCTTGGTTTTTTTGAAGAAAGATCCTAAAGGCAGAGGTGCTGAAGAATCTAATTTAGAGGAGTGGCCAATTCTCTCAGTTCAGGTTTTTCTACTTTGCTTTTTGCTGTAGTGGTTACAAGATATGTGAGTCTAGGGGAATTCCAGGTTGAAAGTTGAGTAAAGAATTCCTCTGACTTTCTTCTGAAATCTCTCTCTTGGATGCTGTTCCCTCCTGCCTGTAAGAATCTGTTTGAATTTAAAAGCAAATTACTGCGGATGCTGGAATCTGAAACCAAAAGAGAAAATGCTGGAAAATCTCAGCAGGTCTGGCAGCATCAATAAGGAGAGAAAAGAGCTGACGGTTTTGAGTCTAACTGAGTTAAAGCAAAAAAAGGGAGAAATTGGGAGGTATTTATACTAGGCTGAGAGAAGGTGAGTCATGGCTCCAGAAGCAAAGGTAGCAATAAAGAGGTGATAATGACAGTACATGGAGAGATTATAGGGAGATTAGAAGCTGTGAATGACCAAGGCTGAAGCCAGTGCTGTGTGACAAAATATGTGGGGGATGGGGGGAGGGGTGAAACAGAGGCAAAATGGAAAACAGGGGAGAAGGGTAGCAAAGGGGGAAAGAGGAGAGGGAAAGAAAAAGGTGATGAGAGAGTGGAGAGCGAGAGAAAGAGAGTCAAGAAATAAGAGGTACAGAACAGTGAAAAAAATAAATTAAATAAATGAAATTAAATTACGGAGCAGAATGAAAACAGAGGGGTCGAGATAGGATAATCAACTGAAATTGTTGAATTCAGTGTTAAGACCAGCAGGCTGTGATGTGTCTAGTTGGAAGATGAGATGCTGTTCCTCCAGTTTGCGTTGAGCTTCACTGGAACATTGCAGCAGGCCAAGGACAGACATGTGGGCATGGGAACAGGATTGTGTGTTGAAGTGGCAAGCCATGGGAAGGTCCGGGACCTGACTGCGTACAGACCCAAGGTGCTCAGCAAAGCCATCACCCAGTCGGCATTTTGTGTCTCCGATATAGAGGCGACCACATTGGGAGCAACGAATGCAATAAACCAAATTGAAAGAGGTACAAGTGAAATGCTGCTTAATCTGAAATGAGTGTTTGGAGCCTTGGTTGGTGAGCATGGAAGAGGTTGCATCAGGACATTATTCAAAAGGGCCACAACACACTGCAGCACACCTGAACTACAAAAAGAGGAAGAACACCTATACAAGGTATTCATCAAAAACGGATACCCACGCAATTTCATGAACAGATGCCTCAGGGAAAGACAACGAAATGAGGACATGCCACAACCCAAAGGACTGGCCACACTCCCATACATCAGGAGCATTTCTGAACTGACAGCCAGACTGCTGCGACCACTAGGACTCATAACAGCACACAAACCAACAGCCACTCTCAGACAACAACTCACCAGGACAAAGGACCCGATACCCAGCATGAGCAAAACCAACGTGGTTTACAAAATCCCATGCAAGGACTGCACAAAACACTACATAGGACAAACAGGAAGACAGCTAACAACCCGCATCCATGAACACCAACTGGCCACGAAATGACACGACCAGCTATCCCTAGTAGCCATACACTCAGAAGACAAACAACATGAATTCGATTGGGACAAAACCACCATTACAGGACAGGCCAAACAGAGAACAGCCAGGGAATTCCTAGAAGCATGGCACTCATCCACGAATTCGATCAACAGACACATCGACATAGACCCTATATACTGGCCACTGCAGCGGACAGCTACTGACAACCGGAAGCGGCAGATTCAAACCAGTATAAATGCCGGAGGAATCAGCACAGAAGTGCTTCACAGGAGGCTCCCAAGCACTGAAGATGTCACCTAGAAGGGGGACGAAACGTTTGCAAGAAAAACTTCCAGCTCGGCGAACAGAACCACAACAACGAGCACCCGAGCTACAAATCTTCTCACAAACTTTTATAAGTGTAATTTCATTGAGAGGATGCAAAGAAACTGAGCAAACACTGAAGTTAAGGTTGTATTAATACTTGGATCGAGTGGGGAAGTTTCAATGTAAATTGTGCCACAGAGTGCTTGATGTTTAAAATTTTTGGTTTGTTAAAATACTGGTTCACAAAATCCTTTTAGGTAACTGTTTTGCCTTGTTTGAATCAGGATCTCGATTCAGTGTGTTTTGTGGGTTGTGTAGTGGGACAGATTTTATTTTTACATTGAAATTGTATAACATTACATCCTTTTTAAAATGATCAAACTTGTAACCTTAAAACAAATTGAGTGCCTTGAGCCCTGATTTGTTTGAAATTCCACAATGTTTTAAACAAAAAACAGTTAGGTTAGTGGTCATGCTTTAGCCAGCTGAGATTATTGTATTAAAATATCTTTACTGCTGTGTTTTTAATGCAGAGTGTTCACAAAAACAGTGCATTTTGAGTTTAATGTTTTGTTAAGATTCAAGAGAACATCAGAACTTGAGGCTGAGCTGTTTAAATTCTGTTAATTATTGTTAAGACTTCATTGGCCCCCTTCATATTGCAAATTGGAATGTTGACCTCTACCAAAATTGCTACTCTAATTCCGACTGTTTTATTTGCAAAGTTTCATTTGGAGAACATATTTTAAAATGTTCAACATTTGTTTCCCACAAACATTTGAGATTTAAATCTGAACTGAAACTGCCTCTTCAATTGCGAAAGCGCAGGAAACATTTTATTGTTTTCTTGCTGTTCCAGACTTTTGGAATACTTACCCTGACAGCATTTACATTAGCAAAGTATCAATTTATTAAAGGAAAATAATTTTTGAATAACCTGAATGAGATACCGGATTTTAGGACCATTGATTGTTGTTTATAATTGCCTGAATTGTTCAAGCAGTACAATTTAGTAGTTTATGAATTGTATAAAACTTGATAGTATCATAGATAGTGAACAGAGTAACAGACTTCAAGAATTCAAAGAATGTTGAAATAGGCAAATACAATTTAGTGTTGTTAAATGTGTGACTATCTTCGTACTGATACCCACCTTGGCAAGGAAGGAATGAGAGAAGAAATGCAAAGATGCTTTCAGCAGCTAACATTGTCTCTAGAGTTTCTCCATTCACAGGTAAAGCATACCTTCGCACCACCACCCACCCCTCCACAACCTGATCCAACAGATTCAATCAGGGATGACATCCTGCTCCTCAGATGCCACCTGACCTGCTGTGCTCTTCCAGCACCACATTCTCGACTCTGATCTCCAGCATCTGCAGTCCTCACTTTCATCTATAAACACAAGTCAAGTGTAAAGTGGAATACCCAGATGGATGTACCCTCACCACTGACGTAGCTCGACACTGTCCAAGCCAAAGCAGCCTGCTTAATCCATATCCAACTACATCAAACTATGTGTCTATGCCATTTCGACTGCAGTGGTTTAGAAAGGTGGCTCAGCACCCATCTGGAGGGCAATTATCACCTGAGCAATAAACTTGCCAGCATCCCAACGATGAATAAAATATAAAAACCTACTTGCAGCACAATGAACAGTTGCACATTAACCATATATTGATCCCCATGCCTGTTTTTGGGGTTATCAGACTTAACCTCTTCATTTGTCACAGTGCTATTAATCTATTTAATTCAAGAAATCTTGCAGAGCCAAAGGACATTCTGTACTATTTCGAAGGAACTCATTAAAAGAATAAGAATTTTATTCACTCCAGCACACTACATTATTCTTTAATTTGTACATAATGTATTAATTCTGTTCACAGTTTATGGGAGCAAGTTTTCACACTGTGTGTGAGAAAAGTATGTGGTCACAGCCTGATTCATACATGTTCTTTGTAACTTTACAACATAAATATGCTTATTTGAATTATAAAATGGAATTCAGTTAATTCAACACTATCTATTTCATTAAACTGCTGTAACTTCTAAGGTTTTCATAAAATCTATTTTATCTCTCATAATTAAAATTCTTCTCGGACTAAGCCTCATTCTCTGCAACTGGATCCTCAGTTTCCTGACCTAAAAGCCGCAATCAATGAAGATTTGGGACAATATTTCATCCTCACTAACACTCAACACTGAAGTGCCCCAGGGGTGTGTTCTCAGCCCCCTTCTGTACTCACTGTATACCTATGACTGTGTCACCAAATACCTGACTAATGCTTTTTACAAGCTTGCTGATGACACCACCATAGTCTATTGAATCTCAGATGGCGACAAAGCAGACTACAGATGGGAGGTGGAAGACCTGGAAAAATGGTGCACTGAGAACAACCTAGCTCTCAATGCCAGCAAAACCAAGAAACTCATTATTGACTTTTGGTGGGATGTTACTCATGCCCCCCTACTCATTAACAGCACAGAGGTGGAATGAGTGGAGTGTGTCAAGCTCCTGGGAGTGGCAATCCATAACAAGCTTTCTTGGACTTTCATGTGGACGCACTGGTTACAAAGGCCCAATAACGTCTCTTCTTTCTCAGCAGCTGAGGAAATTTGGCATGATGGCGAATACCCTTGCCAACCTGTGTAGGTGCGCCATCAAGAGCATTCTGCCTGGACGTGTCACTACCTGGTAAGGCAACTGCACCATTCAAGATCGGAGACAGTTACAGACAGTGGTGAACTCGGCCCAGGCAATCACAAAGGCCAACCTCCCATCTATAGAATTCATCTACCACGTCCACTGTCAAGGAAAGGCCGCCAGCATTCTCAAAGATCCATCTCATCCTGGCATTGTTTTTCTACAACCTCTACCATCAGGGAGGAGGTACAGAAGCCTGAACACATGCACCAGCCAGTTTCATAACAGTTTCTACCCTACTGTTGTTAGAATACTGAATGGACTCTCAAACTCTTAGCATTCGCCTGTCCTGTGCTTTTGTTTATGCCGCTGTTTACAAATTATTTACTATCTATGCACTTAACTCTGATCTGCCTGTATAGCTCACAAGACAAAGCTTTTCACTGTGCCTTGGTATACGTGACAATATATTCAATTCAATTCGCCCCACTGGCTATGCCAGCACCTATTTCCCACATCTAGTTGCCCTTGAGAATGTGGGCATGAGCTATTTTCTTGAACTGCTGCAGTCTATTTGGTGTTGGTACATTCACAATCCCTTCAGGGAAGGAGTTCCATGATTTTAACCTAGCGACACTGAAGGAAGGTGATATATTTTCAAGTGAGAATGATGAGTGACTTGGAGGGGAACTTGCAGGCGCTGGTGTTCCCATGTGTCTGCTGCCCTTATCCTTCCTGATGGTAGTGATTGTGAGTTTAGAAGATGCTGTCTAAATAGCAATTTTACATACAGGTTGTAGACTGGAGCTGTGGATAATGATTAATAGAAGTTCCAATTTCCTTCCAACACATGTCTGTCTAGGAATTTCTCTTCTGCTTTTACGGCCAGTCTTTGTACATGTTAGAAGGATTTACAAGTCGATACTTAATCTGTTTGGCTGCATTGTTAACACACATTCCCTTACCCATCAAGTCGTGAAATGGGACTGCACCCTTGCGTATGGCTCAGAGGCAGGATTCAATACATTGAATCACAAGACTTCCTTCCTTCCTTCTTTGTTTACTTTTTTGTTAAATTTTCAGTTTAAAGACTTATAATTATGAATAATTGAGAAACAAGTAAAATGAGATGCCATTGTTCATTCTTTGCCATAAGATTAAAAGTCTCTCTTCCCATTTTACCTCTAGTTCTCTGAAAGATATAAATGAAAGGCAATGGTTTATGATGATGAACTTTTATATTCATTTTACATGTTACAGTGCAGTATGCAATAAGTACTTTCATTATTGGGGTGAATCTTTAAGAATACCTACCCAGAGAACGGAGTATGCTCAGTCATGGAGTAAGTTAAATATAGATATCAATAGGTTTTTGGAGATGAATGACATTAAGCAATATGGAGGTAATGTGAGAAAAAGGCATGAAGGAGATGATCAACCACAGTCTAGAAAGGCAAGGCATATTTAAAGGGCTGAATAGCCTACTGCTGTTCCCATGTTCTTAAAATGGAATGTATTGTAACTGTACCCCAAATTTCCTTATCTGATTCAACTGAATGCCTATGTATCCCTGGCCAGAATCCAACATAGGTTATAAGAAAATGGCAAGGATGCATTTGTGATTCCGAGATTTCCAGTCAGCTTTGTAAGAGGCAAAAGCCTCCACCCACTCCTTAAAAGGCCAATAATGTGAGGGACACCACAGTATTTGTTTTGGAGTTGTCATCCCCTCATCAATCAAGGCCCGAGTTGGGACTGGAGACTAATATTCAGGGTGGAATAATGATCTCCATAGTCTCAAGTGACTGCCACAGAGAGGGAGACAACTCTGGATTGGGAAAAAAAAATGTTGCTTTGGCAACGATTGAATGACTAGGATCTTGCATGTAAAGGCCACAATGACCCCTTCCAATTGCAGGCTTGTGCTGAAATTTTGGGTCCATTGATCATATATATTTCATTGGTTATGGGTGCTTGATGGTACTCCAATTAGCCTAGCAGATTGGTGCTAGAGGATCTACTATTGGCAATTTTATCATAACTGCTGAGATTAATTTTACGTGTTACAGTTCAGCATGCAATAAGTACTTTCATTTTTTATGGTATATCTTTAAGAATACCTTCCTAGAGAACTGTGTATACTCAATCATTGAGTAAGTTGGCACAGTGGCTCAGTGGTTAACACTGCTGCCTCACAGCGCCAGGGACTCAGGTTCGATTCCTGCCTTGAGCCATGATCTCTCCATGCCTGCATGGGTTTCCTCCGGGTGTTCCAGTTTCCTCCCACAATCCAAAGATGTGCATGTCAGGTGAATTGGCCATGCTAACTTGCTCATAGTGTTGGGTGCATTAGTCGGGGTAAATGTAGGGTAGGGGAATGGGTCAGTGTGGACTTGTTGGGTTAAATGGCCTGTTTCCACACTGTAGGTAATCTAATCTAATTCACTTGGCTTTTAGGGATTCTTGATTCCTTTCAGTTACTTTAAAAAAGCAACTTGTTGGATGTCTTAAAATGTTTGATAAGTGATCATTGAATTATATGGTGCATGTCTTGTAAATTCCTTTTCCCAAATACTCATTCATCCGTTCCCATTTAGATGCATCTAACCACGAACTAGGCTCACTTCCATACAACCACCCATCAACTGGACATTTACAATGTTCTCTGTTACTTTAAGCAGCACATTCAGAATCACCAAATAAATAACTGTGGTTACTTTTTAACATGGTGTGATTGAAATATTGACAGATCTTTAGTGTGGCCACATTTTGTGATAAAATTGTTGTTAGCAATTCTGAAGGCTGCGAGAGAGAAAAAGTGACAATTTTAAAACAGAAAGCCTCAATGCAAAGACATGAACCAGAGTTTACGGTATGAGAGAGGTTTGTTCTGAGTGGTACTCCAGGATCTCTTTCAAAATACATAGTAGCTGATCTTCCCCAAAGATGATGATAGCCAGGGTCAGTATTTGCACAGAGCTTGCAGTAACTGAGCATATACATCTGAGCATATACATTCTTTCGTCAGCTGACAAGGTAATTGTATTGTGGTTTGAGGTTGTTAAAAAATATACTCTCTATAAACCTGTTCACATGTGCTGCTCACCCTTGATAAGCAATCTCAAACTGTAATCAGAAAGTTGAGGACTTACATGACTAAGTGAGATTTCCTTTCTTTGGCATTTGTTTCAAGCCAGTAAGACTGCTCCACAATTTTTTCTCACTAACATTTTGTATAAGGTGTACACTATCTCACAATGCCTGTACAATATTCAATAAGTATTTTTTTTATTCTTTCACAGGATGCGAATGACGTACCAATGACCTACTTGCTGCTCACCCTAATTGCCTGTAAACATGTTACTTTCAGTACACCCCATATAGGTTTCGCAAATTGAATCCCCTATCCACTTTCTCCAAAGCAGCCAATATCACAGTAAAATAAAGTATTTTTTAACGACTATTTTCTCAGCTCACGAAATGAAACAACATTTTTCTTTTCCATCCTGAAAAGATTAGGAATCCAGCCATATTAGAACATCAGTCTGGAAAATTGATGTGTGAAGCACTCTAAAGTTGACTAACTTCATATTTAGGTGTTGGATCAGCTAAGAATGGGCACTTAACATACATAAAATCTGATGAAATGCCTTTTAATGTTTTACTTGTTTTGAAGTCATTCTTGACTTCAGCGTGTTTCATCATTGTATTTAAATCCAGTATTTGGCTTTAACGCGATGTTAGTTGTAGAATGCGAACCTTCCTTACCTGTTCTGGTGATAATGTGATTCCAGCCCCATTGTGGCTATTGCACTATTTTCTTATAACGCAAGATTGCATGAGAACGAAAAATCATGTTATACCAGAACCACCTCTACTTAAAGTTGGCAATTGTTGTACCCTGAGTCCATAACTAGTTCTGCTGGACAGTCAACTTCACAATTACTTTGTCTCTTCTTTTCGATGTAACATTATCTTTTAATTATGACCTAGTATGAGAAAGAAGGGTGTAACCATCTCTTAGAAGGATTGTTGATTTAAAGTTTCTTCAGATTACTCTGTTCAATATTTTATCATCTATACTTAATGACTCAATAAGCTTGATTTTTAATTTTAAGTTGTACAACAATTTTTGAGAGGATTTGTAGCCCAGGTTGAGGTTCAGGTTGTAAGTTTGCTCACTGAGCTGGCAGGTTTGTTTTCAGGTGTTTCATCACCATGCTAGGTAACATCAGTGAGCCTCCGGTGAAACGCTGGTGTTCTGTCCCGCTCTCTATTTATGTGCCTTGGTCTCTTAAGGTGGGTGATATCATTTCCGATACTTTTTCTCGGAGGTTGGTATATAGGGTCCAAGTTGTTTATTTATTGATGGAGTTCCAGTTTGAATGCCAGGCCATTAGAAATTCAATGTGTGTCTCTGTTTAACCTGTCCTAGGATATGTGTTGTCCCAGTTGAAGTGGTGTCCTTCTTCATCTGTATTTAAAGATACTAGTGATAGTGGGTCATGTCTTTTGGTGGCTAGTTGGTGTTCATGTATCCTGGTGGCTAGTTTTCTGTCTGACTGTCCAATGTAGTATTTGTTACAGTCCTTGCATGGTATTTTGTAAATGACATTCATTTTGCTGGTTGGTATAGGATCCTTTAGGTTCATCAGTAGCTGTTTCAGTGTGTTGGCAGCTTTGTGGGCTACCATGATGCCATGGGGTTGAAGTAACCTTGTAGTCATCTCCAAGATGTCTTTGATGTATGATAGTGTGGCTAGAGTTTCTAGGCATGTTGTGTCTATTTGTTTGGGTTTGTTGTTTTTAAGAATTGGTGGGCTACCTGTTCTTCTTGAATATGCTGTATAGGTATTTTTCTTCTGCTTGTAGTTCCTGGGTGCTGCAGAGTATTGTAGCCAATTTAAATAATGTCCTGATGCAGCTCCATTTGTGGTGTTGGGATGATTGCTTCTGTAGTTGAGTATTTGGTTTGTGTGTATTGCTTTCCTGTAGATGCTGGTCTGCATTAACTGTTTATTCCATTGTGACATCTAGGGTGGAGAGTCTGTTGTTGTTCTCCTCCTCTTTTATGAAATTTATGCCAATAAGGATGTTGTAGGTTTCCTCTATTTTGTTCCATTTTGTGATGACAAAGGTCTCATCTACGTAGTAGACCCAAAGTTCAGATTGAATCATGAGGCTGGCTGTTTGTTCAAGTCTCTGCATTACTGCGTCTGCTAAGAAGCTTGATACTGGTGATCCCATGGGTGTTCTGTTGATTTATTTGTCGGTCTTGTCATTGAAGGTGAAGTGGGTAGTGAGGCACAGGTCTATTAACTTGAGGATGCTGTCCTTGCTGTTGGAATTGGTGCTGTCAGGTGTTTGTGTCCTTGGTTTATCTCGTAGTGCGGTCAGTGCTTCTTTGGCCAGATTGATGTTAATTGATGAGAATAGGGCGTTTACGTCAAAGGAGACCATTATTTTGTCCTTTTCTATCTTCGTGTCTTTGATATTCAGGAATTCTAGCTGTGGAGTTGGGTCTATCATCACCTGTTGGTGGGTGTCAGTATCTGGCAGAAGTGAGTTCACCTTTTCAATGTACTGCTTTGTTTTGGATGGCGGTCATACACCCTTTCTCTGCAGGTAGGATTATGAGGTTTTTGTCTTTTCTGAGTCCTTCTAGGGCTTTCCTTTCCTGTGTGTTGAGAATGTCTCCTTCCTGCTTAGTGTTGGTGCACCTGTCTGTCTGATGGTCTGGTGGGTTTCTTCTGTGAGTCCATTGTCTTTCTGCTAAGAAGCCCTTTTTGTCCATATCTCTGTAGTTGTAGTTCATCCCTCTTACTAGGACAGCCTTTTCTGTGTCTAGCCACCAAAAGACATGACCCACTATCATTAATATCCTTACATACAGACGAAGGACAACACATCCATCTTAGGACAAGTTAAACAGAGAATTCTTAGAGGCCTGGCAGTCAAACCAGAACTCCATTAATACACAGATTGATTCGGACCCCATTTACGAACCTCTGAAAAAAAGAACCAGAAATGATATCACTCACGGTAAGAGACCAAGTCACATAAATAGAAAGCCGGACAGAACACCAGTGCTTCATCGGAGACTTACCATGCATAGTGACAAAACACCTGAAAACAAACCTGCCAGTTTAGTGAGTAAACTTACAACCTTAAATTGTACTTTAACCTTTATTAACAGCAATTTCTCAAATTCCACACTACTACCACATGAGAAATAATGGAGATGCCCAAAGGATTTCTTCATAATATCAATAAAATGTTACAAATCTGTTTTTGAATTTTTCAAACTATTTTTCAATAAGAAGGTGGATCTCATTGAAACAAAAGAAGCCTGGAAGTCTTTTTCTGAAACATTTGCATTGTTTTCCTTTTGCATTTCCTGTGGTTTCAGGAACAGTGCTCTCTGAAATGTCAAAGGTAAAGTCACTAGAGACCCACTTTCCCTGGCCAATATCCCTCTAAACCCTTCCAGTCAGAGACCCTTCCAGATGCCTTGTAAATGTTGCAATTTTATCTATCTCCACCTACCTCTGGCAGTTCATTCCACACATGCATCACCCTCTATGTGAAAGGTTAGCCCTCAGGTCCTTTTTAAACAAAAACCAAAATTGTTGGAAAAGCTCAGCTGGTCTGGCAGCATCTGTGGAAAGAAATCAGAGTTATGTTTCGGGTCCAGTGACCCTTCTTCAGAACTCCGCAGATGTAAATGGGCAGGAACTGGTCAAGGGGAGGAAAAACGGTGTTGAAATAGGAAGAGATGAGTTCTGTGTAGCAGAAATCTTTCCTCTTCCAAATGTTTTAAATTTACCTTTTAGATCTTTTAAATCTTTCCCCTCTCACCTCTAATTTTGGACCTCACCCACCCTAGGAAAAAGATTGGCTATTCACCCTATCCATGCCCCTTGTGATTTTATATGTCTCTATCAGGTCACCTCTCAGCCACTGATACTCCAGGGGAAAAAGCCCCAGCCTGTTTATCCTATCCCTATAGCTCTAATCCTTCAGTCCTGGCAACATCCACGTAAATCTTTTCTGTGCCCTCTCCAGTTTAATATCCTCCAATGGAAGTGTGACTAGAATTGAACGCAGTATTCTAAAAATGACCTAACAAATGTCTTGTATAGCCATAATATGGCATCCCAACTGCTATATTCAATGCTATCACCAGTGAAATCAAGTGTGCCAAATGCCTTGTTCTGTTCGGAATGAGTCTAGTAAGAGACAACTGGTAGTGGTCACCACGCTTTAGGCAAGGTTGAGAAGATGGGATATGCATTGTAATCTCAGCAGAGACAAAAACTAAAACCACACTGTTATCATCACTTTGCACTGCAAACCAACCAACCAGCCAACTGAGCTAATTGGCATTACCCAACATAAAAATGATTTGTGTTGATTGATCTACACTCCCACGAATGTGATTAAGAGAGCTGAACAGCCAACTTTGATATGCAACAGTTACTAAGGAAAGCAAATGGAATGTAGACCTTCACTGCAGGTGGATCTGAGTACAGAAGTAAATATGTCTTATGGGAATTGTATAGACTTTTGGTGAGACCTCACCTGTGTACAAAGTTTGGTGGTTCTTATCCAAGGAAGAATATAGTTGCCATTGAGAAACTGCAATAGAGGTCCATCCGCACAAGTGTGAAACATTTTAGGAGCTCAAATACAAGAGGAAAGTATACTGTAAATGGCCAAACCCTTAGGAGCATTGACATACAGAGCGTTCTTGGGGTCCAAGTCCATAGTTCCGTGAAAGTGGCTATGCCCGTAGTAAAGAAGGCAAGCTAGCCTCCATCGGTCAGGACATTGAGAATATAATTGGAATGTCATGGTACAGTTGTATAGGACTTTGGGCAGGCCACATTTAGAGTAGTATACGCAGTTGTGGTTGCCGCACTACAGAAATGATGTGGAGGTTTGAGAGGGTCCAGAATAAGTTTACCAGGATGATGCCTGGATTGAAGTGTATTAGCCTTAAGGAGACGTTGGACGAATTTGAATTGTTTTTGCTCAAGTGTCTGAGGAGCGAAAGTATATAAAATTACAAGAGGCATGGATCGGTTGGATAGTTGGAGTCTCTTTCCCAGGGTGGAAATGTCAAATACTAGGGGGCGTAGGTTTAAGGCGAGAGGGAAAAGTTTCAAGGAGATGTGTGAGGCAAGTCTTTCTCAGAGGTTGGTAGATGGTTTGAATGAACTGTCAGGGAAAGTAGTAGAAGCAGATATATTTACAAACTTTAAGAGGTATTTAGACAGACACATGAACAGGCAAGGAATAGAGAGATATACACCATATGCAGGCAGATGGGATTATTTTATAATAGCATCATGGTCAGCACAGACAGGGTAGGCCAAAGGGCCTATTCCTTGTGCTGTACTGTTCTATGTGTGTGTTCTATTCATTGTTCACAATATTTTCTTCTCTATATTGGGTAGACAAAGTACAGGCTGGGTGACCACTTTGCAGAACATCTACATTCTGTCTGTAAAGATGATTTTGTTTCCTGTTGCCTGCCACTTCAATACACCACCATGTTCCCATGCAAACATTTCAGCCTCAGGCCTGCTGCGGTGCTCCAGCAAAACTCATCTCAAGCTGCAGGAACAACATCTCATATGCCGAGGTACCCTATAGCATTGAGGTTTAACAAGTTCAAAGTTGCACGTCCCTTCATTACCCCTCCTCTCCCCAAATCCACCCCCCCCTCTACCCCAGCTCCCATTATGCATTGTTTGATCTCAGCACAGCCAAGCTGTTTTCAACCGTTCCTATTTCATGTTAACACCACACCCTAGCATTTATTTTTTCTCTCTCTCTCTCCCCCCTCTATTCATTCCTGCACCCCTCCCTCACACATCAAAATGCACCCTATGTCATCAAAGATTTCATCCGTTCCCAGTCATTTTCATTCTGATGAAGGGTTACTGAGCTTGGAATACTAATTCTGTTTTCTCTTTACGGATGCTACCAGACCTGCTGAGTTTATCTAACACATTCTGTTTTAGTTTCAGATTTCCAGCATCTGCAGTTCTTTGTTTTGTTACACCAACATAGTACATTGAATAAATTGAATTTGCTTGCCATATTGACTTGCATCTATCACCTGTTTGTTATATATGTGTGCAGCACCTTATGCTGTTAGTTACGAGCTAGTGCAAACAAAAATAGAGGCAGTGGTAACCTTGGCACACAATGCCAGTGCTATATTTATGTCACACGTTGGTGGAAGATATGCATGATTCAGATGATAGCAACTGGTTCCTGCTAATCCTGAATAAGCCAAGGCAGTTGGCTTGATGAGGAAGGTACGCTAAGGTCTGCAAACACAATCTGCTGCTTCCTGACCTCTGTTGCTTACTTTACTTGAGCCAAATATTACTTCAAATGATGAAATGCTGTTTCTGCATCCCTGTGAAACAAAATGGCCATAGAATAGTAAAAGAAGTAAACTAATTGTCACAAAGACTCCTTAATGGCAAACAGACAATACAAATAGCCTGAACATCAAACTATATTGCTCTTTAGATGCCTGATGTAGACTACAATCTTCTAGAAACTGTGGCTAATCCCTTCATTTTGGTGGCTGTTTGAACCAGCAATGTGTTGGCATAAATGCTGGAAAAATATATTTGTTGAAAAAAATGTAACTTTAAAGTAATTAATTACATTACTGGCGAATTATCTGATGCTTCCCATTCAAAGACCTTGCTTGGAAATTTGGCTTGAGGGGTAAAAGGGTGAGATGGATTTCTGCCCTCTTACTGCAAAACTGCTGTACACAAGCAATGACAGTCAACTCTTAGGGGCTTATGAGAAGATTGTATTTTGTTCCTATCATAGCAAATCATAACACCAGCAATAACTCCCCCTCTGAAGTAACTACCGACACATTTTCTCCCCAAAACCAACCAATAATAAGTATGACAAGTTAACACCCAACTCCAATTCTCCAACATTCTCATGAACACCCAGTCTCCACTGATTTGAGGCTTGCAGCTCCTGAAACGTTCTTTAACATTGTAGCTTGATGACCCTGAGCTTAGTTTATTACATGGGGAATTACTTTCAATTTGTGTTGATATAAGCTATGCAGGATCCAAATTTGTATCCTATTCATGACAGTTTTGCATGTTTGTAGCAAGATTTTAACTTCTTATGTGGCTTATTCCTGCCTGGAATGCTGGGTTAAAATCTGCCTACAGACATTTGTGAAGACTATTATGATGTACCATCTGATAGTCTGGGTACAACACAATGACTGCTTGAAATGGCACTTCTGAAAAGTTATGATGTTGGCTAGGCAGGGTCTTTCCTGAATCTGCATTGATAGCCATTATTAAAGTTATTATTGTGCATGACATATTTTACATCTGATATTAGATCCAATCACTTAACATGGGATTAAAGAAGGAATTATTGGTCTACAATCACCTAAGTCAACTTCGTTTATGGAAAAATGGCAACCGAGTTCCCATATTTGGTACCTTTTCAGAGGTACTTCTGTGAACCTGAATGCACAGGCCACAGAAGGAGTATCAGAACATTTCTTTTGAGTAACATACCTCTGGATCAGAATAGGAGTGTGCATTTTATTGATCCTATTGGATGTGTTTCTGCTTGTTTTAACAGCAATAGTAATGAGGTGGGAGCAGTGTTGAGTAAAGTGTGATGGTGAGATGGGAGGAACCCAAGGCAGTCATGGTGGAATTAGCCTTAAGACAATCTAATATAATAAAGCACAGGAACAGGCCCTTCGTCCCACCCAGGCTACACCGATTCCCAAGTTTTATTTTGACTGACTACTTCTTGCTGATGTTCAGTATCTATCTTTCTGTCCATGTTCATGTGTCTATCAAGATATGCCATAAACATTGCTAATATGCCTACATCCCCCACCTCCACTGGCATTGCATTGCATTCCAAGTGCTCACCACTACCTGTGAGAAAGTTTTTGCCTGCACTTCTCCCCTAAATTTTCTCCCTCTCCCCTTAAATTTGTGCTGTCTTGTAGTTGACCTTTCCACCCTTGGAAAAAGCCTCTGACTATCCACCCTATCTATGTCTCTCAATTTTGTATCTCTATCAGGTCACCTCTCAGCCTCTATCTTTACAGTGATAATAATCCAAGTTTGCCCAACCTCTCCTCAAAACTGAAACCCTCCAGATCAGGCAACATCCTGGCAAACCTTCTCTGCACCTTCTTCAAAGCATCCATGTCCTTCTGGTAGTGTGGCAATCAGAACTGCATGCAAAATTCCAAATGTGGCCTAACTAAAGTTTTATATACCTATGCTAACTTTTATATTTGATTCCCTAGCCAATGAAGACAAGCATACTGTATGCCTTCTTGACACCTTATCCACCCGTGTTGCCACCTACAGGGATCTGTGGACCTGTATACCTATGCATAAACTAAGTATACAATGGTATTTAACCAATGGCAAAATTTTCACTCATCTGGTGAGAATTTTCCTCCAACAGGATGTTCTACTTGATGCAGGTTTTTGTATGAGGCACTTCATGTTTTATTTCATTAATGTAAGAAACTGGGTGTAATTTCTGTGTTATTGAAGAATCCAACAGATATTCATAACATATTCTGTTAAACAGAGTCAAAAAATCAAATTTTTTTTTTCATTGCACTCCTCATCTGGACAAGGAGACAAGAAACAAATCTGAAAGAAAGTGACAACAATTTATATAGAATGGGAAGAGGATACTGATTGGTTGGGTCATCATTGACATGGATTTACATCAAGAACAGTTAATTGTCAATCTCAGTTCTCAGACAAGTAATTGCCTCATTGGGGTTTTCCATGGGAATACAGCAGAGACTTGCTGTTTGCATGACTTTTGTTTAGTTTTCCACGGTAAAGATGCAATGGACATAGGACATTCCTCTTGCCTACGTAAAACAGTTCCTGAGTATTAATATGCATAGCTTCGTGCACATGCAAAAGCATCATGTTGCAAGTTCAACTAATGATCTTAAATTGATTTCTGGTGTAATTCTTAGTACAAAGTAGGTTAGTTAAAGGATAATTTCTGACAGCAGAATCACCATTAAAGGTGGATACATTGTTCTTAAGTTTGCAAATATTGGCAGATTCAACATGATCGTGTTTCTTGCTCCATTTACATGGGTAGAGGCCGAGCGTATTCAACCTGCCTGTGTGCACAAGCCTCAGAATAGTATTCCAGCAGGATTATATTGGTTACATTAATAGAAAGGTTTTCAACACAGGACTGTGAATTCTGTTGTTGAAAGATAAGTTGAATTTATGTACAACAAGAACAAATGCATCAACTATGCTCAAATGTCTTTCCTGCTAATCTCTGTTCATGTTAAAATGTGGTATTTTATTTCCCCCCAACCTTTTCAGAAAATGTAGAATTGCCAAACACCAGAAAGCAAAATTACCAGTGACAGTCTTGGTTTATATTTTTTGTGTGGGATGGGGGATGGTAGAGTGGTAAGAACAATAAACTTTTGATTTGTACTACTGTTATAAGTTATTTTGTGTGTGAGGATGCTGTAGAACTAGAATGGGGAACCGGGTTTCTTTTTATCTTGTGACCTCAGTTGTGGTTTTACCGCTTGATAATCGGATAATCACAGGGACAGCCATGGCATCTGTTGCTGTACGCCCTCACAGTTGACTCATCATCAATTGAGACTCTGCAGTAAGTGCACTACATGCAAAAAAAATTATATTGCTTTTTTTGGCCTTTTGGTTAATATTTAAGTCATCCATCTAACAGCCACTTTGTAACCTATCAGAGATTTTATAAAGAATTAAAATAGTTTAATTTTCTATACTCTTAAAAATGAGAGAGAGTAGCCAAGCAGGCTAAGATAAAAGGTAGGGAGGAGGGACTTGGGGGAGGGGCGATGGAGGTGGGATAGGTGGAAGGAGGTCAAGGCGAGGGTGATAGGCCGGAGTGGGGTGGGGGCGGAGAGGTCAGGAAGGAGATTGCAGGTTAGGAGGGCGGTGCTGAGTTGAGGGAACCGACTGAGACAAGGTGGGGGGAGGGGAAAATGAGGAAACTGGAGAAATCTGAATTCATACCTTGTGATTGGAGGGTTCCCAGGCGGAAGATGAGGCGCTCCTCCTCCAGCCGTCGTGTTGTTATGTTCTGCCGTTGGAGGAGTCCAAGGACCTGCATGTCCTCGGTGGAGTGGGAGGGAGAGTTAACACTTCTACCGAGGACATGCAGGTCCTTGGACTCCTCCACCGGCAGAACATAACAACACGACTGGCTGGAGGAGGAGCGCCTCATCCTCCACCTGGGAACCCTCCAACCACAAGGTATGAATTCAGATTTCTCCAGTTTCCTCATTTCCCCTCCCCCCACCTTGTCTCAGTCGGTTCCCTCAACTCAGCACCGCCCTCCTAACCTGCAATCTCCTTCCTGACCTCTCCGCCCCCACCCCACTCCGGCCTATCACCCTCACCTTGACCTCCTTCCACCTATCCCACCTCCATCGCCCCTCCCCCAAGTCCCTCCTCCCTACCTTTTATCTTAGCCTGCTTGGCTACTCTCTCTCATTCCTGATGAAGGGCTTATGCTCGAAACGTCGAATTCCCTATTCCTGAGATGCTGCCTGGCCTGCTGTGCTTTGACCAGCAACACATTTTCAGCTGTGATCTCCAGCATCTGCAGACCTCATTTTATACTCTTAAAAATACAGGTTCAGCGATTATGTCCAAAACCCTGCTTCAGCAAAATGGTGGTTGAAAACTGGAACTCTCTCATTCAAAAACTGGTTGTGGTGAGGTCAAATGAAAATTTAAGAACTGCAATTTCCCAATTTTTGTGAGCCAAACATTTTAAGGGATACAGACATGGAGTTAATTTTCAAATCAGCCCTTGTTTAATTGAATGGTCAAATCGCGGGGTCGAATAACATGCACTTGTTTTTAATAAACTTTCCTTTTTTCCACTAGAAAATACCTATTAGCTTTAAGTTGTCATGCTTATTTGCATTTTACATACTTAATATAATATATAATATTCTCAGGTTGTATACCCAACCTTTCAAATCTGCCAACAAGCCTTCCAATCTAGTCTCCAACCCCACTACAGTATTGGAGCAACTCTATTCGAAATGACTAACTACATCCTTCGTGATTGTGATCATAGTGCATTATTCCATCTTATTGTTCCTACACATACTCATGTACAGTTGACTGCACCACTTTCCTCCAATACATCTCCTCTGATGTTCAGCTAGGTGGGTTTTCCCATCATTTCTCATCTTATTGCTGTCCCTTGAATACATCACCTCAAAACATGACATCAAGTTTCACACAGCAAGCTAAATATCATTTATACATGTCAGCACCACTCTCCAATTCTGTTCAGAGTTGTCCAAAATGAGCAATATTTCCTCTGACTAAATGATTGAGAGACATTGTCTTTGATATGCCACAAACTCTGTTCCCTAACCATTGATGCTGAACGAAGCAACTTTGCTGCTTATTTGAGTCTGAACTTAACTTCTGGCTCCATCTCCCTTTGTGACAATAAAAGCTGATTTGTACCTCAGTAAAATTTCTCAAATCCATATATATTGCATTTAATTTCATTCTGAAATCTTCTCCTATGTTACCTTCAACTGGATTTGACTGACTAGTTCAATTTCTTCTGACTAGTTTCCCATCTTCCACCTCTAACTTTATTCAAAACTGTGTTGCTCATATTCTAACTTCCATCAAGTTCTGTTCCAGTGTGCTCACTGATCTGCAATGACTCCTATAATATTTGTGGGACAGAAACAATAATGTCTCAGTGAGAAACATTTAGCGCTACAATTGTTCAAGCAATTAACTTGAATTCCTTTATTATCTCTTTCTAGCAGATTCCATTTGTTGCCCCATCTGTGTATGTTATCCTTAGACTAAATGCACAATGCAATGTTCTATATACATCAGTCTACTATCACAAATTATTTTAAAATTCTTACCTTTGTTTTTAAGTCAGTCCATGACTTCACCTCTCATTATCTTTCTAACACCTTCCAATTAAAGATCTGTTTGAGAACTCCAACTGATTCTTTTAGCCTCTAGTATATCCACCAATTCCTTTGTCCCAAAATTGGCTGATGCTACTTTGTGTTTGAGGCACTAACATCAAAATTCCTCCCACAAATCCCACTAGCTCTGTGTCTCTGTCACCTCCATTAACATGCTCCTTAAAATCACTTTCTTTGAACAGGTATTTCATCACACTTTGTAAAATCTCTGTCTTTGGTTCAGTGCCAAATTATATCTGATTACTTTCCTATGAAGCACCTTGGGATATTTTGCAACTTTATAGGTATTATATAAATGCAAGTTCTTATCGTAAATGTTATTGGTTGATTTGGCAAGCTCTCAATGATTATTTATATATATATATATCAGTGGTTAGCACTGCTGCCTTACAGCACCAGGGTCCCAGGTTCAATTCCAGCATCAGGCAACTGTCTGTGTGGAGTTTGCACATTCTCCCCATGTCTGCATGGGTTTCTTCTGGGTGCTATGGTTTCCTCCCACAGTCCAAAGATGTGCCGGTCAGGTGAATTGGCTATGCTAAATTGCCCATTGTGTTAGGTGCATTGGTCAGAGGGAAATGCATCTGGGTGGGTTACTTTTCGGAAGACTGGTTGGGCCAAGGGGCCTGTTTCCATGCTGTAGGGTATCTAGTCTAATCTAATATAGTAAAGGGCCCTGTAATTATATTACAACTGTGGCGATGTTGTAAAAAATAATTTCAGTGTATTTTGAAGAAGCCAAATTGGATTGATCATGTAAACATGTGAGCTGTAATTAGCTAAGAATTCAATTTAGAACCTTCCTGATTTCAGCACCACACCCAATTGTACATTAAGCATTTGAGGATGATTCATAACTAGTGGTTATTCAGTTAATCTCCACTGAAAAAGCATACTGGAACACATGCAAGCAATCCATTATTCCAAATACTATGAGGGTGGCTCAGTGGTTAGCACTGCTGCGTCACAGCACCAGGGATCCAGGTGCTCCAGTTTCCCCCCACAATCCAAAGATGTGCAGGTTAGGTGAATTGGCCATGCAAAATTGACCATAGTATTCAGGGATGTGTAGGTCAGGTGCATTAATCAAGGGTAAATGTAGGGTCATAGGGTCTGGGTTACTCTTTGGAAGGTCAGTGTGGACTTGTTGGGTCAAATGGCCTGTTTCCACACTAGGGATTTGACGAAATCTATGTTGACATTTGACTGAGGGAAACCAGCAATGTGTAGAACTTTTTTAATACAAATTTTCCATTAGATTCCAAGATTCCTGCAGGAGTGAACCTATATGATTTGTCTGGTCCTGTTTGCAGTTCACCAGTGAGTCCTGCTACCAATAGTACAATTGGCGATCCCAAGTTAAAGCAAGATTGGGTTTGGTTGGACAAATATTATACATATTAAATGACTATTTCACTAATATATAATTTTGGTGTCACCTTGAAACCATATCCCAATCCTTAATGGCTATCTTCAGTTCAGGAGGGCTAAGGAATTTGAGGGAAGAGCATTAAAAAAAAAATCAACTTATACAATGTTATGATTCATTTAATAGCAACTGGACCAAATTGGCTCTTTGGATGCATTTAAAGTTGCCAAACAAAGTTGATGCACAAATGTTTATATATTTGTCACATAATGGAATGTGTACTTATCGGGAAATGTTGTGTCTCTTGCAAAACTTCACAGTTTCTCTTCCCATGATAAAATAAATTGATTTGCAACCACTTATTTACAATCAATTATTTTCACTGAAACAATACCTCTTTATTTGTGATTGGACTGTGTAGTACAAATTTGTTATTAACCTATACACTAGTGCAGTGTTTGAAAAACAAAATAGGATATTAATCATGTGCAGGTTTAATGGTTTGGCACTTATGATTCAAAGTTTTACATGCTACGAATGTACATCAGGGATGTGGGCTTGAAGGATAAACCAAATTTGCAGCTTGCAGCATTTTTCTTACAGCTTGTGCACCATTGCAAACAATTGCGTGAATTGTGAATTGGAGTTGCAAACCCAAGACCATTATGTTTTCCTGTTGTGCACAGCTTTACCTTCGGAATGTAAGGATGTGAAAATAAGATTAAATGTTTGGAATTTGAGGGGAAAGAAAAGTACACAAAAGGAGATAAAAGGTGGAAAGCTATAAAGGACAGGCACTGTCTCAGGCTATACTGTGCAACTTGGCCCTAGCAAAATTTGAGTGTAAACATTTCATCTTTTTTTTACCATTTATGTTCTTCCAACCCACTTCCTTCACAGTTTCAACAGATTGCTTCATTATTTGGAAAATTCTGACTTGCACTTGTTCCATTGATATAAACTTTACACCTGGATGCCTGATTCAGTGACCCAAGTTAAATAGAGCTCTGTAATTAAATGTTTCTGTTGATTATCAAAAGCTTTTGACATTTAGAGTTAGATGTCTCCAATGTCAGTGCATACTTGTACTTGCACAATTCACATATGCCGTGATTTTGCATATTTCCTGTATGGTAGAATTTTTAGCTTCTTCCAAAAATGAAATGAGTTTTTAACCATTATATTCATTATGCAAGACACCACTGTCATATCTCTACCTGTAGTCTGATTGCTTAATATCGATCCTTTCATGGCAATTGCATGCAATGAACAGCCTTCCCTACCTTGTGCAGCTTCATTTTTCACATTTGAGACTAAACAGTATATACTCATGTTGTTTTACAGTGCTCTGTATATGCAACATACCAAACATCCATAGCCTCTGTGCTTACTGATCTATATTGACTCGCAGTCCATTATTACCTCAATTTTAAATTCCAGTCCTTAGATTCAAATCCTTGAATGACCTCACCCTCCATGACTGCGTATCAACTCCCACCTCAACAATTCTCTCTGAAATCTCTGTTTCTTCTTCTTTAGTCTTTTGAGCTTCCTGTATTCCCTCCAGACTCCCTGGGTAGCCAACTAAGACAAAAGATCTGAACTTCCTTTGAAACTTTCACTCCTGTCCATCTCCCATTCTTCGATTAAGGTGTTCTTCACAACCTACTGCATGCCAAAATATAAATTATAGGTCCAAATATTTCCTCCTTTAGCTCAGTTCGCTGTCTGATTATATTTTTGTGAAATGCCTTGGGCTGTTTACAGTATTAATGGTATCATACAAATGCACATTGCCGTTGTCATCCTCACCCAAATATCTTTGCTGCCACCCAGCGTAAGACTGATATTTCCCTTCCAAAGTTCAGGGAAACTAAAAGCCAATTCTTGCCCTTTCATTGCCACTTGAGCTGAGGTAAGGTCCTCCAGCAGAGACAAGGGTGAATCAAAACACACTCCCCAACTCTTCATAACTCTGATTTGTGTCACATTGACCCATTGAGTAACGGGGGGAGTTCCCAAATATATTCATTGAATTTGCACTCAACATAGTTTTAGAAGCTCAAGATTCTCATGTAAATCTGAGAACTAAATTGATTCAGTTGATAGAATATGCAGAAAGTCAGAGAGATGTACACGGAAACAGACCCTTCGGTCCAACTCATCCGTGCCAACCAGATATCCTTACCTAATCTAGTCCCACTTGCCAGCACCCAGCCCTTATCCCTCCAAACCCTACCTATTCATATATCCATCCAGGTGCCTTTTAAATGTTGCACTTGTACTAGCCTCCACCACTTCCCCTAGCAGTTCATTCCATACAGGTACCACCCTCTGTGTGAAAAAGTTGCCCTTTAGGTCTTTTCTTTATCTTTCCACTCTCACCCTAAACCTATGCCCTCTAGTTCTGGACTCTCTTACCCCAGGGAAAAGACTTGGTCTATTTATCCTATCCATGCCCCTCATGATTTTATAAACCTCTATAAGGTCACCCCTTAGCCTCCGACGCTCCAGGGAAAACAATCCCAGCTGATTCAACCTTTCCCTATAGCTCAAACCCTGCAACCCTGGCAACATCCTTGTGAATCTTTTCTGAACTCTGTCAAGTTTCACAACATCCTTCTGATAAGAAGGAGACCAGAATTGCATGCAATATTCCAAAAGTGGCCTAACTAATATTCTGTATAGCCACAACATCACCTCCCAATTCCTGTACTCAATACTCTGACCAATAAAGGAAAGCATACCAAATGCCTTCTTCATTATCCTATCTACCTGTGACTGCACTTTCAAGGAGCTATTAACCTTCAGTACAGGTCTCTTTGTTCAGATCTACCTGGGCTACAGAGTTGACAAGACCATTGTACCGTTGGAAGATAAAGTGAGGGTGATTAAAAGTGCCCTGGCTCCCACATCTGTACCGAAGCTTAGGTCTTTTCTTGGGCTGGTGAATTCTCCCAGAAAATTTATACATAACCTGGCCTCCATCCTGTCACCTTTGCATTAACTTCTAGAAAAAGGCCAGCCTTGGAAGTTGTCACATAACCAAGCCATAGTTTTCAGAGAAGTGAAAAAACAGCTATATCCTTTATGGTATTGGCACACTATAATCCTAAGCGAGATCTGGTATTGGCATATAATGCCTCCCTGCATCACACTGGGATAGTGTTGGTATGTAAGTGGCCTAATAGAGAGGAATGCGTATAATTACAAGTTGAAACACCACCCGGGAGGCCAAGTAACCTATGCGGACACACTCAGCTGCCTCCTGCTGGCAGATACACCACCAGTGATACTCTCACTGATAGAATCCATAATACTTTTAAATTTTCTGGACACACATCCAGTCACAGCTGAAAATATCAGATGTTGGATGCCGAGAGATCCAGTCCTGGCAAAACTGAAACTAGTGGACATCACAGAATAGGGGACATCAAAGGGCCATCACAACCAGAAATGAAACCTTTTTAGACCCGTGGAGAATAGCATACTATTATGGGGAGCAAGAGTCACTGCCAGATACTGACTGAACTCCAATAGGGTCATTGAGGGGTTTCCAAAATGAAGATGTTGCCTATAGGTTATGTCTGGTGGCCAGAATTGGATGCAGAAATAGCCACATTGGTGGGGCAGTGCCCAGAGTGCTGACAAGGACAAAAATTATCACCAGCAGCTCCCCTACATTTGTGAGAATGGCTGGGTAAATGCTGGCCTCAGTTACATGTCGACTATGCATGTCCTTTCATAGGCTCAATGTGCTTGGTCATTGTGGACATCCACTCAAAATGGTTGGACGTGCTTAAAGTTCATTCGTCAACCCTGGGTTGATAAAAACTGTGATAGAAAAACTGTGCACATCTTTTGCAATAAGCAGACTCTGGGAGTGCTGGTCACAGATAACAGACCATCGTTTACCAGCAGGGAATTTGAGTATTTCCTAACGTCTGCAACATATAAGGACAGCTCTATACCATCCATCATCCAATGGTCTGAGAGAACAGCAGTCAAAACTTCAAAAAAACGGCTTATAGCTTCACTTGACACCAAATTGCCCTGTTCCTATTTGATTGTAGGACCACCCCTCATGAAAATACAGGGATAGCTCCAGTAGAGTTGTTAATGGGGAATGTATACATTATCTCTATAGCTACCTACTTTGATATGTTAGGATGCAAACTATTAGGCCCATGGGATATAATGGCCTTAGATCCATGAGTGTCCTCAATACTTCTCCCTAATCATAGGTATTGTACTTGTCACTTTTGCCCTTTGATAATTAAGTATTTTTGGAATCATACCAATATCCTCTACCTGATGACTGAGCAAAGTATTCAGCTGTTCTGCAATTTGCTGATTCGCCATTATTATCTCTCTGACCTCAGTCTCAAAGAAGCTTATGTTCACTTTGGCCACTCCCTACTTTTTCAGATATTTAGATAAGTTCTTACTTTCTGTTTGGATATTATTGAGTTTATTCTCAAAGTTTATTTTCTACCTCTTTATTTTAATTTGGTAATCTTTTTTGTTTTTTAAAACTGTCACAAGCTTACCATTCATCTTTGATTAGATTAGATTCCTTACAGTGCGGAAACAGGCCCTTCGGCCCAACCAGTCCACACCAACCCTCCGAAGAGTAACCTACCCAGACCCATTTCCCTCTGACTAATGCATCTAGCACTGTGGGCAATTTAGCATGGCCAAATCACCTGACCTGTACATCTATGGACTGTGTGAGGAAATCCACGCAGACACGGGGAGAATGTGCAAACTCCACACAGACAGTCACCTAAGGCTGGAATCAAACCTGGAACCTTGGTGCTGTGAGGCAGCAGTGCTAACCACTGAGCCACCGTGCTGCCCCTAAAGAGTATCCCACCCAAACCCACTACTCTGCATTTACCCCTGACGAATGCACATAACCTACACATCCCTAAACACTATGGGCAATTTTATAGGCCAACTCACCAAAGTTGCAAATCTTTGGATTACGGGAAGAAACCGGAGCACCCACAGTAAACCCACACAGATACAGGGATAATGTGCAAACTCCACACAGACAGTTGTCCAAGGCTGGAATCAAACCCTGGTCTATGGTGCTGTGAGGCAGCAGTGCTAACCACTGAGCCATTGTGCAATGGTGTAAGTTTCCTCTTTCTACTGCATTTATTGCTTTCTTTAATTACCTCTGAGCTGTTTCTCTGCTTAATTTTCTCGCCATGTTCATCACTTTTGATTCACACATTTCCTATCTCCTCAGTTCTGATCTGTTGATGGTATAATTTGAGCCTGTTAATGACATGTGCTATCCACATTGTGACATATAGAAGTGTGCGCAGAATGATAGTGACATTGCAGTCATAAGAATTCTCCTACTGTTAATGTTAGATGGAGCCTTAATTGTTGAAGACAAAGGAGATCTATGGGCTACCCATTTTTATTTATTTATAAATCACACATATGTAACCCAGCAAAATTATCTGTGTTAAAATGTACCTTGTGATAGTACTGATTTGTTCCTTTTATAGGTTATCTTTCTCTTCCAAACAAAATCACAGAGGTGTAGCACACTTTCCCTTTGTGAAGCCTTCTGTCTAACTGGTGTTTGTTTACAGTGAGTAGTGTGGGCAGAATGAGAGAAACTTGAGTGATGCCTTTATCATGATTGAGCAGAAATTGTTACTCAGTAAATAAGGAAGTGATTTTAAAATGACTCAATTCAGATTGTGTGATTAATTTGTGATACTTTCAGCACAAAGTAAGTGCACGTTATGCCTTGTAAGCAATGAGCTGCACCATTAATTGTGTATTTGTCAAAAGAAAAATCTGCAGGCATAAAAATGTAGCAAGTGAGATTCAGGGATACTGTTCTGACTTAGATTGCAGTGGTGATGCTCCAAGAACTGTCAACGGTGAAAGAATAGAGTATTCAGAATATGTACTGTGTTTTTAAAATTTATTCACAGCATGACAGCATCACTGGCTACAAATGTGTTGCTGGTCAAAGCACAGCAGGCCAGGCAGCATCTCAGGAATAGAGAATTCGACGTTTCGAGCATAAGCCCTTCATCAGGAATAAGAGAGAGAGAGAGAGCCAAGCAGGCTAAGATAAAGGGTAGGGAGGAGGGACTAGGGGGAGGGGCGATGGAGGTGGGATAGGTGGAAGGAGGTCAAGGTGAGGGTGATAGGCCGGAGTGGGGTGGGGGCGGAGAGGTCAGGAAGAGGATTGCAGGTTAGGAGGGCGGTGCTGAGTTGAGGGAACCGACTGAGACAAGGTGGGGGGAGGGGAAATGAGGAAACTGGAGAAATCTGAATTCATACCTTGTGGTTGAAGGGTTCCCAGGCGGAACATACCTTGTGGTTGAAGGGTTCCCAGGCGGAACATACCTTGTGGTTGCATCACTGGCTAAACCAGCAGTTATTGCTCATCCTAATTGCGCAGAGGGCAGTTTCAGAGTCAACCACATTGCCGTGGGTCTGGAATCATATGTAGGCCAGACCAGGTAGGGACAGCAATTTCCTTCCATAAAGGACATTAGTGGGTGAGATGAATTTTTCCTGACAATTAGCAACAGATTCATGGTCATCATTAGACTCTTCATTCAGATTTTCTTTTTATTGAATTAATATTCTACCATAAAACAAACGAGGGCAGGACTTATATAATTTATGGTAGGGCTCTGGAAACTACTGTAGGACAGAGAGAGCTAGGAGTTCGGGTATATAATTCTTTGAACAGGTAGACAGGGTGGTGAAGAAGGCATTTTGCACACTTGCCTTTATTGCTCAGACCTCTGTTGACATTGTTCAGGCCTCTTCTGGAATACTGTGTGCAGTTCTTATCAACTCGACTATAAGGAAGGATATTACTAAATTGGAGAGGGTTCAGAAAAGATTTGCCAGGATGTTGCTGGATATGGAGGGATTGAATTATAAAAGTAGACTGGGACATTTTTCACAGGAGCATAGGAGGTTGAGGGGTGACCGTGAGAATGTGTATTGGTTATGAGCAGGTAGGGAAAGAGTTATGTTTTGAGTTTTGTGAAACAAGTGGTTCAGCTGAGCAGCAGATAAAAACTTGCAATTAACAATGGGGTGCTGGTGGCAAGGGTAGTGGGTTAACAAGGTGGAAAATCATTCATAATGCAGAGCCATTTAACAATATTGGAAGCATTCAGTATGTAATTGGTGAAAAATATTCATTATGTGAAGCCAGTTAAGGTTAAGAACGTTCATTGTGTAACGGCTTAACCTTTATGTTGATGATCGCTGATTGTAACGGTCACCCAATCAATACGTACGTTGCCTTAACTGGATGCTCCTCCCTGTAAAATTACTATATAATTAATTAAGAAACTGCTATTCCAGAGAAGACTGTGAACTCATGTCTCTGTGCACGTGGGTAATCGTTCTCTCTCCCTCCAGGGCCCAGAATAAAGATGAAGGGAGTAAAGCTATATTGTGTCTCTGAGCATTTTGTTTTGACTGAGGGGAGAACAGGACGACAACCGTACAGAGGTTTATAAAATCACAAGGGTCATAGATAAGGTGAACAGTAAAGTGTTTTCCCAAAGCTGAGGCGTTCAAAACAAGGGGCCATGTTTTTAAGGTGAGAGGAGAAAGTTTTAAAAAGGACACAAGGGGCAATCTTACACAGACAGTAGTTTGTGTGTAGAATGAACTGCCAGAGGAAGTGGTGCATGCAGGTTCAGTTACAACATTTAAAAGACATTTGGATAAGTACATGACTAGGAAAAGTTTGGAGGGAAATGAGCTAAATGAAGGCAAGTGGGACTAGTTTAGTTTGGGAACATGTCGGGGTGGATGAATTGGACTGAAGGATCTGTTTCCATATTGTAAAACATTAGACTCTTATCTGCCATGGCGGTTTTGAGCCCCCCCCAGAACATTAGTTTGATTAGATTAGATTAGATTAGATTACTTACAGTGTGGAAACAGGCCCTTCGGCCCAACAAGTCCACACCGACCCGCCGAAGCGCAACCCACCCATACCCCTACATATACCCCTTACCTAACACTACGGGCAATTTAGCATGGCCGTCTCTGGATTAACAGTCCAGAGATAATACCATGAGGCTATTACCTCCCCTTGTTACTTATTTTTTCTTTTAAGGATTTTGCAATGAGACACTGCATTTAAGTTATAGTTAGGCAGAATAATTGGATAAAAACGAGATCACATAGCGGGAACAAGGTGCCGTGTGTTTTAATTCAAACTGATTTAAATTGAGGATGTATATTACCAACAATGCAGTGAGTAGTGCATTACCACAAGTAGTGAACATAGTATATAGTGAGATGCTACAAACAATAGTCAGATATATAGAACAAATGGAGAAAATGCTGGAGATACCAAGCAGGTCTGGCAGCATCTGTGGACAGAGAAGAGTCAGACTGGACTTGAAATGTTAACTCTGTTTCTTTCTCCACAGATGCTGCAGAAATGTAGATTCATTAAAAATAAACTTCCTGATGTGGTAAAGGTGGTTAAGGGAAGAAATGTTAGAAAGCAGGTGAGGTAAAATCTCCTATCTTATGGTTGGACCTTTAACAACTGACTGAACAAGGAATACAAACAATGAAATTGCACATAATGTATCACTTCCTTGCTAAATGATTGCTATGAACTTCCTAGCAAGGCCAGTCTCACTGACACATGGTAAGCTGGGCACAAAGACCATAAGGCATGGTGAGTAACGCTTACTTTCTTTTCCAGGTTTGCCACATAGCTTTCGGTTAAACATGGAGCTAGATTGATGGTAGCAATCAGAGCTGAAAATGTTGTGGTTCTGTTCGCCGAGCTGGAAGTTTTTGCTGCAAACGTTTCGTTCCCTGGCTAGGAGGCTCCAATAGCACTGATGATGTTCCCTAGCCAGGGAACGAAATGTTTGCAGCAAAAACTTCCAGCTCGGCGAACAGAACCACAACAACGGACACCCGAGCTACAAATCTTCAACCAGACTTTAGAGCTGAAAATGTGCTTATGCCCGAAACGTCGATTCTCCTGCTCCTTGGATGCTGCCTGACCTGCTGCGCTTTTCCAGCAACACATTTTCAGCTCTGATCTCCAGCATCTGCAGTCCTCACTTTCTCCTCGGTAGCAATCAGAGGTCAACGTAAAGAATGCACAAAAGGTTGGAAGGAATGAAAAAGAATCTGTGAGTAGCAGGCAGGGAGACAATAGGTGAGAGGATTTTCAGAGGGAGGGATGGGCCAAAGTTAGAATTTTAAATTGGAGGCTTGGTGCAAATTAAATTAACTCAGTAAGGAGAGTATAGGTGAGCAAGACTTGTGTTCTTTCTTCTGTTCTTGTCTGAAAAAGAGACCAGTGATGAATTGTCCATTAAACATATCTAAGATAAGGTGCTATATAAATGCAAATTATTTATTCTACAATCAAAGTAACATATTATTCCTCAATGCTGACATTTCAAAAGCATTCACAGAGTATGAAACACTCCATTACCTCAGATAAAACCTTCCTGTAGGTCATGTTGTTTTCCTGTTATACAAATTGTTTTTTTCCTGTGTGCACTTGAGTACAAGCATGCTAAATGCAAGTAAAACAAAAATTGAAGGCTTTATTTATGTACTTAAAGGATGTTTGGATCTAGGTTTGTTTGATAAAATACATAGATACAATTTTTTTTAAAATGCTAGCAATGGAAACAAAATCTCTGAAAGTACTCTAGAGAATGAGGCAAAATACGATGGGTTGAATCTTAAGATCTTTGGGTCAAGTCCAAGTTGTGTTGAAGTTTTTCGAGGGGTTTTCTTTGTCACAAGGTCTAGTGAGTTTTCTCGCCCAACCTGGCCTCATTATTTTCCTGGTATCCCTCATGTCTGATTTCTGCCTCATCTTAGCAGCACCATATGTCACCACTTAGTGGATAATCCAGAATTCACCAGCATCACTGTACCATTTGCAAATTGTGCACCTGGACAAGTGCTGTCAGTATGAAGGTACCCTGCAATGTTCCTGACATTAATATGGACATGGAAGACAGAAAGAAATTGGTGCCCCATTGTATGGCAGGGGTATGGGTGGAAGAGATACTGACAAGGGATTGTACTGTACCTCAGGACGAGCAATGGACCAGCATTGTTCTAGTTACTGCTGAAAATGTGTTGCTGGTTAAAGCACAGCAGGTCAGGCAGCATCCAAGGAACAGGAAATTCGACGTTTCAGGCCAGACCCCTTCATCAGGAATCCCTGCAGCATTGCAGGATGTAGGCAAATATCCTTCTCCATTCCACCAGGGTATGTGCCACCACTTTGTCTCCAATACCTCACACTCACTCTATCTCTGCTCTTGCACCCACCTCCCACCAAGGTTCATGTTCTGATATTCTCACCATTGCCTGTGACATCTTCCTTCATACTCTCACTCACTCCAACCCCCAACACTGCATGCACTCTGTGCTGCCAACTCACAGGCTCACACCACTTCTACATCTACTAGTAGTTGTGGCTGCAAGGGCCTGATGAAGGGCCTTATGCCCGAAACGTTGATTCCCCTGCTCCTCGGATGCTGCGTCACCTGCTATGCTTTTCTAGTATCACACTCTCTGCTCTCCAGCATTTGCACTCCTCACCTTCTCTTTGTAGTGGCACTGCAATCCACTTTCAATTTCTGTTGTATCTGCCTTACTGTCTTTCCAGGAGACTAGTCAGATCAGTGGTAGCAGCCGTTCTATTAGGTTCCCACTCTTTATGAGTAGAGAATCCTGTCTTAGACCACTGTGAGCAGAGCCTCAACTGGTATCAGAGACTGCTTCAACTTACTGTGCCTAGATCCCCTTCATGAAGGCTGTATCCCCATGACTTGACTGGAGACTGCTAACAACTGTGACAATCATCCTGGTTTTACTTCTGGGAAAAAAGCAAGGCTAGACAGAAGTGTTGTGAGCCTGGTATTATGGAAGTTATTCTGGCAATTATGTAGTTAACTTAGTATTGCTATGTATGCCTGGGATCATGTTACAGGATTCCAGTAACAGATAATGGTAGTGCTTTGTGATAGGTTAATTAAATCACTGGGAGATGAGCTAATGCTGAAGATGATAGTGTTGTAATGTGATAGATTAAGTGTGATGGAGGGAACCAGTGTGGCTGACGATGATTAATTTAGAAAGGCAAAGCGAGCCAGCATGATTGGCTATGCTAATATCCCATAAAAGCGGGACCAACAAATTGTATAAACTGAAGAAGAACAAAGAGCTTGGGAGGAGTCAGGGAACACATTTTGCTGGCTCCCACAGCTTTGATTTTGCAAGATTAAAGTTTAATTTCGTGAAGGATTTTTTTATGTTGCCTGGTAAATTTTGATAGAACATTGAATAATTCTTTCACAACAGTAACTGTAGCTGAGAGTGCAAAGTTCAAAAAAGGCAAGACAAGGCATTGCAATGTAGGACCAAAGTGAATAGCACTATGTCAGAGTGAAGAAACTGGAAATATAAGCTGGTCCAGTCCATGAGCTGGGTATGTGCGTCTGAGTGCAAAGTGTAATACTGCAGATTTACGGTGGTGAACAATTGCAGAACAATTGCAGCCCGTGATGCAGCATTGAAATACAAAAGTGCTCTGTAAGTGGATTGGAGATGTGCTCTGAGGTTGACATTTATCAGATGCCAATGTCTGTGAGTTGAGAATATGAGATGTCCAAAAGTGAGAGGAGTAGAAATTTTGGGGGAGAGGGGTTGAAGGGGCTGGAAAGATGAATGAATTGAAGATCGTAAAGATCAGATATTTTAAAAAATTTTAAACATAAGGATGTAAATTTTAACTGCAGTCACCGTGGGTTTTGCCAGGATTTTTGCTGTGGATTTTAGACCCTGAGCTTGGGACTAGAGCCTGGGAGCCAAGCTTCTACACTCACCATTCTATTGTGGATGGTGAGTGTTACATCATGTCTCTCAGCTAGTATGCACTAGTCCTTTAAGATTCATGTTGATGCTATCTTCACTGAATCATAGCAGGAATCTGATTGTACAAAGATCTCAGCGTCCATCTTACTGGGACCACTTGCCGCATGACATGCTACAGATGGTCACTGACTTACTCAGTACTAGCCCAGTCAAAAAAGTGCCTGCAATTGTAACATATATTGTAGTGGTTCTGTTCGCCAACATGGAAGTTTTGGTTGCAAACGTTTCGTCCCCTGGCTAGGAGACATCATCAGTGCTCTGGAGCCTCCTGCGAAGCGCTTCTTTGATGTTTCTTCCGGCATTTATAGTGGTCTGTTCTTGCCGCTTCCGGGTGTCAGTTTCAGCTGTCCGCTGTAGTGATTGGTATATTGGGTCCAGGTCGATGTGTCTGTTGATGGAGTTTGTGGATGAATGCCATGCCTCTAGGAATTCCCTGGCTGTTCTCTGTCTGGCTTGCCCTATGATAGTAGTGTTTTCCCAGTCGAATTCATGTTGCTTGTTGTCTGAGTGTGTGGCTACTAGGGATAGCTGGTCGTGTCGTTTCGTGGCTAGTTGGTGTTCATGTATGCGGATTGTTAGCTGTCTTCCTGTTTGTCCTATATAGTGTTTTGTGCAGTCCTTGCATGGTATTTTATAAACTACATTAGTTTTGCTCATGTTGGGTATCGGGTCCTTTGTTCTAGTAAGTTGTTGTCTGAGCGTGGCTGTTCGTTTGTGTGCCGTTATGAGTCCTAGGGGTCGCAGTAGTCTGGCTGTCAGTTCTGAAACGCTCCTGATGTATGGTAGTGTGGCTAGTCCTTTTGGTTGTGGCATGTCCTCGTTCCGTGGTCTATCTCTTAGGCATCTGTTGATAGTTATCTGTTGATATCAACAGATGCCTAAGAGATAGACCACGGAACGAGGACATGCCACAACCAAAAGGACTAGCCACACTACCATACATCAGGAGCGTTTCAGAACTGACAGCCAGACTACTGCGACCCTTAGGACTCATAACGGCACACAAACCAACAGCCACGCTCAGACAACAACTTACTAGAACAAAGGAGCCAATACCCAACATGAGCAAAACTAATGTAGTTTATAAAATACCATGCAAGGACTGCACAAAACACTATATAGGACAAACAGGAAGACAGCTAACAATCCGCATACATGAACACCAACTAGCCACGAAACAACACGACCAGCTATCCCTAGTAGCCACACCCTCAGACAACAAGCAACATGAATTCGACTGGGAAAACACTACTATCATAGGGCAAGCCAGACAGAGAACAGCCAGGGAATTCCTAGAGGCATGGCATTCATCCACAACCTCCATCAACAGACACATCGACCTGGACCCAATATACCAATCACTACAGCGGACAGCTGAAACTGACACCCGGAAGCGGCAAGGACAGACCACTATAAATGCCGGAAGAAACATCAAAGAAGCGCTTCGCAGGAGGCTCCAGAGCACTGATGATGTCTCCTAGCTAGGGGACGAAACGTTTGCAACCAAAACTTCCAGCTCGGCGAACAGAACCACTACAACAAGCACCAGAGCTACAAATCTTCGCACAAACTTTGTAACATATATTGATACCAGGAGCTGTAATGAACATCTATTGAATCTTTCAGTATTATGCTGCTCTTATGGAAGCCAACATAAGTGTCACCTCATCAGGTCCAAATACCTAGCTGAAGATAAAGAGCTCATCCATCTGTTAATAACACGTTGTGAGGGCAGAACAGATCAGGGCAAACGTCGATTGTTGTTTATAAAAGAAATGACTTCCAGATTCCAGTTCTCGCCTCAATGAGTGAGCTTCCAATGTTGCTGACTCAGAGGGCCAACACCTTCAGCCACTAGAAAAGGTGGGGTCTGTGGATTTAGATCAAAGGCACCTCAAAATGGAGGCACCCTTGGAGACAAAGGTATTGATTAAAATTTCAGAGGAACCAAGTGGGCAGACCCCTCAGTTTATAGAGTCAAGGAAAATTACTGCACATTATGTCATCACCAGTCTGAATATGAGCTGTCCAGCCTATTCTCACCTTCCAGCAAATTCCAGTGAGTTTTCCTGCTGTGTAAGGAACATGAACTGTAATGGAGAGATTTAAATCTGATGTTGCTGGAAAGATGAGATAAATTTGGGAGGTGACAACAGCAAGGATCCGAAAGAGAAAGGGATGTAGGAATTAAAGTGATCAGTTATAACACTGATATGGTTTTTGATGACGGTCACCATCTTTCTGGGGAAAGTGAAAAATTGATAATGTTACTTGCATTGAGGTCAGTACACAATTTTAGTTGTTCAGCAATTTAATGCAATAAAATTAAGAGAATTAAAACTTGGTCTTTGAGAAGGCAAGGGGTGAGATAGGAATGCCAGAAAAAGCAGAAATCAGTGCAGGCCCCATGGAATTTCGGCACCAGTCCTTACTGAATTTTTCTATTTACAGTGTTTCAGTTACTTTTTCATCCATCTGCATATTTCATTGCAGGTTCCTTGATGACTCGATGAATGAATGCAATGTTAAAGCAAGGCCTGGCCTATTTTTTAAGGTGGTTGTAAAATAAGCGATGATCTGATTTGACCGAAATAAGAAATTTGCAGTGGAGTGTAAACGTAGGCCAGGAGTGAACATGGTTTCTGGTGGTGATGGTAGAAGGTGAGACCAGTAGGTTGGGTGCAGAGTGCAAGTATCCTGATTTCAAAGGGTTCTGTTATATCAGTAGCAATGAAGGGATCAGGTGTGATGGATTATTATGCACTACCTAATAATGTAATATGTGACAATGACTTTCATTCAGTGGATATTTTCCACTACCTCACTGCATTCTCCTGGATAGAATGCTGAGATGCAGGTGCTTGTAAACATCCAGTGTAGAATTCAAATGTTCATATGTCATTGCCCTAGACAGGCAATTCAAATCTAGTTAGTGTTTATTAGACATGCACATACAGAAACACACATGAGCCTCCTGAGGCTCTGGTATGCATACAAATTGACAGAGTTGCTTCTGTGTTTAGTCTCTGAATAGGCGCCTTGACTCCTTGGATGAGCTCTCTATTCCACCACTCTCCTCTGTGCTGTGGCCCGTAGCTGATGAAAAAGCAGCAACTTCTGCTGTTTTCTTCCTGGTTTTAGTGGTGTTGCACCTCTTGCTTTTTATCAGAGGTGTGAGATGAAGTGTTACAAGCTGCTCCTGTGCCATGCTGAAGGCTAACAACAAGGAAGTGTAACTGCAGGTGAATGAAGAACAAGGCCAGTGGAGTGATCTAACAGAACTGGAATCTTATCGGAGTCTGAATGACCTAGGATGTGGAGGGATTTGTGGCAGAATCGTGCAGAAATCCAGTGAGGCCTATCTTGATGTCAAGAGCTACTTGCTCTGCATCTTTTATTCATCTGCCCAGTGGCAAGACAAGTTTCTCACTGAGCAGTGGTGTCTGATTCCTGATGAAGGGCTTATGCCCGAAACGTCGAATTTCCTATTCCTTGGATGCTGCCTGACCTGCTGTGCTTTAACCAGCAACGCATTTTCAACTCTTTTCAATTAATGTTGATTGTTGATCTTTACACACTTATTGATGGTGCAACTCACCTCATTAATATTCATTATCCAGTCTTGCTGAATGATCTTAAACTAGACACTAATAAAGCTCAATGTGGAGTAGGAGCCTGGTGACTTCAGTTGGCTGCTGTCTGCGAGGAACCTGCATGTCGCTCAGGGCACAATCTGGACACATCATACAGGCCTCATCTACAGACACCGACATCCGGCATTTTCCAACCTGTCAGAATCCTCAAGGCTTCTCTTCGATCCACTTGCAGGAGGCACAGAACATGCATTGTACTGGCAACAGTTAGTGAAAGGCTACTGCAAGGCCACTTTACTCTCAGGGACAGATATTCTTCTAAGAGTATGAAGGCCTCATGGGGAATATCAGCAAGGCTGCCTCCTACACCAGCTCAGACATTGAAACCTCAGTGGGAATGTCATGTTTAGAAGATTTGAAAGTACCAGCTGGTCAGGCAATTCACTAGGTCAGTAACTGGCTGAGGACGAAATGTCTCAGGCTACTGGCCTCCGAAGATCCAGCTACCTGCTCAGTCCCAGGCAGGAGAGGACCCTGCTGTGTTGGGATTCGGGGACTTTGTACAAATGCACTTTAGAGGAAGAGGAGTGGCCGACAGCAGGCAATGGCTGTCATTGCTGCAACAGTGCAGCTACACAATTGGAGACCTAGTTGCCCCAAGTGTAGAATTGCCTGGCCTCCTCCATGGACAATTTGACAGCTGCCATGGAGAACTGCAACCAGTACCCTCAGGATCAACCAGGTTTCACTGCTTCACCCAGCTATTGGTCCTCTTGACATTTCCTCAAGATGACAGGATAGTGCCAAGAGGAACCCAGCTGAAGGATGAACTATGTCCCTCAGAGGTCCTCCCTCATGACACTCTAAAGGTGACTGGGTCCTCCATCTCACTCTGGCTAGCCCCTCCCAGCCTTGCAGATTGAAGCAGAGGAGAGTCCACAAATCACTGGCAGGATGACCCTCAGAATGTCTGGGTTATCTACACACAAGTGTCACCAGGACACACAAATAAATCTCTCGAACCAATAAACTCTTTGGCTGTGCAGGTTTCATTCACCCCAACTGCAGAACCCGGGACAAGACTTGGACATGGTGGGAGGGATATTTGCATGATTATTCATTTTTGGATAAATGTGCTTGTCTTTGTACTGATCCAATTTGTTTGAGTACAGGTCATTCTGCTATAATGCGAATTTTGTTAATGTGATTGATGAATAAGGGGCAACTGTTTCTATAATGCGAACTTTTAAGATGTGTGTTGGCTGTAATGTCATTACACCGCCAATGCTTCATGCACTGTTTCTAAAGCGCAATTTTTCTATAATGCGGGGTTGCACAAGAACATGAACCATTGCGTTATAGAAGAAATACCCGTATCTGTGTAGCTCTGAACTGTGCCAACATGATATTGAACTTCATTTCTCTATAGAATGTACCAGGGATCTGTTTATGCTGAGAACTTGCTGCAGCACGTGAAAACAAGATGAACATGGCCTTCACAAAATAAGTTTTGCTGACACCATTACCCCTCATGATCATACACCCCTATTCTTTCCTTGGCCTCTGTGTGCAAAAATGTTGGTGTGAATGAGGTGTTTGTCATTGTTTAGGAGAGGGAACTGTACAATACAAAAGGAGACACAGCGTTAAGATCATCAAGGATTAGGCACACCGCAGGTCTGTGTCTTGTACAGTACTGTTCTGGTTGCAATGTTCTTTTTTTCTAAAAGCCTCACACCAATGCCTCACGCTTACCCTGCCCACTCTGGGTGTGGCCACAGCATCTTCAATTTCTAACACGTTGGAAGGTAACAATGAAAGCTTTTCACCCAGTGGCTTCCAACCTCCACCTCTACATGTTGGTGAGGCTTCAAACATCCAGATGAGCCTCAGCATGTCCCTTCTTGATCGTCCTTCTCGTAATCCCAAAGGCATCTCCCCAGGTTCCCGTCCACATGAGCTTGTAACTGCTCACTATATATAGCCCCAACTCCTGGTATACGAGGTGACGTATACTTTGCTCTTTGCTCAAGGTGCCCCAGACTTTGGATGAAGCCATCTCCTACATTCGCCTGTTCCCATCCATGTTTTATGGTATATACCCCCCCTTACAAATAATGTTGCCCCCTTCAAAATGGCCAGTATCCGCTCCTTTAGCCTACAGCCCCAATCTCCAAGAGGTGGCTTCTGGCAGAGCCAATTGTTTCTCTGCAGAGGCCATGGACATTCCACCAAAAAGCTCTATCCAACTGACACTAACTTTTATTTGGCTAAGATTCAGTCCCACTGGTTTAGCACTGACAAGTGCTGTGAACAGTAGCCTCTCTAGTAGCCATGCTACACCTCTTCACTCACCAAAGGCTTCCATGCTTGCCAGTTACAATAAAGAAATATTCCTTGCTGTACCCTTGCCATGGTGACCCTGATGTATTAAACTAAAATTTATTGTCTCTTAGAATATTTAAATGCCTTTTATGACAGACATTCCCTGACCACTTCAAGCACAGCTGGATAAAAGCCAGAAGAGGGTGGGATCCTTGACCAAATGTCACTTGAGGAGATTTACTGTCTGCACACACACAAATCTACCTCCTGGGATAAATTCCCTGAGAGATAAGAGTGCAATCTGTTGATCCAAGGCTGCCTTTGTTTCTTAACTTTGATAGTATAATTTGTTACTTCTTTTCTATTTTTTGCCTTTTCATTTCCTTAGCAATTAGTTTGCTGTGTATTCAGGGTTGCCTTGTAACCAAAGGGGATTTGTTGAGCTGGTGAACTCAATAAACTCTTCTATTTGCACCATCAGCTTTGTTTCTTGATTTTAGTTAGAAGGATACAGCGCAGTACAGGCCCTTCGGCCCTCGATGTTGCGCCGACCGAGTCCTACCTAACCTATACTAGCCCAATAACTTCCAAATGCCTATCCAATGCCCGCTTAAATGAACATAAAGAAGGAGAGTTCACCACTGATACGGGCAGGGCATTCCATGAACTCACAACCCGCTGTGTGAAGAATCTACCCCTAACATCTGTCCTATACCTACCACCCCTTAATTTAAAGCTATGTCCCCTAGTAACACCTGACTCCATTAGCGGTAAAAGGTTCTTAGTATCTACCCTATCTAAACCCCTAATCATCTTATACACTTCTATCAGATCTCCCCTAAACCTTCTCTTCTCCAATGAGAACAACCCCAAGTGCCTCAGCCTTTCCTCATACGATCTTCCTACCATTCCAGGCAACATCCTGGTAAACCTCCTCTGCACTCGTTCTAAAGCTTCCACATCCTTCCTATAGTATGGCGACCAAAACTGCACACAATACTCCAGATGAGGCCTCACCAGAGTCTTATACAACTGCAACATGACCTCAGGACTCCGGAACTCAATTCCTCTGCCAATAAAGCCCAGTACACCATATGCCTTCCTCACAGCACTATTTACCTGGGTGGCAACCTTCTGAGATCTCTGTACATAGACACCAAGATCCCTCTGCTCATCCACACTACCAAGTAGCCTACCATTAGCCCAGTAATCCATCATCTTGTTATTCCTACCAAAGTGAACGACTTCGCACTTAGCTACATTGAATTCCATTTGCCACATTTCCGCCCAGCTCTGCAACTTATCTATATCCCGCTGTAACCTACCACTTCCTTCCTCACTATCCACAACTCCACCGACTTTCGTGTCATCCGCAAACTTGCTTACCCAGCTTTCAAGTCCTTCCTCTAGATCATTTATAAAGATAACAAAAAGCAATGGTCCCAAAACAGATCCTTGTGGTACACCGCTAGATCCTAGTTGAATAGCATCTTGAATTTCAGTTGGTATTAATCCAAATCTCAGTGAAAAATATAATACTTTCCTCCCAAGTTTCATCAATTAATTATTTTGTTTTTGTTTTTGGGTGGGACTTACCAAGGTTAGAGATGTTAATTCAGAATAATAAAAATATTTCTAATTTTCTATGTCTATTTTCAACATCAAGCAATACAAGTTCTAGTAAAACAATTTTTTTTTGATTAATCACTGTTGACCAGACCTTTGGACTAACTCAGCCACTCATCTGTAAGCATGCTGGAATATGTTATATCTGATTGAGAGGGCAGAACTGCTCTCTGTTTAATTTCTCATCCAAAAGAAAGTATTTACAACTATGCAGATCTCCCTCAATATTATATTGTAACCATATCCTGGATCATGTATTCAAATCCTGAAGATGACTGAATTTATAAGATTAGATTCCCTACAGTGTGGAAACAGGCCCTTCAGCCCAACCAGTGCACACCGACCCTCCAAAGAGTAACCTACCCAGACCAATTTCCCTCTGACTAATGCATCTAGCGCTATGGACAATTTACCTGAGCTGCACATCTTTGTACTGTGGAAGGAAAACCACACAGACACAGGGAGAATATGCAAACTCCACACAGTCACCCGAGGCTAGAATTGAACCTGGGACCCTGGTGGTGTGAGGCAGCAGCGCTAACCACTGAGCTACCTTGATTTATAGCTTGGAAGAAGCTGTTGAGTGCAGACTGATCATTAATACGTGAATCTGATTTAGATTACTTACAGTGTGGAAACAGGCCCTTCAGCCCAACAAGTCCACACCACCCCTTCGAAGACCCATTCCCCTACATATACCCCTTCACCTAACACTACGGGCAATTTAGCATGGCCAGTTCACCTAACCTGCACATCTTTGGACTGTGGGAGGAAACCAGAACTCCCAGAGGAAACTCACGCAGACACGAGGAGAATGTGCAAACCCGGGTGGGAATTGAACCCAGGTCTCTGGCGTTGTGAGGCAGCAGTGCAAACCACTGTGCCACCATGAATTGGCCATGCTAAATTACCCATAGTGTTAGGTGAAGGGGTAAATGTAGGGGAATGGATCTGGGTGGGTTGCTCTTCAGAGGGTCGGTGTGGACTTGTTGTGGACTGTATTTATCTGGTGCTGTGAAGCAGCAAGGTTCACTGATGTATGCAATCGATTTCAGACTGAAATCTATGTGTTTGAAAACCATGTCTTATTCTAGGCATTTTGCATTCACATAGAGCAATGAGAGAATAATTTTCCTCTATTTTTCTTTAAAGGTGGGAATAGTGGATCAAAAAAACATTAGTTTCAGTGCAAAAATTATTGCAGCACTGAAGCTTGAAAAGTGATGAATAAAACGAAAACTATACAGTAAGGTTCCGCGTACCTGGTGCTCTGGGTACGGGGTTTACAAACTGGACAGGTGGAACACTATTGTAGCTGGTACCAAAATGACATCTTGGAAATAATCAGCTGTCAGTAGGATGGCGAGATCTTACACCACAAGGACAAATTTTGTTAAAATGGACTTTCTCTTGCAAAATTTTCAACAAAGTTTATTTTTAGATATAATAATGGAAGTAACCCCCGAGAATATTAAATAGTGGGAACATTTCACTTACGTAATCTTTCACATTGGTACATGCTCAGAATAGGTAGTTGATATTATTGAATATCCTGAACTTTTATTGGTGCAGTTACAATCCTTTATCCATAGGTAAAGCAAATATATTCTTTATTAAAGATTTTTGCCATGGGATAATTTCAATATCCTACAGTCATATAGCATGGATCAGACCCTTGGGTTCAACTGGTCTATGTCGACCATGTTCCCAAACTAAACTAGTCCCACCCGCCTGCTCCATTCAAACGTTTCCTATTCATGTACTTATCCAAGTATCTTTTAAACATCATAACTGTATGTGAACCCACCATGTCCTCTGACGGTTCATTCCACATAATAATCACACTGTGTAAAAATAAATTGTCCTTCATGTCCTTGTTAAATCTTTCTCCTGTCACCACAATAATATGCCCCTGGGTTTGAACAGCCCCACCTGGTGATTTTATAAACTTCCCTAAGGTCACACGTCAAAAAGTATAAGCCTATTTTTATGGCTCAAACTCTCAATTGCAGGCAATATCCTGACAAATCTTTTCTGAACCCTCTCCAGTTTAATCATATCTTTCCTATAACAGCGCAACCAGAACCAGGACATTGTACTCCAGAAGACATAAATATGTACATATACATGTGACATCACCACAGGAAATGATGTCACCAACCCAAGGAAACATAAACACATAAATAGAAAGTGGATCATTAACGCCAGTGCTTCACTGGAGGCTCACTGATGGGGTTACCTAGTATGGTGATGAAACGTCTGAAGACGAACCTTCCAGCTCAGTGAGCAAACTTCTATTCATAGTGTACATATACGTTAACCATTTTCATTAAATTGCACCATGGCTACTTTTTATATCACTTTGCATTTACATAGCATTTTTCACAATGACCAGGCATGTCAAAGTGCGGACCAATAGCGAAATACATTTAAAGTGTAGTTACTGTTGTAAAGTAGGAATAATGGCAACCAATGTATGCACAACAGCTTTTACAAACAGTAACAACGGATAAATTTTTGTGGTGTCAATCGAAGGATGAATATTGGCAGAAATCAAGGAGAACTCTCTTGCTTTGTTCAGAGTTGTGCTTTGTAATATTTTGCATGCACCTGAGAAGGCAGATGGTGGCCTGGTTTCAACATTTTATCTGAAAGAAAGTGCTTTCAACTGTACAGACTCCTTTTGCACTGTCTGTCTATGTTGTCAGCCTTTATTTTGGGTGGAGTTGGATTTCAGCCTGGAACTCAGTCTCAGAGGCAAGAATGCTACCAATTGAGCCATGATCCACATTGTTTTGTGGACATGGGCGAGACTCTCTGATGGTTTGTTGCCTCCCGGGTGCCAGGGTCCGAGACGTCTCGGACCGTGTCTTCAGAATCCTTAAGGGGGAGGGTGTGCAGCCAGAAGTCGTGGTACACATTGGCACCAACGACATAGGTAGGAAGAGGGGTGGGGAGGTCTTTCAAGAGCTCAGGGAGTTAGGCTGGAAGCTAAAAGTTAGGACAGACAGAGTCGTCATCTCTGGGTTGTTGCCGGTGCCACGTGACAGTGAGGCAAGGAATAGGGAGAGAGTGCAGTTGAACACGTGGCTGCAAGGATGGTGTAGGAGGGAGGGCTTCAGGTATTTGGACAATTGGACTGCAACAGGACAGGTTGCACCTGAACCAGAAGGGCACCAATATCCTGGGGGGTAGGTTTGCTAGCACTCTTCGGGAGTGTTTAACCTAATTTGGCAGGGGGATGGGATCCGGACTTGTAGTCCAGCAAGTAAGCTAGCTGTTTGTCAGGATGTCCAAGAATGTAGGGAGGCTGTGGAGAAGGTAGCACTGACAGGGAATACTTGCGGACACAGAGATGGGCTCAAGTGCATATACTTCAACGCAAGGAGTATCAGAAATAAGGTGGGTGAACTTAAGGCGTGGATCGGTACCTGGGACTACGATGTTGTGGCCATCACGGAAACGTGGATAGATGAGGGACAGGAATGGTTGTTGGAGGTTCCTGGTTACAGATGTTTCAGTAAGATTAGGGAAGGTGGTAAAAAAGGAGGGGGGTGGCATTGCTAATTAGAAATGGTATAACGGCTGCAGAAAAGAAGTTTGAGGGGGATCTGCCTTTGGAAGTAGTATGGGCTGAAGTCAGAAATAGGAAAGGTGCAGTCACCTTGTTGGGTGTTTACTATAGGCCCCCCAATAGCAGCAGAGATGTGGAGAAACAGATTGGGAAACAGATTTTGGAAAGGTGCAGAAACCACAGGGTCGTAGTCATGGGCGACTTCAACTTCCCAAATATTGATTGGAAGCTCTTTAGATCAAGTAGATTGGATGGGGCGGTGTTTGTGCAGTGTGTCCAGGAAGCTTTTCTAACTCAGTATGTAGATTGTCCAACCAGAGGGGAGGCCATATTGGATTTGGTACTCGGTAATGAACCGGGACAAGTGATGGGCTTGTTAGTGGGTGAACATTTTGGTGATGCTGACCACAATTCTGTGACTTTCACCTTGGTTATGGAGAGAGATAGGTGCGCATGACAGGGTAGATTCTACAATTGGGGGAAGGGAAATTACGATGCTGTAAGACAGGATTTGAGGAGCATAAGTTGGGAGCATAGGCTGTCAGGGAAGGATGTGGTGGAAATGTGGAACTTTTCCAAGGAGCAGATACGACGTGTCCTTGATATGTATGTACCTATCAGGCAGGAAAGAAATGGTCGTATGAGGGAGCCTTGGTTGACGAAGGAGGTTGAATGTCTAGTAAAGAGGAAGAAGGAGGCTTACATAAGGTTGAGGAAACAGGGTTCAGACAGGGCAGTGGAGGGATACAGGATAGCCAGAAGGGACCTGAAGAACATAGAACATAGAACATAGAAAAATACAGCACAGTACAGGCCCTTCGGCCCTCGATGTTGCGCCGACCAAATCCTACCTAACCTACACTAGCCCAATAACTTCCATATGCCTATCCAATGCCCGCTTAAATGACCATAAAGAGGGAGAGTTCACCACTGCTACTGGCAGGGCATTCCATGAACTCACAACCCGCTGCGTAAAGAATCTACCCCTAACATCTGTCCTATACCTACCACCCCTTAATTTAAAGCTGTGTCCCCTAGTAACAGCTGACTCCATTAGCGGTAAAAGGTTCTCAGTGTCTACCCTATCTAAACCCCTAATCATCTTATACACCTCTATCAAATCTCCCCTAAACCTTCTTTTCTCCAATGAGAACAGGCCCAAGGGCCTCAGCCTTTCCTCATACGATCTTCCTACCATGCCAGGCAACATCCTGGTAAACCTCCTCTGCACTCGTTCCAATGCCTCCACACCCTTCCTATAGTATGGCGACCAAAACTGCACACAATACTCCAGATGAGGCCGCACCAGAGTCTTATACAACTGCAACATGACCTCAGGACTCCGGAACTCAATTCCTCTACCAATAAAGCCCAGTACACCATATGCCTTCCTCACAGCACTATTTACCTGGGTGGCAACTTTCAGAGATCTGTGTACATGGACACCAAGATCCCTCTGCTCATCCACACTACCAAGTAGGCTACCATTAGCCCAGTAATCCATCTTCTTGTTACTCCTACCAAAGTGAATGACTTCACACTTAGCTACATTGAATTCCATCTGCCACCTTTCTGCCCAGCTCTGCAACCTATCTATATCCCGCTGTAACCTGCCACATGCTTCTTCACTGTCCACAACTCCACCGACCTTTGTGTCATCCGCAAACTTGCTCACCCAGCTTTCAAGCCCCTCCTCTAGATCATTTATAAAGATGACAAACAGCAACGGTCCCAAAACAGATCCCTGTGGTACACCGCTAGTAACTGCACTCCAAGATGAACCTAGTCCATCAACTACTACCCTGTGTCTCCTTCCAGCCAGCCAATTCCTAATCCAAACCTCTAATGCACCCTCAATGCCATACCTCCATAGTTTTTGCATTAGCCTACCATGGGGTACCTTATCGAACGCCTTGCTAAAATCCATATACATCACATCTACTGCTTTACCCTCATCCACCTCCTTAGTCACCTTCTCAAAGAACTCAATAAGGTTTGTGAGGCACGACTTGCCCTTCACAAAACCATGCTGACTATCCTTGATCACATTATTCCTATCCAGATGTTCATAAATCTTATCCCTTACAATTCTCTCTAAGACTTTGCCCACAACAGAAGTGAGACTCACTGGCCTATAGTTACTCGGGCTGTCCCTACTCCCCTTCTTGAACAAGGGGACCACATTCGCTATCCTCCAGTCTTCTGGTACTATTCCCGTTGACAATGACGACATAAAAATCAAGGCCAATGGCTCAGCTATCTCTTCCCTAGCTTCCCAGAGGATCCTAGGGTAAATGCCATCAGGCCCAGGAGACTTATCTATTTTCATCCTTTCCAGTATTCCCAAAACCTCCTCCCTACATACTTCAAGGCCATCCATTCTAATCACTTGTGACTCAATATTCACACCAGCAACAGAGTCCCGTTCCTGAGTGAATACTGACGAAAAGTATTGATTTAGTGTCTCACCAATCTCCTCCGCCTCCACGCACAACTTCCCACTACTATCCTTGACTGGACCGATACCTACCCTAGTCATCCTTTTATTCCTGACATACCTATAGAAAGCCTTTGGGTTTTCCCTAATCCTACCAACTAAGGACTTTTCATGTCCCCTTCTCGCTGCTCTTAGCTCTCTCTTCAGATCCTTCCTGGCTACCTTATAACTCTCAATCGCCCCAACTGAACCTTCACGCCTCATCCTTACATAGGCCGCCCTCTTCCCTTTCACAAGGGATTCCAATTCCCTATTAAACCACGGCTCCCTCACAAGACCCTTTACTCCCTGCCTGACTGGTACATACTTATCAAGGACACTCAATACGTGTTCCTTGAACAATCTCCACATATCATTAGTGTTCTTCTCCTGAAGCCTGTTTTTCCAATCCACGCATCCTAAGTCATGCCTCACCGCATCATAATTTCCCTGTCCCCAGCTATAGCTCTTGCCCTGCAGTGCACACTTATCCCTCTCCATCACTAAAGTAAAAGTCACCGAGTTGTGGTCACTGTCCCCGAAGTGCTCACCTACCTCCAAGTCTAACACCTGGCCTGGTTCATTACCTAGAACCAAATCCAGTATAGCCTCACCTCTTGTTGGCCTGTCTACATATTGTGTCAGGAAACCCTCCTGCACACATTGGACAAACACCAACCCATTTAATGAACTCGAGCTATAGATTTCCCAGTCAATATCTGGGAAGTTAAAGTCCCCCATAACAACCACCCTGCTACTTTCACTCTTCTCCTGAATCATCCTCGCAATACTATCCTCTACTTCTCTCGGACTATTGGGAGGCCTGTAGAAAACACCTAACAGGGTGACCTCACCTTTCCTATTTCTAACCTCAGCCCAAACTACCTCATATGGCAAGTCTTCCTCCATCGTCCTTTCCACCGCTGTAATGCTATCCTTGACAAGCAATGCCACACCTCCCCCTCTTTTACCCCCATGTCTGACCCTACTAAAACATTTAAACCCTGGAACCTGCAACAGCCATTCCTGTCCCTGTTCTACCCACGTCTCTGTAATGGCCACAACATCGAAGTCCCAGGTACAAACCCACGCTGCAAGTTCACCTACCTTATTTCTTATACTTCTGGCATTGAAGTATGCACACTTCAAGCCACCTTTCTGTTTACAGGCACCCTCCTTCGAAATCGATGCCTTGTTCCTAACCTCCCTACACTCAAGGTCCTGTACCCTGAAGCTACAGTCCAGGTTCCCATGCCCCTGCAGAGTTAGTTTAAACCCTCCCAAAGAGCACTAGCAAACCTCCCCCCAAGGATACTGGTGCCCCTCAGGTTCGGGTGTAGACCATCCTGTTTATAGAGGTCCCACCTTCCCCAGAAAGAACCCCAGTTGTCCAGAAACCGGAATCCCTCCCTCCTGCACCATGCCTGTAGCCACGCATTTAACTGCTCTCTCTCCCTATTCCTTGACTCTCTATCACGTGGCACGGGTAACAAACCAGAGACAACAACTCTGTTTGTTCTAGCTCTGAGCTTCCAACCTAGCTCCCTGAAAGCCTGCCTGACATCCTCACCCCTCTTCCTACCTATGTCGTTGGTGCCAACGTGGACCACGATCTGGGGCTGCTCCCCCTCCCCCTTAAGGACCCGGAAAACACGATCAGAGACATCACGTACCCTTGCACCTGGGAGGCAACATACCAATCGTGAGTCTCTGTCGCCCCCACAAAACCGCCTATCTGTACCCCTCACTATTGAGTCCCCAAGAACTATCGCTCTACCTTTCTCCACCCTTCCCTTCTGAGCAACGGGGCCAGGCTCCGTGCCAGAGGCCTGAACCTCGTTGCTTACCCCCGATAAGCCATCCCCCCCACAAGTATCCAAAACGGTATACTTGTTCTTGAGGGGAATGACCACAGAGGGTCCCTGCACTGGCTGGTTCCTCCCACTCCCCCTCACTGTCACCCATCTGTCTATAACTTTCGGTGTAACTACTTCCCTAAAGCTCTGATCTATGATGAAGGGCTTATGCTCGAAACGTCGAATTCTCTATTCCTGAGATGCTGCCTGGCCTGCTGAGCTTTGACCAGCAACACATTTGCAGCTGTGATCTCCAGCATCTGCAGACCTCATTTTTTACTATGGATGCACTTCTTGCAAGTGTAATCAGCAGGGATGCTAATGGCTTCCCTCACCTCATACATGTTGCAAGAGGAACATTGCACTGCCTGCACTACCATCCCTCTAAAAAGTAAGCTTTAAAACTAAATCTAAAGAAACAAACAAGCAAAATGCAGCACTTACCTGCTTGCCACAACGGGTCTTATTATTAGGTTAGAGGAGGAGGGCGGGTGGGAGGCTCTACCCCTGTAGTGCCTCGGGTTCCTCGCCTGCGCGCTTATATAAGAAAAAAACCCTACCCAGGTAACCTAGCGCGGCACCAGCTTCCGGGTCCGCTAGGCGCTTAAAAAAAACTTTAAAACTTTTAGCTGTTTGAAAAAAAACACGAACTGGACTTACCCCGCGACTTCAAAAACACCACCAGACAGCCGTTACTTGGTCCACCGAGAGAGTGGATTAGGAGAGCTAAGAGAGGGCATGAAAAATCCTTGGCGGATAGGATCAAGGATAACCCCAAGGCATTTTATGCGGATGTGAGAAACATGAGAATGACGAGAACAAGGGTAGGTCCGATCAAGGACAGTAGTGGAAGATTGTGTATTGAGTCAGAAGAGATAGGAGAGGTCTTGAATGAGTACTTTTCTTCAGTATTTACGAACGAGAGGGACCGTATTGTTGGAGAGGAGAGTGTGAAACGGACTGGTAAGCTAGAAGAGATACTTGTTAGGAAGGAAGATGTGTTGGACATTTTGAACAACTTGAGGATAGACAAGTCCCCCGGGCCTGACGGGATATATCCTAGGATTATGTGGGAAGCAAGAGAGGAAATTGCAGTATCGTTGGCAATGATCTTTTCGTCTTCACTGTCAATGGGGGTGGTACCAGGGGACTGGAGAGTAGCGAATGTTGTGCCCCTGTTCAAAAAAGGGAATAGGGATAACCCCGGGAATTACAGGCCAGTTAGTCTTACTTCTGTGGTAGGCAAAGTAATGGAAAGGGTACTGAGGGATAGGATTTATGAGTATCTGGAAAGACATTGCTTGATTAGGGACAGCCAGCACGGATTTGTGAGGGGTATGTTTCCTTACAAGTCTTATTGAATTCTTTGAGGAGGTGACCAAGCATGTGGATGAGGGTAGAGCAGTGGATGTAGTGTACATGGATTTTAGTAAGGCATTTGATAAGGTTCCCCATGGTAGGCTTATGCGGAAAGTCAGGAGGCATGGGATAGAGGGAAATTTGGCCAATTGGATAGAAAACTGGCTAACCGGTCGAAGTCAGAGAGTGGTGGTAGATGGTAAATATTCAGCCTGGAGCCCAGTTACAAGTGGAGTTCCGCAGGGATCAGTTCTGGGTCCTCTGCTGTTTGTAATTTTTTATTAATGACTTGGATGAGGAATTCGAAGGGTGGGTCAGTAAATTTGCAGATGATACGAAGATTGGTGGAGTTGTGGACAGTGAGGAGGGCTGTTGTCGGCTGCAAAGGGACTTAGATATGATGCAGAGCTGGGCTGAGGAGTGGCAGATGGAGTTCAACCCTGCCAAGTGTGAGGTTGTCCATTTTGGAAGAACAAATAAGAATGCGGAATACAGGGTTAACGGTAGGGTTCTTAGTCAGGTGGAGGAGCAGAGGGATCTTGGGGTCTATGTACATAGATCTTTGAAAGTTACCACTCAGGTGGATAGAGCTTGTAAGAAGGCCTACGGTGTATTAGCGTTCATTAGCAGAGGGATTGAATTCAAGAGTCGTGAAGTGATGTTGCAGCTGTACAGGACTTTGGTTAGGCCACATTTGGAGTACTGTGTGCAGTTCTGGTCGCCTCACTTTAGGAAAGATGTGGAAGCTTTGGAGAGGGTGCAGAGAAGATTTACCAGGATGTTGCCTGGAATGGAGAATAGGTCGTACGAGGACAGGTTGAGAGTTCTCGGCTTTTTCTCGTTGGAACGGCGAAGGATGAGGGGTGACCTGATAGAGGTTTATAAGGTGATCAGAGGAATAGATAGAGTAGACAGTCAGAAACTTTTTCGCCGGGTACATCAGAGTGTTACAAGGGGACATAAATTTAAGGTGAAGGGTGGAAGGTATAGGGGAGATGTCAGGGGTGGGTTCTTTACCCAGAGAGTGGTGGGGGCATGGAATGCGCTGCCCGTGGGAGTGGTAGAGTCAGAATCATTGGCGACCTTTAAGCGGCAATTGGATAGGTACATGGATGGGTGCTTAATCTAGGATAGATGTTTGGCACAACATCGTGGGCCGAAGGGCCTGTTCTGTGCTGTATTGTTCTATGTTCTATGTTCTATGATTCGTGATTCATGTTTAATAGGGTGACGCAAACGATAATGAGTCAGCAGTTTTCTTTACACCTCTCCCAGTTTTTATTACCACTGTAATCAATATCTTGTCTAACATCTCAAAACACTTCACAAACAATGTATTCCTTTTGATATAGAAACATAGAAACTAGGAACAGGAACAGCTTAATAGACCATAAGATCCTGCTCTGCTGTTATGTACAATTATGGCTGATCTTCTATTTTGACTCCATATTCCCATTTTCTATCCAACCCATTGATGCCTTTAGTATCTAAAAAATGACCAGTCCCTTTCTCAAATATATTCAGTCACCTGGGTTTCTGTGATGCAAATTAGTCAACTTCTCCTTCTATAATAGATCTGCCTTCCCTGGTATCAGCCTATGAAGCTTCACTGCACTCCTACTATGGTAAATATACCCTTTCTTAGGTAGTGAGATCAAAACTACACACAGTATTCCAGGTACAGTCTCACCAAGGCCTTTTATAAACGCAATAAGGCATCATTACATCTGAACTCTAATCTTCTTACAATGAAGGCCAACATACCATCTGCCTGCTGTCATAAAGCTGATCCTTTTTTCTAAAAGCTGTTCTTTTTCTCAAGGATACTGTGTCCTTGATTTTTTTTCAGAGCGGTTGTAAAATAGTCCTGGCTCCAAATTGGCTGGGTTTGGTCAGAGGTAAAAGGGTATTAAGAGGTCTCTTTGATTATACATCAATAGATGAGACTTTAGGCCAAAGCTTTTATTGTTTAGAAGTGACCTGTATAATGAAAGGGGAGTGGCCGGTTCTGGAAACTGAAGTTAAGGTATGATCTGTTCAGCTGTGGAGCTGTGTGGAAACAGGCTGCTAAACTCTGTCTCCTTCTGCCCTTCTAACTTTGACCTGTAAGCTTTTGTCTCATTTTTACTCTGTTTAAGGGGTTTGTTTATTTGGGACTGCTGTGTATATTTGGAACAGCATAATTAAGTCTAGTTTGGACAGACTAAGTTCTGTAGGTGTTCTTTATTCTGTCCTTTGTGTTTGTGTTTCATTCCATAATTTTGTGAATACATTTTTGTCTGTTTTAAAACCTGGTAGTCAACCTAGCTAACTCAAACGGCTAATTCTCACTGGACAGAAACCAAATTGCAAAGTTATGGTCTGGGCTGCCTGTTTCAGAATGTTTTGAGTGGTCTGGCGTAATTCATAACACTCCCTAATTACTTATTGCATCTTCCTGTTTATTTCACTGGTATGCAAGGACATTCAGATCCCTTTGTACACCCACGCTTTCATATATCACCATGTAAATAATACTTTACCATTCTATTTTTCACACTGGAGTGTATAAATGTACATTTATCCATGTTTACTGCATATGCCATATATTAGCCCACAGACTCGATTTGTCTTGGTTATGCTGAAGCTTCCTGACATTCTCCTGACCATTCACAATCCCTGGCATTAGGGAAACAACATACTGTCCTGGAGTCACTTTTAGAGCCACAGAAAAGTTGTCTGTTCCCCATAATAATGAATCCCCTCTCACTATGGTGCTGTCACTCTCCTTCCTCCCCTACCAGCTCACCACCACCACCACAACCACGGTGCCCCCCCCCCCCCCCCCCCCACACGTGTCCATACAGCAGGACTACCCATGGTGTCATAGACCTGACTACCACTACTATTCAGTGAGAAGTCATCTCTTCCAATCGTCTCCAAAATGCTGTAACGATTAGAGACAGCCACAGGGCTTCCTGCACTACCTGTGTTCCTCTAGTCTGCTGGCATGTGATGTTTGGGTATTGTTATGCAAAATTATTGTGTCAAACATTTTGCATTGGCAAAATCCTATATGTAGCCATGAGTAATGAATATTAGCCTGTTATTCTGACCATTAATATTACGTCCAATTTTCTCAGTAAACTGTATACTTGCACAACCATCAAGCAACCCTAAAAATACTGTGCAGGCTGATTAAAGTTACTGTATGCCTGGCCATGCAAAATAAAAGGAGCCCTTACAGGGAAATGGTGAGGCTACACGCAGCAGAAAAAAATACATTGATTAGTTTTAAAAAGAAATGCACAGACCTTGCCAAAATGTTCACAAGACAACTTTATGGCAATTGCATACAGCCCTATGTTTTATGTGAATTTCCAGATTGGTCCTTTTTGCATTATTATCCTATTTTATTAGAATAGGACAAAGGCACAGTGGCTCAGTGGTTAGCATTGCTGCCTTACAGTGCCAGGGACCCAGGTTTGATTCTAGCCTTAGACAACTGTCTGTGTGGAGTTTGTACATTCTCCATGTATCTGTGTGGGTTTCCTCCTGCAGTCCAGGTAGAATTAGCCATGCTAAATTGCCTGTAGAGTTAGGTGCATTAGTCAGAGGAAAATGGGTTGGGGTGGTTTGCTTCTTGGAAGGTCGGTGTGGACTTGTTAGGCTGAAGGGCCTGTTTCCACACTGTAGAGGAATCTAATCTAAAATCATTACTTTTCTACTAGTAACTGGAAAAACCACAGACTTGTTTTATTTGTTCACAAATAAGGGTTCTGGCTTACCGCCACTTCTCATGGGTATTTATGTCTGAATAATAAAAGCTAGCTTAGTCAGCGATGCCCAAATCCTCACGAACAAATTTGAAAGATCATAGGAACAGCATTAAACCAAGTTTTCCATTCAATAGATTGTGGCTGATTATTATCAGAACTCTATTTACCCTCCTTGGTTTCATACCGCTTAGTAAATTTGCCCATCAGAAATCTGTTAATTCAGTTTTGAAATTATTGAAAATATCAATTTAGAGTTCTCTCAAGCGTGACATGTATATATAATTCAATGTTGCAATAAATGAAAATCACCTGTAATTGATCAGCAGTGGTTACTTGACAAAGTTTTGTTTTCTGTATTTAACTGAACCCATAGCTATGGCCGTACTCGTCAAAGCGCAGAATTGCATGTTTTTTCATCTAGATTGTCGAAATTTATTTGAAACTTTTTCCAGTGGCTATTTCTCATATTTTGTCCTTACACCATTTCCTGATGTGTGGTGTGCCCATGTCTATAATTTTACTATAAGTCGTTAACAATGCCTACAGTCTAGAAACAATTACATTCCATAGAATGTTCTTTCAGAAACAAAAGGTGACAAAATAAAATACCAACAACCACCATGGAAAATTTAATTAGTGTTCCACCATTGGGGATTTTTGTAAAATCAGGGCTTCTGCTATAACTGGAGATCAGAAAAGGCAGCTTGGGTCCATTCCTTCAGGATAAATTTCCTTGTGTTGCATTTGGACAGTAGCTATGGATGAAAATGCATTGGTGAGATTCTGCAAATTGAGATTGCTAATTTTTCAGCTCAAGTGTTTGACAAAATGTTGGCGTACATAATCACTCATTGTATCAAACATTCAATGATAGCTTTATTAATAATGAAGGACCATGACTGTGAAAAGACACTTTAATAGCATGTTTGTGAACAATAACCTCTTAACTGAACTGCTGAAATCCAAAACCATAATAATGTTGCACACTATGACATGGAATGTCTTCTGAGGAAGATGCATTTCAATTTCAGCCACCTAGCATAAGATGATCTCTGAAACTCATTTTGTTTGTTCAGGAAACAGCATGATGGGCAAGGGATTATACTATGGAATAGTAAGATAGAATGGCTGTAAAATTGGGCTCTATCCAGACCATTGTTATCTGTCACAAAAGCTAGAGTCACAAAATTGGTGGATGACCTCTCCCCAGCCAGTTCTGCCATGCCTTTCATAGCATACAGTGTTTTGGAAAGGAACTAGTGCAGGTATGCCGTGCATGCACCAGAAGCATGCAGAGTAGGTAGATCAAAAATTTGCCACTGAACATTTGTTCGGCTCCTTGGAGATGACTTTCGGCTAATTGAAGGACCATGTCGCTTTTCCAGGGATTCAGAATTCCCAATGTTACTTGGAGCTATCAGTTTAATCCAGGAGACTCTGAGTTGCAAAGCAATGAGGAAATGTACTGCACCGTTCATTTTTAAAAACCTATTCTTTCATGGAGATTGGCTGTGCTAGATAAACCAGGATTATTTGTCCAGCCCTGAAAGGCTCTTGAGAAGCTGGTGGTGAACTGCAGACACTACTTCTGGAGCGGTTATATTCAATGATCCAGTTTCCACTGCTTGCTGGGAAAGAGAGTCTATCAACCTACTGAGAGATCATGTAAAACAGACATTACCAAATCAACTCTCCCAATTTTCATTTCATCTGAATTCACTCCGGTATGGTGTTACAATGTGGAGGTCAATCACCTCTGCTAATGAAATCTAACACCCCAGAAAAGCTCACCTTACCTCGTAATCTGCTGAAAGTATGAGTGAGTGAAATAAAATCCCTGATTTCCACTGCTTAAAGAAAGCTACAAATTTATTTTCCTAATTCTAACAGTGAACATTAAACAAAAGCTATTAACAAATCCTCGCCCTTTTTTCTTAACTAATAACTATCTGACCCCAACTCTATAAAAATGCTGCCCCAATAACACAATTATTAAACATTAAATTAACTTAATCTCTCAAAGTCCATGCAGTCTCATATGCAGTCTTCCTTCTTGTCTTCCAAATCTGCTGTCTTCTCCCTGGAACGTCGTCTTACTTTTTACAGCGGGTGGCTTTGTATAAAATATCTTGGTACCTTTAATAGATTATGCTTTCTGAGAGATTTCTTTTGAGATGTCATGTGCTCTCATGTTCAATGGGTAGTTAGCTCTGACTCATTTTCAAAATGCCCTTGCCTTTTTATACCCCCAATATTGTACCCTCCCATTGGCTCGTTGTTGTCAATACAGGTTGTTCTGCTATAACGCAGCAATTGCGTTCCTCTGCAAGCCCGTGCTATAGGAGATCACTATACCCATTTAGTAGAAAGTTTGCAATATCCAATCACTGTCCACAATTCATCAATTGTGTTATAGCCAATTTGTTTTAATGAAACGTGTGTTATACCAGAGTGACCTGTACAATAAATTCAAATTCAATTGTATTTTGGTAACCTGGTCATAATTTAAATGAATTGGTTAAATTCAAATCCAGTTGCTTTAACATCAAAACACAACCCCAAGCTGATTGTTACGTATTATCTATTCTCACTCAGCACTCTTTCCACCAGTCATCCAATCACAGACACATCCTCTCAGAATCTCTCAGCTTAGAAAAGGCACCTCTCTCTTAAAGTGACCATACACTCTTTTGACTTTATAACAATAGTACCAGGACGGGTGTTAAATGGGCTGTTAACTCAAGATCACCCATTTTACTTTCACACTTTTTTATTCCAATTCACTTTTACCCATGCTTCCTAAGGAACAGTGATTACACTTTAAAAGTACCTCATAGTCTGTAAAACATTGGAAGCACCCTGAAGCCAAGAAAGGTGTTATTTAAATGCAAGCATTTATTTTTATGTTATCAAAATTCAAATGAGGCTGAACTGGGGAGATGATTTGGGTATGCTGCCATTTCTACCAAATGCTTGGTGGTCTCCCCTGTAACTCTATCCCAGCACCACCTGCTGCCAGCTGCCTTGCCCTCATGCCAAGACCAAACCTGCAGAGTCCCATTGGTACAGACTAATTTTGTGAAATTTTACAGCCCCATCCAACCCACACTAAAACACATCTCGCTTCAAAAGTCAGAATGGAAATGTGATAAACGGAAAATAAAGTCATTAATTTGAAATGCAGAGGTATTACAGTAGCCTTTCTTATTTTTTTCAGAAGGTGATTATGAAATGATTGCGCATCAACAAGAACTTTTGGAACTGGGTAACAGAATGCATAAGGCCGAAAAAGAAAGTCTGAAACATTCGGAGGAATTGAAACTTGTCTTGAACAAGATAAAGCAAAAAATAGCTGTGGAGAAAAAGACACTGAATAATACATCTAGGAATTTCTCCAATTTTTCAGGTAAAATTCATAAGACATGCTTATTTCCTATTTGTTGCATATTAAGTGCTAAATGACATTAGTTTGATTTTGCAAAGTTTCTACACTGGGAAAAGGATGTGATAATGATATTATTCCAACCTGTTCACCTAAAGACTGAGGCTTTTGCAACAAATAACTACAAAGTCAAAGAGTTACAGAAGGCAAAGGCAAAATGCTGGAGACTGAAATATCAGGAAATGGTGGAACTGACCAGAAGGCCAACTGTACCACTTTAGATTGTTCGCATTCTGCTGTAGATACTGAATCTGTTAGTGTCCTCAACATTTCTGATTGTAGTTCAAGAGGTAATTACACTTGTTTCTAGAACATGTTGAGTCCTAGTTGGGCAACACCTTGATTTTAAATTTCTCACCCTTGTTTTTGAACTCCTGCATGGCTTAGTGAATTCCAATCTTTGTCCTGCTCCTGTGAAGCACTTCAGGGAGAAAAACTACCCAAGGAGTGCCATTTAAAATAACATCTTGTTATTTTGTTTCAACCACTTCCTGCGATAACGAGTTCTTGTATTCAGATAATACTAGCATTCCCACCCTAGATAATGGAAAACCATTGACTGAGCTTTCTTTTTATCATTATTCCACAAATCCTACAGGAAAATGTTTGTGAAGCTTTGAGTACATTCAGCCTCAGTTCAATAAGAATTTCTAGGTAGGCAATGTGAATGCATTGGTGGTCATCTTTCAAGTGGGCAGCACGGTGGCACAGCGGTTAGCACTGCTGCCTCACAGCGCCAGAGACCTGGGTTCAATTCCCGCCTCAGGCGACTAACTGTGTGGAGTTTGCACGTTCTTCCCGTGTCTGCGTGGGTTTCCTCCGGGTGCTCCGGTTTCCTCCCACAGTCCAAAGATGTGCATGTTGCCCGTAGTGTTAGATTAGGGGTATGGGTGGGTTGCGCTTCGGTGGGTTGGTGTGGACTTGTTGGGCCGAATGGCCTGTTTCCACACTGTAAGTAATCTAATCTAATCTAAGATTCTACCGACTCTGGAGCAATTCCTAAGGATTGGAGGGTAGCTAATGCAACCCCCAACGATTACAAAAAACAGATGGAGAGAAAACAGGGAAATATAGACCAGTTAGCCTGACATTAATAATAGGAAAAAATACTGGAGTCCATCGTGAAAGATTTAGTAGCACAGTACTTGGAACACAGTGACAGGATCAGACAAAATCAGCATGGACTGAAACATTTGACAAGTCTACTGGAACTTTTCAGGCACGTAACTGGTAGAGTTGACAAGGAGAAGCCAGTGGGTGTGATTTGCTTGGATGTTAAGAAGGCTTTTGATAAGTTCCAAAAGAGAGATTAACATGTAAAATTGAAGTGTGTAGAATTGGGGGTAATGTATTGACATGGGTAAAGAACTAGTTGGCAAACAAGAAACCAAGGGAAAGAATAAATAGGTAATTTTCCAAGTGACAGGCATTGACTAGGGGTATACCGCAGGAATCAGGACTTGGATGCCAGTTATTCGCAATATATATTACTGATTTAGGTAGGGTGACTAAATTTAATATCTCCAAGTTTACAGATGACATAAAGCTCTGTTGGAGGGTGAACTGAGGAGATTGCAGAGGTATTTCAATACGTTTTGGATAAGCTGAGTGAATGGGAAAATTCATGACAGGTTAAGTATAATGTGGAATAAGTGTGAGGTCATCGACTTCTGTAGCAAAAACAGGAATGCAGATTATTAACAAAATGATGATAGATTGCAACAAGACCTGAGTAGCCTTGAACAGTCACTGAAAGTTCCACACAATAAGCATGTAGGTGCAGCAGTCAAGAAGGTGAAAAGGCAAATTGTCCAATGGCCTAAGAAAGACCCTAACAATTGGGAACAGGAGTAGGCTGTTCAATTCCTTTAGCCTGCTTCATTATTGAGTCGGATCGTGGCTGATCTGATCTTCCTCATGTCCACTTTCCTGCACTTTCTGTGTAATATATTGAGAGGATTCGAATACAGGAGCAGGGATGTCCTGCTGCACTTGTACAGGGCCTTCGCGAGACCACACCTGGAGTATTGTGTGGATTTTTGGTCTCCTCATCTGAGGAAGGATGTTCTGGCCATGGAGGGAGTGCAATGAAAATTTGCCAGACTGATTCCTGGAATGGCAGAATTGATATACAAAGAGAGACTGGATCAGTTAGGACTACAAACTTGTAAGGAGATCTCAGCTATCTGTAAGAATAATAGGGTAGTTATGGTAGGGGATTTTAACTTTCCAAACATCGACTGGGACTGCCATAATGTTAAAGGTTTAGATGGAGAGGAATTTCTTAAGTGCGTACAAAACAATTTTCTGATTCAATATGTGGACGTACCTACTAGAGAAGGTGCAAAACGTGACCTACTCTTGGGAAATAAGGCAGGGCAGGTGACTGAGGTGTCAGTAGGGGAGCACTTTGGAGCCATCGACCATAATTCTATTCGTTTTAAGATAGTAATGGAAAAGGATAGACCAGATCTAAAAGTTGAAGTTCTAATTTGGAGAAAGGACAATTTTGACAGTTTTAGGCAAGAACTTTTGAAAGTGATTGGAGGCAGATGTTCACAGGTAAAGGGACGGCTGGAAAATGGGAAGCCTTCAGAAATGAGATAACAAGAATCCAGAGAAAGTATATTCCTGTCAGGGTGAAAGGGAAGGCTGGTAGGTATGGGGAATGCTGGATGACTAAGGAAATTGAAGGTTTGATTAAGAAAAAGAAGGAAGCATATGTCAGGTACAGACAGGATAGATCGAGTGAATCCTTAGAAGACTATAAAGAAAGTAGGAGTATACTTAAGAGGGAAATCAGGAGGGCAAAACGGGGACATGAGATAGCTTTGGCAAATAGAATTAAGGAGAATCCAAAGAGTTTTTACAAATATATTAATGACAAAAGGGTAACAAGAGAGAGAATAGGGCCCCTCAAAGATCAGCAAAGCGCCTTTGTGTGGAGCCACAGAAAATGGGGGAGATACTAAATGAATATTTTTCATCAGTATTTACTGTGGAAAAGGATATGGAAGATATAGACTGTAGGTAACTAGATGGTGACATCTTGCAAAATGTCCAGATTACAGATGAGGAAGTGCTGGATGTCTTGAAACGGTTAAAGGTGGATAAATCCCCAGGACCTGATCAGGTGTACCCGAGAACTCTGTGGGAAGCTAGAGAAGTGATTACTGGACCTCTTGCTGAGATAATTGAATCATCGATAGTCACAGGTGAGGTGACGGAAGACTGGAGTTTGGCAAACGTGGTGCCACTGTTTAAGAAAGGCAGTAAAGATAAGCCAGGGAACTATAGACCAGTGAGCCTGACCTCGGTGGTGGGCAAGTTGTTGGAGAGAATCCTGAGGGACAGGATGTACATGTATTTGGAAAGGCAAGGACTGATTCGGGATAGTCAGCATGGTTTTGTGCGTGGGAAATCATGTCTCACAAACTTAATTGAGTTTTTGAAGAAGTAACAAAGAAGGCTGCTGAGGGCAGAGCAGTAGATGTGATCTATATGGACTTCAGTAAGGCGTTCGACAAGGTTCCTCATGGGAGACTGATTAGCAAGCTTAGATCTCATGGAATACATGGAGAACTAGCCGTTTGGATACAGAATTGGCTCAAAGGTAGAAGACAGAGGGTGGTGGTGAAGGGTTGTTTTTTCAGACTGGAGGTCTGTGACCAGTGGAATGCCACAGGATCAATACTGGGCCCTCTACTTTTTGTCATTTACAAAAATGATTTGGATGCGAGCATAAGAGGTACAGTTAGTAAGTTTGCAGATGACACCAAAATTGGAGGTGTAGTAGACAACGAAGAGGGTTACCTCAGATTACAACAGGATCTGGACCACATGGGCCAATGGGTTGAGAAGTGGCAATTGGAGTTTAATTCAGATAAATGTGAAGTGCTGCATTTTGGGAAAGCAAATCTTAGCAGGACTTATAGGGAGTGTTGCTGAACAAAGAGACCTTGGAGTGCTGGTTCATAGCTCTTTGAAAGTGGAGGTAGATAGGATAGTGAAGAAGGCGTTTGGTATGCTTTCCTTTATTGGTCAGAGTATTGAATACAGGAGTTGGGAGGTCATGTTGCGGCTGTACAGGACATTGGTTAGGCCAGTGTTGGAATATTGTGTGTAATTCTGGTCTCCTTCCTATCAGAAAAATGTTGTGAAACTTGAAAGGATTCAGAAAAGATTTACAAGGATGTTGCCAGGGTTGGAGGATCTGAGCTACAGGGAGAGACTGAACAGGCTGGGGCTGTTCTCCCTGGCGTGTCGGAGGATGAGGGGTAACCTTACAGAGGTTTACAAAAATATGACGGGCATGGATAGGATAAATAGACAAAGTCTTTTCCCTGGGGTCGGGGAGTCTAGAACTAAAGGGCATAGGTTTAGGGTGAGAGGGGAAAGATATAAAAGAGATCTAAGGGGCAACTTTTTCATGCAGAGGGTGGTACAATTGGAATGAGCTGCCAACAGAAGTGGTGGAGGCTGGTGCAATTGCAACATTTAAGAGGCATTTGGGTGGGTATATGATTAGGAAGGGTTTGGAGGGATATGGGCCAGGTGCTGGCAAGTGGTACTAGATTGGGTTGGGATATCTGGTCGGCAGGGACAGTTTGGACCGAAGGGTCTGTTTCTATGCTGTACATCTCTATGACTCTATGTACACTGGAGTTTAGAAAAATGAGGGTGTGAATCTCATGGAAATCTATGCATTCTAACAGGATGAGACAGGGTAAACATGGAAGGATGTTTCTGATGACTGGGGTGTCCAGATTCAAGGGTCACTGTCCAAGGATACAGGGTAGGCCATTTAGGACTAAGATGAGGAGAAATGTCTTCACCCAGAGGAATTCTGAGTTTAAGCCAAAGCATTGAGTGTTTTCAAGAAGGAGTTAGAAATAGATCTTAGTGCGAAAGGGATCAAAGTGAGAAAGCAGGAACATAGTACAGAATCGAAAAGTGTGGCACTGGAAAAGCACAGCAGGTCAGGCAACATCCAAAGAGCAGGAGAGTTCATTTCAGGCATAAAGCCCATTATCAGGAAAGAGTTGTACAGAGTATTTGATCAGCCATGATCACACTGAATGGTGAAACAGGCTCAAAGGGCCAAATGGCCTGGTCCTGCTCCTAATTTCTACATTGAAATATAGTGAGGAATTTATAACATTGGGACTCACATAGACAAACACCTATACCCTCAGGAAAATTAGTTATAAAAAAATTTATTTGTGTAATGCCTTTTCTCAATTTTAAGCTGTCTCAAAATATTCATGGCTGATTAACCAATGCTTTAAACTAGGAAAGTGGCAAAGGTCCACAAACAACCACAAAATAAATGACTAATTACACTATTTTAGAAAGTTATTTAATGGTTAATTGATCATTAAGGCATTAGGAGAATACCACTGCTCTTTTTGAATGGCATCTTGAGGAAAATAGAAAGATTTTCATTTAAATAGTGCCTAACATAACCACCAAGAAGTCTCAAAGTACTCTACAGGTAATGAAGTACTTCTGAAGTGTAATACTCCTGTAGTGTTGGAAGCGTGGCAGTCAATTTACCTGTACCAAGCTCCTAAAGTCATAGAAGTATTAATGATGGGATAATCTATTTCTTTTAAGAATGTTAACAATTATTGACCAAAGCACCACATTCCTGCCCTTGTTTAAAATAGTTCCATGAGATCTTACACATCCACCTGAATGGGCAGATGGTGTTTTGGTTGAACACCTCATCTCACACCCACAGTGCTGCACAGGTGTGCGACTCCAGGTATTTGTGCTCAGGTTTTGGAGCCAGGCTTGAACTCGGAACCCTGTAATGGAAGAGCAAGACTGCTACCAACTGAACTAAGGCATCTGCTTAAGTCAGTAGATGACATCACAGTTTAACATGCCAACCAAAACACTGTGCCTCTAATGATAAACACACACTCGGAGTTACTGAAATGAAATATTAATTTAGGTTCAGAACTTATGTCCTGGCATAGAGCTTGAACTCAGCCTTTCTGACACAGGGGCAAGAGTGCTACTGTTGAAATCAGGTTGGCACCTGGATCCTAATTTGGGGCGGCACGGTGGCACAGTGGTTAGCACTGCTGCTTCACAGCGCCAGGGACCTGGGTTCAATTCCCACCTCAGGCGACTGACTGTGTGGAGTTTGCACGTTCTCCCCGTGTCTGCGTGGGTTTCCTCCGGGTGCTCCGGTTTCCTCCCACCGTCATAAAGATGTGCGGGTTAGGTGAATTGGCCATGCTAAATTGCCCGTAGTGTTAGGTAAGGGGTATGGGTGGGTTGCGCTTCGGCGGGTCGGTGTGGACTTGTTGGGCCGAAGGGCCTGTTTCCACACTGTAAATCTAATCTAATCAAAAAAAAAAACCGGATGAGAGCATACACTGATATAAATAATGCTAAAGTTCTATTGCTGCATAGCTTTCATCCAGATTTCAGCTGGACAGTGTGTTTTTCATTCAAACATTTATTTGTAATAGAAACTGGACAGGACCCACTTGGTTTTATTGGGTCTTTGGTGATGTTTTTGGCAGTTTTCCTTTCGTTCTGGCATTGTATGATTTCCAGCAAGATATTAAAACTATTTGGGTTATGTTATTGGGTACAAAATGAAGAAGCATTGAAATGAGGTTCAGTGGAACTAGCAAAGGGAGGGATGGTCCATCCAGCTAGATAAAAAAATCTATATATAAAGTAGAGAAGGAGATGGTCCAAATGACAAAAAAAATTACCTTGAAACAAGGGCAGAACTGGGAAAATGCTTGAATGTAGAATCATACCATGTGCGAGGAGATTAGATGCTCTATTGAACCTGCGTGGGCTCATTGAAGGAGCTGTCTAATTAATTGCACTCCTTCTGCTCCTTCCCTATAATCATTCAAATTAATCCAAAAGAAAATGTCAACAATTCAATGAGGAGGCAGTGATACTGCATGTTACACCTATTGGAAAGAGCTGACCAAGAATGAAGGGTCAGGAACACTCATAAAAGACTGGGCGGTGGTGGGGGAATGATGGCATATTAAAATTAATAGGCTCTTCTGTTGGTTGGCAATTTATTTTTAGAAGTTTTCTTCTAAGCTGTGTTGACTACTCCAATTTTATTGCAGATAGACATGATACTCTACCAAATGGCAGTGCTGAGGATTTCCATCTACATCGAAGATTTAACTCGTTCCTTCAATAATCAAACTTTTACCTCAATTTTTATATGCACAATTTCAAAAGCACAATGAGCTACACAAAACTGGTTGCAAACCAAGCATAAAATTGTCATCAGTCACCAGTGACAGCATGGATAATCCTAAAGGCTGTAAAGGTGCTTCAGTAAGTTCCTTAATTTACACTTACCACAAATATTTAGGTTTCAATATATTCCCTGAAATAGTTAATAGTCAAGGAACAAATCACTTCCAAAAATTGGTTTGTCAAGAAATGCATCAGAGGTAGAATTGGCTCCTTCTATTGTGAACTGTGAAAGAATTGACAAGTATTTGAAACATTTTTACAAAGTTACCTTCTGTAAACAGAAATTTGATTCCTGCCCTTCCCTGCTGTATACTGAAAACACTTGCTGCATTAATAAGTTATATTTAACTATAAAGATGAGTCAAAGTTGCTGCACATATAGCTAGGGAGACATCTGAGGTGACCTGCTTAAGCATAAGGCTAAAATTAGGTAGAAACCAAAAGAACTGTGGGTGCTGTAAATCAGAAGCGAAGATGGGAACTGCTGGAAAAGCTCAGCCAAACTGGCAACTCCAGTTCTGAGGAAGGGTCACTCAACCCAAAACGTTAACTCTGATTTATCTTCACAGATGCTGCCGGACCTGCTGAGCTTTTGCAGCGATTTCTGTTTTTGTTTAAACTTAAGTAGACGTAGCCAGTCTGGGAGGGTGGATACCGGGTGCTTCATGGATGCCACCAGTGGCTCCTTTTGAAGGAATTTTCTTCACTTTCATTATCCAGGCCCAAATTAAACCTTAAAGCTTAAAGCATATCTCACAAATACCAATTAGCAACATGATATGTTTGATTCAATCAATATTCTTTCAGGCAATCATCTGCTGGCCATAGCTACAGTGATGACTTGTGTTTGGCTGGGAAAATGGAGTCTCCATAAGAAACTGTCTTATTTTTCTTTCATGTTTGGCCTGTTTAGTTTGGTTTCCCAAAAAGACTATTTTGTATAGTGAACAGCCATCCAGCACTGGGAAGATTGTTCCTAATAGAGCTGTAAGTAATTAACTGGCTCCACTAAAGCATTCTAGCATTTGTTTTTGCTTCACAAATAGGCTTGGAGATCCTCTCAACCACCGACTTAAAAGTGGATTACTGTGCAGTTCGATTGGGTCAAATCTTTATATTATAATAATTTTTAAAAGTCTGAAATTAAGAGTCTAGTGATGACTATAAAACCATTGTCAATTGTGTGAGAAACCCATCTAGTTCACTAATACCCTTTAGGGAAGGAAACTGCCATTCTTACCATCTGGACTTTATATGACTCTAGATTCATAACAATGTTAACTGCCCTGTGGGGTGGGCAAAGACTGGCTTATCTAGTGACACCCTCATTCCATAAATAAATAATAAATTATTTGTTTAGTTAAAGACTCTTAGCCTCATTTGACAGCTTTGGATTTGGAAAACCTATTTAAGCAATCTTGACCTGTACATTACGTTGTGAATCCCAATTTGATTATCCTTCTGCAGGTGTATATATTGCAGAAATGAAGGCAATACATTTCTAGGAGACCTAGCTCATAACGGAGCACCGAAGGAATTGCAGATCCTTCTGCAGCCACCCAGGGTGAAAGTCCTAAATAGTTTAATTGAATACCTTACTAGATTCATAAGGTGGCTATAGTTTATCACAGAAGCAGGAGTATCTGACTAATTTCCAGTACGATTCTTCCCTTTATGCCATCCTCCAATGTTAACACAAGCTTACTGCACAATTTCTGGTCAAGTCAACATTTGGTACATTTGCTGGGTGGAAGTCTCAACCTAGCACATTTCTGATGGTAGGTCATGGTTCTCAGATCTCCTCAAAATACCAAAGTAAAGAAACCCATATACGACATTTGTCAAAATATATGGTGCTAGAAAAGCACAGCCGGTCAGGCAGCATCCAAAGAGCAGGAGAATCAATGTTTCGACCATAGGCTCTTCATCACGAATGTCAAATGGCAACCGTTTTGAGTTGGGAATGGTGTCACTAATGTAGAAAGCAGTATGACTCTTAGTATAGGGTTAAGCCATACTGTTGACAGTAGTCGCAATGGGAGGCATTAATAGTTGCCACCTTTTAACCAGCCCACGCTAAAAATGGGATTTTGAGAATGTTCAAGATTTGGGATGAAGGAAAATCACATACGTTGTGCCCACATTATTTTATGAAATGCTCCTTCTTCTTGCCTTTGTTACAGACCAGGCCAGACCCCCCTCAAAATATTTTAAGAAGGTGGCCTCGACCCTAACGTTTTCTTATTTTAAAGGCAGATGTGAAGTGGATATTCCACATGTGATTCAGCTGGTCAAACCACTTGGCTTAAAGGGAGACAAAATTTGTTTAAAAGGTACAGTTGAAACATGAATAAAAGAAAATGGAATTTAGAATAACTTTACTGAGAAACGTAACCGACTTGATGCAGCAGCTATTACTCATTAACTGTTGCAGTACAGTAACATCCTATATACGCACCCCTTGGCAAAAAGGCAAATTCAAACACAGATTCTTACAGGCAGGAGGGAACAATATCCAAAGAGAGATTTCAGTAGAAAGTTAGAGGAGATTTTTTACTGAAGCTTGTAACTCCCCTGAACATTCGTATTGTGACTACCACAGCTAAAACAAATTAGAAAAAATCCGAACTGGGAGAAGTGGCCACTCCCTTTCCATTGTTGAACTAGACTGTTTGGCACCTCTGACTTTACAACCTTTCTTCAAAAGCACCAGGGACATAATAACCTTTTTAAAGTGGCAGCATTGTCACACGTAATACTGTCTTTTTTGCTTTCTGTACAATGAAAAATAGGTCACCATTTCATAAAGGCCAAGGTCTCAAAATTCAAAGAGTCAACTTTACTGGCAATGGTATAGCAAGGTTGAATTCCTGAAAGTCATAGGATAGGTCATTACTAAAATCAGGATGGGCAAACCATGCAGAGGACTTTCAGAAACCCAAAACCCCTTATTGTCAGTGGGAATGAGGGTGGTTTCAGGCTGTTCTGCAATGCAGGCTGAAAGTAAATTTTTATTTCAGCTCCTAAAGTAATTCAAAGCTATGATTTTAAAAGTATTGAAACTCTTTGCAGTTGAAAAGTGGACATTTGGAATTTACCAGTAAAAAATGAGGTCTGCAGATGCTGGAGATCACACCTGGTGTTGCTGGTCAAAGCACAGCAGGCCAGGCAGCATCTCAGGAATAGAGAATTCGACGTTTCGAGCATAAGCCCTTCATCAGGAATGAGAGAGAGTAGCCAAGCAGGCTAAGATAAAAGGTAGGGAGGAGGGACTTGGGGGAGGGGCGATGGAGGTGGGATAGGTGGAAGGAGGTCAAGGTGAGGGTGATAGGCCGGAGTGGGGTGGGGGCGGAGAGGTCAGGAAGAAGATTGCAGGTTAGGAGGGCGGTGCTGAGTTGAGGGAACCGACTGAGACAAGGTGGGGGGAGGGGAAATGAGGAAACTGGAGAAATCTGAATTCATACCTTGTGGTTGGAGGGTTCCCAGGCGGAAGATGAGGCGCTCCTCCTCCAGCCGTCGTGTTGTTATGTTCTGCCGGTGGAGGAGTCCAAGGACCTGCATGTCCTCGGTGGAGTGGGAGGGAGAGTTAAAGTGTTGAGCCACGGGGTGGTTGGGTTGGTTGGTCCGGGCATCCCTGAGGTGTTCTCTGAAGCGTTCCGCAAGTAAGCGGCCTGTCTCACCAATATAGAGGAGGCCACATCGGGTGCAGCGGATGCAATAGATGATGTGTGTGGAGGTACAGGTGAACTTGTGGCGGATATGGAAGGATCCCTTGGGGCCTTGGAGGGAAGTGAGTGTGGAGGTGTGGGCGCAAGTTTTACATTTCCTGCGGTTGCAGGGGAAGGTGCCGGGGGTGGAGGTTGGGTTGGTGGGGGGTGTGGATCTGACGAGGGAGTCACGAAGGGAGTGGTCCTTCCCCCTCACTCTCTTGAGGAAATTGGTAAGATTGGATGCCAGCAAGCGTAAATACAAACTATTCAGCTATTCTCATAGAGTCATATAGCACGGGAACAACCCCTTTGGTCTAACCGGTCCAACCAGTCCATGCCGAACATAATCCCAAACTAAATAGTCCCACCTGCCTGCTCCTGACCCATATCCTTCTAAAACTTTCCTATTCATGTAATTATCCAAATGTCTTTTAAATGTTGTAATTGTACTCACACCCATCACTTCTGCAGAAGGTTCATTCCACACTTGAACCACCCTCTTGCCTCTTATGTCTTTTTACATAGCTCTTCTTTCACCTTAAAATAAACCCTCTCACCTTGAAATTCTTCATCTTAGGGAAAAGACAACTACCATCAACTCTATCTATACCTCTTATTATTTTATAAACTTCTACCATGTCACCTCTCAACCTCCTACCCTCCATTGAATAAAGTCCCAGACTATCCAGCTTTTCTTTATGGACTGTGATGGATGCTGAACAAATTTTAGGAGGAGATAGGACGATTTTTTAAATTTGCAGTGAGTTAAGGGGCTATGTGAAACAGGCAGGAAACTGGAGTCGAAGCCAAGATAAGATCAGCCATGATAAGTATTAATGGCGCAACAGGCTCAAGTGGCTGAATTCCCTATTTCTGCTGCTAGTTCTTATATTCTTTTGTCAAGTTGCTGCTTTATGCCTGAGCACTATTTCACTATTTTCATCCTTCTGTTAGCCCCTGTACAGACCCAAGTTTCAGCAATTGTCAGTAAATTCTACACACTCCTTTTTATCAATCTGTAAGTAATAAATTGGACTGCACAACACCTAAGGACCAGTTAATTACTGAAAATCAAGGTTATTTATATGTTGAAATGGCTCTATAGGCATTTTAACTGGGAGCTGACTGGAGCAGCCAATCAGGCTGAAGCAGAATACTGCTGGTAAGAATTAAGAAAAAAGGGGCCTTTTCAGGCAGTAAAATATTTCCATTGTGAGGCCAGAGAGGCGAGAGTACAGGATACAGGAGCTCCCATAGATGAGGCGGTGACATAATGGTAATATCACTGGACTAATAATCCAGAGGCTCCAGACTAATGTTCCAGAAACTTTTGCTTTTATTCACTTGTGGGGTGTGAGTGCTGCTGACTGGGCCAGCATTTATTGCTTATCCCCAATTGCCCTTGAGAAAGTAGTGATGAGCTGCCTTCTTTATCTGCAGCCCATGTGTCGTAGATAGACCTATAATGTCCTTAGGGAGGGAATTCCAGGATTTTGACCCAACAACAGTCAAAGGAATGGCAAAATACTTCAAGTCAGGATGGTGAGTGGCTTTGAGAGGATCTTGTAGGTGCTGCTGTTCCCATGTATCTGGAGTCCTTATCTTTCTAGATGAAAGTGGTCTTGTGTTTGAAATGAGCAGTCGAAGGATATTTGGCAAATTTCTGCACTGCATCTTGTAGAAAGTACATACTGCTTCTATTGAGCATTGGCGATGGAGGAAATGAATGTAGCGCCAGACGAGTGGGCTTGCTTTGTCCTGGATGGTGTCAGTTTCTTGAATGCTGTTGGAGCTGTTCTTGCAACCACTTTATTTATGGTGAGTCCAATTGAGTTTCAGGTTTGTGGTAATCTCCAGGATATTGATAGTGGGGGATTCAGTGATGGTAACATAACTGAATGTCAAGGGGCAGTGGTTAGATTGTCTCTTACCTGGTACTTGTGTGGTGCAAATGTTGCATGGGTTTGAAACCCACCGTGGCAGATGATGAAATTAGAATTCAATAAAGTCTGGAATTAAATGCTAATCCACTTGTGACTATGTTGTGAAAGCTCATTTAGTTCTTTAATGTTCTTTAGGAAAGGAAACCTAGCTTCCTTACGTGGTCTGGCCGACACAAGACTCAGTACCTCACAGGCCAGGGATCCGGGTTCAGTTCCACTCTCGGGCAGCTGTCTGTGTTGAGTTTACACATTCTCTCTTTGTCTGCTTGCATTTTCTCTGGGTGCTCAGGTTTCCTCCCAGTGTCCAAAGATGTGCAGTTTAGGTGGATTGGCTGTGCTAAATTGCCACCAGTATCCAGGAATTTGCAGGCTAGGTGGATTAGCCATGCAGGGTTACAGGATAGAGTAGGGTGATGTGTCTGGGTGAGATGCTCTTCGGAGAGTTGTCGTGGATGTGATGGACCGAATCACCAGCTTCCACACTATAGGGATTCTGTGATTCTATGAAAAGTGGTGGACTTGTAACTGCCCTCTGAAATGGCCTAGCAAATCACATTGTTCCAGCACAGTTAGGGATAGGCAGAAAACCCATATCCCATGGAAGGAGACCAAAAAAAATTGTGGTCTCCCTTAATCCATTCCATCCTGCCACCATTTTTTCCTCAGTAGACACCCTAAACCTATTTATGTGAACTTATCAGGAAGATCTGATGTTCCCCTGCCACTTTGTATTCATTCAATGCAGGCAGTGGATAGGTATCATGTTCAATGAAAGTTTCTGCTAAGCTAGAAATTAACTTTTATGCAAAGGTAGGTTAGTAATTTAGTGAGTTTGCAATTATTGTATAGATAGGATTTGATACCAGAAACCTTTGCAGGACAGTGATCGTGCATAGACACAGAGAGAGACAGAGAGACCCAGCCTCTCCTGATGGCTGAAATCCTGCAACCCTAGCAACATCCTTGTAAATGTTTTCTGAACCATTTCAAATTTCACAACATCTTTGCGATATTAGGGAGAGACCAGAATTGAATGCAATATTTAAAAAGTGGCCCAAACAATGTCCTATACAATTTCAACGTGATCTTCCAACTCCATTACTCAATGCAATAAAGACAAGCTAATATAATAAAACCATCAGTAGCCACGAGACAAATTTGGAAGAACAGATCAGGCCACCTAGCCCAGTGAGATAGTCTTATGGAAGAATATTTGCCAAAGCAAGTTCAGAAAAGATGCATGTAGTTATGAAAGACTCCATCGAGTTAAAACAATATGATCAAAACATTACATAGCCGAGAGTTCATACTGTTGCATGATATTCTTTGCTTCATATTTGGCATCAAAGTTGGAAAGGAATCATACCAATCCAACTTAGAAATAAATTACTATTCCTTCATTATTACTTGGCAAATACCTTGGAACTGCTTACCCAAAAGTGCTGTGGGGCTACCTTCATCACATTGACTGGAGCAGTTCACCACCAGCTCATATAGGGCAATAACTGCTGGCTTTGCAAATGATGCCTACATCCCATGATCTTATGAAAATAATATTAACGATGAAAGCATGTTAGTAATAGTGTAGGTAGCAGCACAGTCTTGAGAACAATGGAGTTACTGTTAGATTGTGGTAGCAGCAGATTCTTTAACAATCGATTGGTGATTGAAGAATGAGACAGTAACATCAGGCAGTAACATACTCTTCAACAGTACACTAAATAGTATTATACCTAGCACTGGTACACTTGACACTTAACAGGCTATTTAGCACAGTCAGTGAGTTCACTTTGTCTGTGATACAATTGTAATAGTTAACTTCACAGCAATACGTTTAGAAGTAAAATCAAAGCAGAACAATTTATCAGTTCAAAATGTGGTTATCATGACTTTTTTTAACCTTTGCTCTCATTGGTGTTCGGGTCTGTTGACACCAATGCAAGTTTCGTACAGCCAATCTCCCTGTGCAATTCTGTATTTCTGTTTTCCTTATAAAGTTCAGAATCAGAAACAAATACCCATGAAACATCTATTGGTTTGGATAGCCTGCAATTTCCGACAGGAATCCTTGCATATTGATTTCTCATGTTAATGTTGGCTTCTATCATTATGTTAGTTGAGGAACCGTGGGGAGGAGATGAGCGTTATCCATTTCAGATTGCTGTCATGATAAGATGACTAATGTTATAAAAATAGAAAGTGCTGGAAAAACTGAGCAGGTCTGGCAGCATCCGTTGTCAGAGAAAGAGAGTTAAACTTTTGATGCAGGTATTACTAGGAGGTGTTAATGGCAGAATATAGGTCGGTTCTGTTTCTTTCAATGGATGTGAATATCACTGGCGTAGCCAACATTTTTTGTTGACCAGTCCTAATTACCATTAAACTGAAGGGTTGCTAGACCTCCTTAAAGACCAGTTAGTAGACAATGGTGTTGCTGTTGAACTGGAGTAGATTTCCTTCCTTAAAAGACATTAGTGAATCAGATGGGCTTTCAGCAATCAATGGTAGTTGACATGGTCACCATCACTGAGACTGGGTTTATTGACTGAATTCAAGTTCAACCAGCTTCAGTACTGGGATTTAGTCAGGAATTTTCAATCTAAAACCCTTGCAGTGATGTAAATTAATAGTTCTAAAGTAAATTCCTAGTTCCAAGTAACACAAATTTACCAATCTATATGTATTTCATTCTCCAAATAAAAATCACTTCCTACTTCCTTTAAAATCAAAACCAAACTAATGCCTTTCGACGCTTGCTCACACTTTTGTAAAACTCACACAATACAAATACACTCACATTATCACTCCAGGAGGCCCTCAGTCACTGAAATTGTGAGCAGAGCAATGTCACCATTACCTTTCTGTTAAATAATATAGCCAGCAGTATTTGTCATTTTATTTGTAATCAGCAGTTAGAAAATACAAGAAAATGCAAGATGTCGTCATTTAACAAATGCAGTAACGACATATTGTGTGCGATTTATGACCTTTTCAACTGTAACATTTCACTTTATGCTTATGTGCTTGTTCTCCTCTGTTGACAGCCACACCATTAATGAAAACTATTTATCAAACATTGGACCTTTTAGTTTTATAATTGGAAATTAAAGAGAACTAATTGAGATACCATGATGGTAAAGAATGTGGCTGGATTCACCACCATAGAGAATGCTTTGGTTGACCATGATAGCATGCCACTGAGGGCATGGTTCTCTCATTATATTCATATTTAACATCAGCTTTGGCTTAGCTAGGACACAGGTAATGGGTGTGTCCTTGTGCTTTCCATTGAACTTTCTGAGGGTAAAACTACTAACATTTACAAGGTGAGAAAAATTATTTCTTACTGTTAAAGTATCCTTTCCCTAAAACTGAAACTATCTTCAGGTTTTATTGTGCAGTTGACCTCATGCCTAATATATTACATACAATAGCTTTCTTTTCATGTTGCTCAGTGCCTCAGTTAACAAGGTTACCTAGTACCTGCACACTTCTGATAGAGGCATAATTGTAAAATGGATGTCCTTATTACTGAGTCTAATGTGTGCAAATATTTTTGGGATGCCCATGATTAGAGTATCCCACCATCCCTTATAAAGTTGATGGCAGAAGTTTGCATCTTTCAGAATCATTGGATCCCTACAGTGTGGAAGCAGGCCATTTGGCCCATTGAGAGAAAGTGGCAACTGTAGATGCTGGAGATCAGAGTCAAAAAGCATGCTGCTGGAAAAGCACAGCAGGTCAGACAGCATCCAAGGAGCAGGAGAGTTGACATTTTACGCATAAGCCCTTCATTGGCAATGTGGGAGTACGGCCCAAAGGGGCCAAGAGATAAATAGGACCGGGGTGGGGCAGTGGAGAAGGTAACAAGGAATGCGATAGGTAGATGCAGGTGGAGGGTGATGGTGATTGGTCGGATCAGACAATGTAGAGGAGACCATGTCAAAAGTATTGGACAGAGTAGATGAGGTATTTGGATGTGCAGGAAAATCTTTGCTGGATGTGGACGATCCTTTTGGGTCTTGGAAGCTGAGGGGCGAGATGTAGGCACAGGTTTTACACCTCTTTCGGCGGCAAGGGAAGGTGCAGACATGGAGAGTGGGTTGGTGGGGTGCATGCACCTAATGAGGGCATCACAGAGGGAATGGTCTCTACGAAGTGCTCATAGGAGTGGGGAGAGAAATATATTTCTGGTGGTGGGGTCTGACTGTAAGTGGCAGAAATGGTGGAGGATGATGCATTTTATCTGGAAATTGGTGGGGTGGAAGGTGTGGACCAGGGGTTCCTTTCTTGTTACAGTTGGAGGGTAGGATTTGAGGGCGGAAGTGTGGGAAGTGGAGCAGATGGACTGGAGGGCATTATTGACCACATAGCTTGTGGAGGAGGGTGGAATTGTGGTCCTTGAAGTAGGAGGCCATCTGGAATGTTCTAGAGTGGAATTGCTCCCATCTGTCCATCTTCCTTCCCACCTATCACCATCAACCCCCACATGCATCTACCAATTGCCTTCCTAGCTACCTTCTCCCCCAGCTGCACCCCCTCCTATTTGTCTCTTAGCCCCCTTGGGCCCACCACCCCACATTCCTGATGAAGGGCTAATGCCTGAAACATCAACTCTCCACCTCAGATGCTGCCTGTCCACAATGACCCTCCAAAGAGCATTCCACCCAGACCCACCCCTCCCACCCTATCTCTGTAACCCTGCAATCCACCAAGCTTGAACATCCATGGATACTATGGGTAATTTATCATGGCCAATCCACCTAACTTGCACAATTTTGGACTATGGACTATGGGAGGAAGCCGGAGTACCCAAAGGAAACTCATGCAGACATGGGAAGAATGTGCAAACTCAACACAGGAGGTTGGAATTGAACCAAGGTCTCTGGCACTGTGAGGCAGCAGCGTTAACCATTGGGCCGTGATACTTCCCTTGCCTAAAGCCTACACAGGGTCCTGGATTTTTGTTCCAGGATCACAGACGCAGAGTGAGGACATTTCCTGTTTTCATAAACACAGCAAGGGTGAAAAGGGCCTGGAAATTCTGTTTTTTATTCTGGAATGGTGGGGTCCAGCTGGGTGACCTTAGAACAATAGTAGAGGAAGTTAGCTCAGTGGAAGGCCTGCCTCCATGCAGAGGGGCTGTATCAATATTTTTAAAAAACTTTTCAAAAAATCACTCATCCACCTTGATCTCCATATATTTAGCCAATGACCATTTAAATGCCCTTAAAGTCTACTACTGTTGCAGGCAGGGCTTTCCATGCCCTTACTAAGCTGTGAGTAAAGAACTTACCTCTGACATCTGTCCTATATCTATCACCCCTCAATTTAAAGATATGCCCCCTCGTGCTAGCCATCACCATCTGAGGAAAAAGGCTTTCACTGTTGACCCTATCTAATCCTCTGATCATCTTGTATGTCTCTATTAAGTCACCTCTTAACCTTCTCTTTAAAAAAAACAGCCTCAAGTCCTTCAGCCTTTCCTCATAAGACCATCCCTCTATACCAGGCAACATCCTGGTAAGTTTCCTCTACCAAGGTATCGTTACTTTCTTTACTTAAGGGTGGGACAGACTGTTAGTCTCATATATCTTCTTTCAGCCATCTTGTGTTTTAATGTTATGCTGGGCTATTCTTATTGTCAGCCATTTAGTGTGGGCAGACATAGGCCACTTTATTGGTCATGTCTTCAACTACCAACCTTATCAATGCAAATTGGATTTGACTGTCTTTGTGACTACAGTCACTTTCTAATTGTCTACATGTAGTTTAACTGAAATGTCTGATTTTGGAACCAATACTACAGGAGAATTCAGATTACTCTGTCTTGGTTCGATCAATTTATTTCCCAATATGTATTAAATTTTCTATTATTCTGTCCTGTTTTTCTGGTTTTAATCAATATGAGTTTTGTTATATTGGGTCTGAATCACCGATATTTGCATCCTGTTCAGCTAATGTGGTACATCCAATTGTATACTTAAAAATGTCTTTACATTTTCTGAGCAATCTCATACATCTCTTTATTGATCTTACTCCAGATGCAAAAATACCATGAATAGTTCTCCAATATCACTGATTTTGTAAACCTAATAGTAGGAAGTTCACTTTGAGAATTGTCAATTTCTCTTTGACTCTTATTCTTATTTCTCATGTCCACCCCCTACTACATTCAATACTTGATACTGTACATCATCGGCAGGTCTATGAGAAGGCCTCCACTTCTACATCAGCTCTCCACTCTTAAGATTATAACACTCTGGAATTGCTTCGGCCTGTACTTCAGTATGAACTGACTATGCTAGTTTATTTAATTCAGGATCTGCCTTTTGTGCTTCATTTATGGATATCATACTAAACACCTGGATTATCTTCACCTTTTATGAAAGCTTCAGCTATCCTTTCACTTGCTTGGGATGTCATATTAATCCTTATTGAAAAATGTTGTTTAGTCATTTCCCTGGTTACTACACATGAAGAAAAACCACCAGGAGTCTGTTCCTGTAATTGTTGTTTCTTGAACCTCCTTTGGCATTCTGTAGTAATGGACCAAACTATTACTTTTAGATAAAAACCGAAAGAACTGCAGATACTGAAAATCGGAAACGAAAACAGAAACTGCTGGAAAAGCTCAGCAGGTCTGGCAGCATCTGTGGAGAGAAATCAGTTAACATTTTGGATCCAGTGACCCTTCCTCAGAAGGACCCTTCCTCTGAGGAAAGGTGACTGGATCCAAAACATTAACTTTGATTTCTCTCCACAGATGCTGCCAGACCTGCTAAGTTTTCCAGCAATTTTTTGTTTTTGCCACTACTTTTATTCTTGCCAACTTGTTACCCAGAAGTAAGTCTACTTCCTCAAGCAGTACAGTTTTTTACAACACTGACAATTACTGCTCCTGATAACAAATCATGTCCCAGTTGTACATTATATAATGGAACTGGAATATATTCTGCACAAACCTCATTTATTAATCGCTCAGCTCCCATTGAATTCTCTGGAGGGAAAATCAAAGCTTTCTCCAGTAAAAGTGATCCTGTTCCACTGTATCTCTCATTATAGTTATAGGTTTAGCTATCTCACCTGAAGGAAAAATAATCACTTTTCCTTTTGACAAAAATCCTGCATACCTCCCATCTACCCCACATCCTACTTTACAAAGGACAGAATTCACCTCCAGCCATTTTGTTATAATTAGACCTTCGGCCTGCTCTATGCTGTTGACTTTTTGTGTTCCCTTCTCCAACTCATTTTTACTAATTCTTGGCAGTCCCATGGGCTTACCTTTCAACTTCCAACATTCCAAATGCTCATGGCCCAACTGATTACAACTGACGCAGTTAAACTTCTGAACTTCTCTTTCACCCTCAACCGTTTCCTCCTTAATCTTAGGAGGAGTCCTTGGGAAATTTCCTACTATCCCTGGCCAACTGCCTTCCTTTTGCTCTCCCTCTTTCTTTAGTACTCACATTTCTGGAATTACAGTAAAAAAAGGTTCATGAATCAGTTCATAAGCATTTGCCGTTTTAGCTGCTTGTCTTGCCATTGCTATATATCACCCTTCCACGTGTGTTCTGATTATAGAAGGTAAGGAAATTTTAAATGCTTCTAAAATAATAATTTCTCTGAGAGCATTGTAATTATTCTTAATCTTTAATGCTGTCATCCACCCATCAACATAATTTTATTTAACTCTCTCAATCTTAGTGTATGTTTGTCCAGGCTGTTTCTGTAAGTATCAAAACCTCTGCCTCTATTTCTGGGACCAATTCATAAGTGCTTAGAGTGACCTTTTCACCTAATAATTTCAAGAACACTCCCCTGATGAGGATTCATAAATCTCTTGCACTTCACTAATTAATTTACTTTGTATGGGCAAGGTCCAATCTGCTTTTGGCCTCCTGACTTGTATTGCTACTTTCTCAAACAACATCCAAAGTGCTTCCATGTCCTTCTCTTCAAATGTTGGCAAAGGCTGCACAATCTTATACATCTCTGAACTGAACTGTGGTTTATGACTAGAAATTTCCTCTTCCCACACCTTTGGTTTAACTTTCCTAAGCTGCAACATTTTCATTTTAAATTCTTGATCTTTCTCTTCATCTTCCCTTCTTTCCTGCTCTCTTTCTCTATTTTTCCTCCCTTCTTTCTTTTTCTTTTTTTGCCCTGTGGAATTCTAGTTTTTAAGTTCTGAATGTTTTTGGAATTCTCTCTCTCTAATATTCGCATTTCCAAAACTGCAAATTAAGGTTCACTGATTCATTTGATGTTCTGCCTGTACCACCAGGCCTCTCTGTTTCAATGAAGCCTGTTTCATTATTAAATCTATAAAATCTGCTTTCTTAGTTTTCTCTGGCAACTTTATTAGCAGTTTGCTGGATAACTCTACTCATTTAACTTTAGTTGCACACCCAACTGTATGAAAGAACCTTCTGTTACTTTCAAAAAATCTTCTTTAATTTCCAGTTTTATCTTAGGTCTGAACATAAATTGGGTGCTGATTACCCATTCTAGGTATCAAAAATCCAATTCCGGACCTACTGTCGGCGTTTCAAGTTCCTGGACCATTCTCCAGTTATGTTACAATATGGAGTCAGCCAGCCAAACTACCTCTGTCCTCGCAATACAGTAAAATTAAAACATCCAAAACCCTCAGAAATGGCCTACTATTTCCTTGCCAGATTTTTTGAATAACCAATCCTAGACTCTGCAAATAAACAAATTTGGACCCCGCGTCTGGGGCTTAAACAAAAGCCGTAGCAATTTGTTAACAATACAGTAATTTTAGCAGAGCAAAATTGAACAACAGTTATCTAGTTGTTATCTAAATCTGATAAATTTTGTTTTCAACCTCATTCACATGAAGACAGAACATAAACACAGTTAAGGAATAAACAAGTTGTTTTTTTGGTTGACTTTCTGAAGATGTCAATCAGGGTCACCTTTTTGCGCAGAGGAAGTCATTGATACTGTTGCGATACGGTGGTGGACCCACCTACTAATTAAACCAAACACACAGAAAAGCTCATCTCGTCTTCTAATCTGGTTAGGTATAAGTGACAGAGAACTACCAAATTCCATAACTTAACAAAAAATATCAATTTTATTCTTTAACTCTAAAGTGAACATTAAACAACAGCTATTTATAACTCTAAGCCTCCTTTCTCTTAAAGGTTTGTTATCTATCTCCCACTTTATAACGATATATTGATCCAATAAAGCCCCGATTAAATTTCCAGCAAGTCAGTTTTCAAAGCCAGAGAGTGGTTATCGTCCTGGTGTCGATCTTCCTTTGTTTGTAGATCTTCCCGGGTTGTCTTCAATCTTCTGCACATATTTTTCATATGAGAAAGGTACTTTTGACAAAGGGTATTTTTGGGCAGTCTGTCTGACAATGGCAGGTGGTATTCTTTTTGGCTAACTGTCCAAAGTGCCTGCTTTTTATACACCAACCATCAGATTGTCTCATTGGCTCAATGTTGTCAAAACAGTAAAATTCAAATTCGATCGGGTTTTAGTGTCTTTGGGCATAATTTATATTCTAACTGCTGTGAAAACAATTGAGATATCTTGGTTTCAGCCAAAGGATATATCTTAAAGTTACACCTTTCAATTCTCCAGTACACCTGTCACCTGCCACATGTCAGGTGCTTGCCAGCTTTCACTCTCTCTTTAAGGTACATACACACCTTCAACTTCATAACAATACTGTAACTTAGCTCCTATTCTCTGAACTTCCAAGAAATTATAATGGGAGGGCAAGGCAGGGAACTTTCAAATCATCATGATGTAGCATCAAGCTCCTTCTCACAAAAAAATGTTCAAAACCCCATTCAGACACTGTTCCCTCCCTGTCAGACAGAATATTTCCCCATAAGGTCCCAGTTACCATTCAACATCTGCTGGAACATACAATCTTTTCCAGACTGGTTGGGTCCAATACCCAGGTAATGACCTTGATAATGGCCAACATCCGCTCTCCGTTTAAACATTATTCTCTTATTCTCTTTGAGTCAAGAACCAACCTGCACTTAACTTCCAGGCCTAGCCTCACAAACAAACAATAGCTTGTTTGGTCTTTTTCTTTTAACAAATGCAAACTACTGCTCATTTTCTAAAAGCCATTTTCTGCTCATGCCTCCAAAACAAAATTGATAAAAGAATAAAATAAAAAATAATAACAAGTTGGTGAATGCTCTAACAAAGGAAGAAGACATTGGTCACAGGCCCATACCCTGCACAGGACCCAGGTAAGCAGGCTGATTACGGCCTGGCTATCCTATAGTGTTAATGCTCTATCTTTGCTGCACCTCCTTAGCACAGCTGCTAGTGAACAACTTTTCAACAAATACACTTTTGCACACAGCGAGAACCAAACATTAGGGACAAGGGACAAGCAAGGACTAAAGTGTCTCCAAGACCCAATGCCACGTGTATATGTTGTTCGCCCGCTCCCAGATGGTGAAATGGGCATTTTATCCTCTTATGAATAGGTGATGTGAAGATACTTTTAGCACTTACAAAGAGAAACTCACAACCACATCAAAGTTAAATACAGAAATATTTATGCACAAACTGAGAGATGTTATTTTGACTCATGTCGCCCAAGGTGCCCACAGCCCATTTTAATTTTGCATGCCCTCTCACACTGTCTTTGCGTACTCCCTAGTCCAACAGCTGGGTTGAAGGGAACCTGCTGGCCCTGGAAGATTGATGAGGTGACTCTGGGAGAATCTTGGGTATAGATGGACCAGACATGCCAACGTCAGTTTAATCCACCTTGGCTTCAATTTTCAAAGGTCAGAGGGGTCAGTCAGGATGGAGGTGGGAGGCTTTGCCCCTCTTCTTCCAAGAGGAGATTTCTGCAGGACCTCTGTGCAGTTCCACCTCTGGTTGGGTGTGTTCTGGTACTATCCCTTTTTCTTGTGAAGAAGGAACGACTGGACTGGAGTCAAAGTTGCCCATTCCTTTATCACTATGCTTTCAGTCCTAAGGACCATAGCTGGAGCGATAGAGTAGAGGTTTCTGTGCCTCTCCAGCAGACCCTGTCCCTGGAGACAACCAGATGGTTGCATATATCACAGCACTGTGGTAGCTTCTGAGCACTGGGGGCCATTCCTCCCACATTTCTGTCTGCTGTTCCTGTTTCTCCTGCGCATTCGGACAAAGTCCCTAATTACTGACAGCACAGGGTCTTCTGCTTGGGTCTGAGCAGGTCCCTGGTCTCTGTCAGTCGTCCCAGTGCCAATGGTCTGGGGCATTTCTTCCTGGGTCAGCTGTAGAGCTGTGAGGTGCTATTTACCCAAACTCTCTGTGCCTAACGTTCCTCTGAGGTGTCAGTGTTTTGGCTGATTGGGGGGCTGCAGGAAACGGCCTGGTTATTACTTTCTCTGGGGCCTCTATAATCTTGTCCTCATATGTCCAAGGCAGATCTTTTGCAGGAGCTGGGCCAATCAGAGAAAAAGTTGTGGCCACTGATTAGACGTGGTACACAATGATTGAGAGTGAGAACAATGTTAAAGTGAGAGCTGCAGTGGAAGGAAGAGTGGTACTTACTTGTTTGCTGGGATGTGAATGTTTGGGAATTCCCCTTCAGGAGTGATCTAACCATCTCCTGCAAGGCCAGGATTCTGTCCTCATAGAGGGCAGAATATGGTTGTCAGACAGCCTTCTACCCATACAGGCTCTGTCTGCCATGCCTGGAATGAGAGGAAAGGACGGAATGAGTGAGATTACAATGGGTGGCAAGGCTTAGCGCTGGTGCATGTACAGGAAAGGTGGCGAGGTATACTCAGTAACTGAGAAGGCAGAACAGAGAGCACGCAGGGTTAATGGTGTGGGTATAAATCAACTAGTTAACAGCAGTCTATATGGATTCAGAAAGAATCTGCCTGAGCAACCACTCCAACTTCTTTGAAGAAATGACAAGCCAAATCTATTATAAAGCTACACACCTTTGACAAAGTTACATCCAAAAGGTTATTAATAAATTTTTAGACATGTCTTGGCAATGGATAAGTAACTGCCTGAAGGTTGGGAGAGAACAAATATGCATAAACAGACCTCTGGCAAAGTGGGGATTTTTAGGTCTTGACGCTGAAGTAACTAAATCATTTTTCTGTACGAGCAGGATTCTGAAGTGCAATGGAAAATGGTCAAATTATCAGAAGATACCAACTGAGTGGGAAGAGAAGCGTTGTTTTGGAACAGTTCTCACGGAAGTGACAAAATGAATTGGGCACAGTATAAACATAATCGAAACAATTGGCAAACTAAATTAAACGCAGTCGACTATACAGTGCTAAAGTACGAAAAAAAACTTAATGTATATTCCATGAATTATGTTGAACAAGGGTGATCCCAGGTACTTTTCTGTGTACATCTGAACATATCCAAGTAATCCAGAGCAACAGTTGATAAAGCCATAAGGTCTTGAACTATATGTACAGCTAAAACAACAGAATACAAGTTAAAACAGATCATGAAAAAACTTGATGACCTGGGCACATCTAGAGTTCTTTACATGGTTCTGGTTGCTAAGATGTTTAGTGGTGACATTTTAGAATCTTTACCTAGTTAAATTCAGCAAGAATAAATTCCATTTTCATCTGTAATTATTCTGCTGCTATGAAAAGCCAATTACGTGGTTTTGGTGACTGATGAAATGATATAGTAATTATGTCAATTTGCTGTTCCAGACTAATGACGTGTATAATGATCCAACTTACCTAAAGAAGGAAGGTCAGAGATTTTCAGTTGTTGTTTGAAGTCAGTAATTAATAGTGTGACTGTCATCCCTCAGCTTTGCTTACATTATTGGTGAATACAAAGAATCTGTCAGGAACAACTTTGGGATCATAGACACTCCTTTCAAAAGTGGCAGCTACACCTCCTTCACATTGTAGCTTGTGTCTGAAGACAAGTTGACTGTCAGTGGCAATAGGAACATTGGAGCAGGACAAGGCTATTCAGTCCATCCAAAAAGGTGACACCTCAGCTCAGACAATGCATTAAAGGTGTGGGGTTAAAGTCTGTCTGTATTCCAATTCAGTCAGACTAGTTCTATTTCCAACATAGGAAGTTATAAAATAGTACCCGCACAACAATCGCCAGACACGGGTAAATACTCCCAGTCGGGGAACACTTTAGCGGTCAGAGCATTCGGTTTCGGATCTTCAGGTGACCATCCTCCAAGGTGGACTTTGGGATACGCAACAACACGGAGTGGCTGAGCAGAGGCTGATAGCCAAGTTCAGAATCGTTGGGGATAGACTCAACCGGGATCTTGAGTTCATACTGTACAGGTGACCCCACTAGCTATACACCCTCTCATATACACACACTCACACAGACCCTCTCTCATACACACACTCTCTCACATATACACACCCATACAGCCCCCACACTCACACCCACACACACATCCTCCTCCAAGCTTAAACGCCATTACATTTACACACATACTTTAACAAGCATGCACACATACAAACACACTGTCATACACACACACACACACACACACACACACACACACACACACACACACACACACACACACACACACACACACACACACTTATAAGTCTAAGAGGTGAATTTTCATGTAAAGAATTATATTTGCAGATTTATTGTATTTTGCTCAAAAAGTGCACAACCTGTAGGTAGTCAATCCATGTAATGTTTTATAAATTTCCACTTCAGAAATAGAAACAGGAAAGTATCAAGTATGGCTTCTGAACAACTCTACCTATCTATTCTATTGCCTTCAGGGATCTGTGGACATGCTCTTCAAAGTCACTCTGTGTCTTCATTTCTCAGACAGCCATCTTTCCTAATTTTGTCTTTATTAATTTCAGCCCTAAACTTCTTATGTTCCTTTCAGCTTTCTGCAATTCTAAGTGTCATTGGCTTTGTCTTTGACGTTCCTAGTGGCCTAGATTTGAGAGTTGCACTTTTTTTCTAAGTGGAACCCTCCCTATATCCTGTCTGAATACCTCCTCCTGTTCTAGCGTTGTCTTATCTACAATTAGCTGTTTTCATGCCACTCTGAGCAAATCATAGCCCAGCTACAGATCAACCAAAATAAAAGCTCTGAAAGCATTTCAATAATTCCACACCCTTTATAGCTTTAATCTGATTTTATCCCATTTAATATTAGGGTTGTTGAAATTCTGTTTTAAATATTATTATTGCTACCTATTTAACTTTTCTATCTCCTTCTATTACTGTTTGAGGATCTGTATTACTTTCCAAGAAGTGTTAAACCATTTCATTTGATCCTATTTACTGGCAGTTAATTCATGCACATCCCTTCAATATTATTTCACTGAAACTTGTAATCCTAACTTGAGAACTTCCCTTCTTGTTATCAAACCCAATAACACCCTTGATCACATTATGGTTTCTATTGCTCAGAGGTTCATCTTCTGTTAGAATGTTCTGGTTCGTTAGTCATGCTCAATCTGGTACACATTGTTTCTTTAGTGATCTTAAAACATGTTTCAAGATTCCTACCCTCAATGAATTATTAAATTTCATAGCACTTTATTATTTGATTGTCCTCCCAATGTGTGAATAGTATACTCCCCTAACGTAACCCACATTTTAAAACATATTTATTCACAGGATTGGGGGCTGATGGCTAACTCGCATGTGTTGCCCATCGATAATTAACATTGAGAAGATGATGGCAAAATATCTTTATGAACTGCTGAAGTCCATGGTGGGGTGTGAAATGATCATTTAGGGTTGGCAGAGGATTAGTGCAATGTTCGAAGATGTGTTTTTGTTAAGATAATTATTTCTCTAAGTGATTGTACAAAATTAATTAGCCCATTGTCTATTTTGCTGTGGTACCATAAACATTTGTAAGGAGGAATATTTTGTCAATAATCATTTTACTGCTGAAATCCCATTGGTAACATTGTTCAGTACTTAATGCAGCCTGTACTGTTGAGAAGTGTAGCATTCAGAGTAATTTAGTTAGGTGGGAACCAAAATGTTCGTTTCCTTATGTTGGGTTGAGTTGCAGAGATTAAGTTAATGGTAGATCAGGTTTCTCTCTATCCTGTGCATATTTACCCTTGTAATGCATTCATACGCCAAGAAGACTAATAATATTAAAATTATGTCCTACTTTCAAGATTACACCATCAGCACATGTGACTCTCATAACACCCAAGTTCACACTCATTTAAAGATGGACAACAGTCAGTGTTGTGTAATTATGTCTGAGGTTTGAAGTTTACTTTGTTAAATTCTACAAGGATGGTGAGCAGGAGAATGGCAACTTGCATGGAGTCAGGGGGAGTAGGCCATGGAGCGTGGAATAGGATCTGTAACATGGAGGAGTCGAAGAGGGTTACACGGGAGGACAGAGGATAGGGTCAAGAGCAGGACCATAGGTGTGACAGAGGAAAAGTTGTCAACACCAGAGGCTGCAACACAGCAGCACCAACAGGAGAGGCTGGTCAGGATGTAGTCATTTAGAGAAGCCATTACAAAAACAGGATGCAGATGTTAGAAAGGCAATGCCAGAGACTGCTGAGGCTGTCTCCATAAGGTGTCACCGAAATCTGTGGCATTGTGCAGTAAACTTGCTATTATTTTTTTAGATTAGATTAGATTACTTACAGTGTGGAAACAGGCCCTTCGGCCCAACAAGTCCACACCGACCTGCCGAAGCGCAACCCACCCATACCCCCACATTTACCCCTTTACCTAACATTATGGGCAATTTAGCATGGCCAATTAACCTGACCTGCACATCTTTGGACTGTGGGAGGAAACCGGAGCACCCGGAGGAAACCCACGCAGACACTGGGAGAATGTGCAAACTCCACACAGTCAGTTGCCTGAGTCAGGAATTGAACCCAGGTCTCTGGCGCTGTGAGGTAGCAGTGCTAATCACTGTGCCACCGTGCCGCCCACTAGGATTTCACCTCACTGGGATAGCATTGCTAAAAATCAGGCTCCACTAATCCTGGAGTCATCGCAAAAGTTAAAGATTTTAAGAAGTATGCAGAATTCTCCTATTTACTGGACTTGTAGACCCAGGTGAACAAGAAACATGGACCAGGTTTTTGTATTTCACAAGAATGACAATTTATTACAAATAAATATTCCTTATACACACATACAAATAGGCAATCTTCTCTTTGCTTTCACTTGGTTGCAGAAGGCACAGGGTGACTGGTTTGAACTTATAAAATAACGCTGACTTATCAATTAGAAGTCACAGCTTACAGCAACTACAGAAGGAAAAGTCGGTTAGTTTTCTTCAGGCTTCAGTTGGCTGGCACTACAGAGAACAGAAACAACTTGTGAGCCTGTGGAGACCTGATGGCTTCTCCCCATTCACCCACAGCCCCAACATGGGAACTAACCAACAACCATACAAGTTGCTGGCAGGGTAAAGCCCCCAATCTTGACAGTGGGCCACTAGCCCACAAAACTCGAAACGTCGAATTCTCTATTCCTGAGATGCTGCCTGGCCTGCTGTGCTTTGACCAGCAACACATTTGCAGCTGTGATCTCCAGCATCTGCAGACCTCATTTTTTACACAAAATAACCCACTCCAGCTAAATCTCCACAAAACAAACTATCCACCACTGCTTGAGCAAGTCCTTCTGCAAACAACATGCATTCATTTCCAAGGGAAATTTGTGACTCATGACTCATGAGGGCGGCACGGTGGCACAGTGGTTAGCATTGCTGCCTCACAGCGCCTGAGACCCGGGTTCAATTCCCGACTCAGGCGACTAACTGTGTGGAGTTTGCATGTTCTCCCCGTGTCTGCGTGGGTTTTCTCCGGGTGCTCCGGTTTCCTCCCACAGTCCAAAGATGTGCGGGTCAGGTGAATTGGCCATGCTAAATTGCCCGTAGTGTTAGGTAAGGGGTTAATGTAGGGGTATGGGTGGGTTGCGCTTCGGCAGGTCGGTGTGGACTTGTTGGGCCGAAGGGCCTGTTTCCACACTGTAAGTAATCTAAACCCTCACCTCCCAGACGTTTATCAGGTCCCAGCCAAAGCTGACAGCAGGATCCATCAATAAGTACTTGCTCCAAGTGCATGATTGCTCATGCCTCCAATGTACATCACTAACAATTTGAATTTTAAATGGAATTATGAGAAAATTGGTTCCCAACCATAAGACTATAAGCTATAGGAGCAGAATGAGGCCATTTAGTCCACTGAGTTTGCTCTACCATTGAGTCATGGCAAATGTGTTTGTCAACCTCATTTTTCTGCCTTCTCCATGTAAGCTTTGATCCACTTACTAATCAAGAACCTATCTACCTCTGTTTTAAATATATTCAATGACTTAGCCTCCATGGCCTTCTGTGGCTATAAATTCCACAGATTAACCACCCTCTGGCTGAAGAAGTTCCTCCTCATCTCCATTTCAGAGTCATCCTTTCATCCAGAGGCTGTGCTGTCAGTCTTAGTCTCTCCTCCTAGTGGAAATACCTTCTCCTCAACTCTCTATCCAGGCTGCTCAGTATTCTGTAAGCTTCAATGAGATCCCCTCTCAATCTCCATTGAGTATGGCCCCAGCGTTCTCAATCATTCTTAACAAGAGCAGAAGGGCTACGGGGAGAACGCTAGTAAGTGGAGTTGAAATGCCAATCAGCCATGATTGAATGGCGGAGTGGACTCGATGGGCCGAATGGCCTTACTTCCACTCCTATGTCTTATGGTCTTATGGTCTTAAGTGCAGCCTACTTCAGGTTCCACTCTTGGGAAGGCATGAGCACAGATAAACTGCCACCAGTTAATGTTCCTAAACTACAGACAGAAACCAAGCCTTCAAAAATCTGATTTCTAAAAGGAGAATTCTTTAAAAATTATTACATCTCAACAATGCAAGAAAGTTTAGCTTGACCCAAAAAGAATTAAGACTCAAGCTATATAATATCATGTCTTATCTGCTCCCTATTATGTCTGTAATTAAGTTTGGACTTTTTCAAAAGGCGACCAACAAGCTAATATATTGCAAATCTTCCTGTAATCGAATCATTATTTGGGGTTGGGCAGTCTAAATAATGTCAGTAATCTTTTTTAAATTCAACCTCTGGTAATCCAAAACAAGAGGCTATTACAGTGATAAAAGGAAGTAATACAAGAAGAAAACAAGTTAAATTACAAGGAAGTTCTCATTACTTAGTAAGATAAGGTAGATACAATCTGCTAACATCTATGAAGTTACAAAGAGATTGATGTTGAAGACATTTTGGGAGCCCTGAAGTTATCCAGCCCCACTTATGTTTTCCATTCGTCTCATATACATTAAATATTATTTTGAGAAATTAAACCTGCTGTTATGCCTATATGTCACTAGATTTCACTCTTCTCCTATGAAAAATTTCCTCCTATCAACATGCTAAAATATTCAGAATCAGTCAGCAATAGTAACCACGTTGTGATCGACTAAATCTAAGATAGCTACAACAGATAGATGTCTTGAGAGTCAAATGATAGTTATATAAACTTCTGACTGTAACAATTTGAATCTAAAAGGCCTGTTCTGCCAAAAAGCCTGTGAAAATAATGTTTTTCTCTGCGTGAACATGTTTTATTGCTTGGATTGATATCTCCCATTATTGCCATAATTACTCTTAGAGATATCTTGACTGAGTTAACTTTTCACAATTAAACTTGGGAAAATGCAAGGGTTCATCTGTGGCAAGGCATGGCCCCAGACCGCTCATCATTGCCAGCTGCAGTGATGCTTTATCTCTCCAAAAGTGGAAATGTACTTGTAATGCTTGGTGTTGAATTTGAGATGTCAAACTGCCACGATGTAGCCGGAGGTGATTAACAAAAACAGGTGCCTTGCAAGCCCTTGGTTAAAACCGTTCCAACACAGGAAGGAAACAGTTATGTCTTAGATTGTGCGACACAAATAGTCTGTCTTTTAAGATAAATGATACTTTCTGATTTGCACCTGAAGTCGTAAACACTTAGCAGCTAAGTGGTTTTTATATTAAAGAAAATGGAATGAAGGAAAGAATGAGAAGTCTTCCTTAATCAATGAGCTTTTGGGAGTCTTTTAGGCTGAGGACCATCATAGATACTATTGGTTCCTGACATCTGGGTCTCATGCAGTTGTACACAACCTCAAAGTACACTTGCTGGTTTACCTATGCCTGAAAGCCAGGAAGATCCTCAAAAACTAAAGGCAGCACAAGCAACTGGGAAAATTAAGAAGGAATTTAAATGCGGAATTAGGAAGGCTGAAAAGGATCATGAATTGTCTTTAGCAAACAGAGTCAAGGAGAATCCCAAGGCTTTTTATGCATATATTAGAAGAAAGGGGATAGCAAGGGAAAAAGTATGCCCACTCAAGGACAATGGAGGGTAGTTGTGTGTGGAGCCACAGGAAGTGGGAGAGATCTTAAATGAGCATTTTGTACTGGTATTCAAGGAGAAGGACATGAACTGCTGTTGAGGTCAGGGATGTGTGTGAATACTCCAGAGAATGTCAATGTATTGAAGGAGAATGTTTTGGGTGTCCTAAGTTGTAGTAAAGTAGACAAGGCCCCAGGGCTAGACGGATCTATCCCAGGTTACTACAAGAGGCAAGGGAAGCTGGGGCTTCAGCAAATACTTCACCAGCCTGACTGAATTTTTTGAAGAGGTGACAAACATAATTGATGAGGGAAGGGCTGTGAATATGGTTTATGTGGACTTTAGTAAGGTATTTGATAAAGTCTCACATGGCACATTTGTAAAAAAACTAAAATAACATGCAATTTGGGGTGGGCTGGCTAGATAGAGCTCCCTCACCACCGGACACCTGGAGGAAGAACACCTCATCTTCCTCCTCGGAACACTTCAACCCCAGGGCACCAATGTGGATTTCACCAGTTTCCTCATCTCTACTTCCCCATCTCACCCCAGCTTCAATCGTTCAGCTCAACACTGCCCTCATGACCTGTCCTACCTGCCTATCTTCCTTTCCACCTATCCACTCCACCCTCTTCTCTGACCTGTCACCTCCATCCCCACCCCCATTCACCTATTGTACTCTGTGCTACTTTCTCCCACCCCCACCCTCCACACCCCCTCTCATTTATCTCTCCACTCTGCAGGCACCCTGCCTCTATTCCTGATGAAGGGCTTTTGCTTGCTTTCATTGGCCGGGGCAGGGAGTATAAACCATGTTGCAGCTACATAAAACCGTTGTTAGGCCGCATTTGGAGTATTGTGTGCAGTTTTGGATGCAACACTACCAGAAAGACGAGGAAGCTTTGGAGAGAGTGCAAAGCAGGTTCACCAGGATGTTGCCTGGTCTCGAGGGCATTAGCTATGATGTAAGGTTAAAAAGACTAGGATTTTTTCACTAGAAAGATGGCAGCCGAGAGGAGACCTGATAGAGGTCTACAATTTTATGAGAGGCATAGATAGGATGGACAGTCAGAGGTTTTTTCCCAGGGTTGAAGTTTCAATTACAAGGGTGCGCATGTTCAAGGTGAGAGCGTGGAAGTTTAAGGGAGATGTGCGTTGGAAGTTTTTCATGCAGAGAGTGTTAGGAGCTGGAACGTGCTGCCAGAAGATCTGGTTGAAGGAGGAACATTGGTGAAACTTAAGAGGCAACTGGATGGTTACATGAATAGGGAGGGAACAGGAGGATATGGACCAAATAAGGGCAGAAGATTTGTTTTTTGATTTAGTTTGGGCACAATGATCAGCACAGTCTTGGAAGGCTGAACAACTTGTTCCTGTTCTGTACTTCTCTTTCGTTCTTTTGGATTCCTTTTCCATTCTGCAAAATGAGAACCAGCTTTGAACGTGTGCCAGGCAAGATTGACTTCCTTGTCAGAAATGAGCTTAACAAAGCAAGTGCTTCCATACAAACAGCATTGGCTGAAGAACTCAATTTGCCTGTCAATTATAGGCACAACTAAGACTACTGGTAATGAAATACTAGAAACCTTTGGGAATTGCAGACTGAGAAATAGGATGGCATTGTGCCTTATTTTCAGGCATAAAGCAGGCACCTTTGCAAACAATGGGCTAGATGACAGCACTCATTAAGAGCTGAAGTGCATTGCCAAACAGATTGGCTCAGGTTTTCTTTTGTGTAGCCATCAGTTTCATTTTTGCCTCCCCATCATTCCAAGGTACCATAGACTACCCTTCTATTAAATTGCATTAATTTGGCCTCTCACCTCAGCTAGCAACAGTCTGACTGGGAAGGAATTCTGTTTTATCAATGTACAACTATGGGCTGTGTATCATGCACTCAGTTTTCTGGCAGCTATCACAATTCATTTCCACTAGTCCTCTTTTCTCATCAAAGTACAAAGAAAATCTACAGCCCAGGAACAGGCACATTGGCCCTTCAAGCCCGAGCTGATTCAAATCCACTGTCTAAACCTATCACCCATTTCCTAAGGATCTGCATCCCTCTGCTCCCCCCCCAACTCATGCATCTGTCCAGACCCACCTTAAGTGGATTTACTCTACTGACTCTACTACCTCTGCTGGCAACGCATTCCAGGCACCTACCACCCTCTATGTAAAGTACTTTCTACGTATATCCCCCTTAAACTTTTTGCCTCTCACTTTGAAAGTGTGACCTCTCGTTATTGAATCCCTCACCCTGAGAAAAAGATTATCTCTATGCACCCTGTCTATACCCTTCATGATTTTGTCGACCTCAATCAGGTCCCCCCTCTACCTCTTTTTTTTAGTGAAAACAATCCTAAGCTACTCAACCTCTCTTCATAGCTAGCACCTTCTATACCAGGCAACATTCTTGTAAATCTTCTCTGCACCCTCTCCAAAGCATCCACATCCTTTTGGTAATGTGGCAACCAGAACTGTGCACATTATGCTAAATGGGGCCGAAGCAAAGTCTTGTACAATTTAAAATGACCTGCCAGCTCTTATACTCAATACCCTGTCCGATGAAGGCAAGCATACTATCTGCCTTCCTGACTATTCTATCCACCTGTGCAGCCACCTTCAGGGTACAATGGACCTGAACTCCCAGATCTCTCTACTCACCAACTTTTCCCACGGCTCTTCTGTTTACTGTATAGTTCGCTCTAGAATTAGACCTTCCAAAATGCATCCTTCCCCTTTACGGACGGCACGGTGGCTCAGTGTTTAGCACTGCTGCCTCACAGCACCAGGGACCTGGGTTCGATTCCAGCCTCCAGTCTGTATGGAGTTTGCACATTTTCCCCATGTCTGCGTGGATTTTCTCCAAGTGCTCCAGTTTCCTCCCACAATCCAAAGTTGTGCAGGTTATGATGGATTGGCCATACTAAATTGCTCATCGTGTTCATGAGTGTGTAGATGAGATGCATTAGTCAGGGGTAAATGTAGAGTAATAGGATAGTGGAATGGGTCTGGGTGAGTTACTCTTCGGAGGGTTAGTGTGGACCTGTTTCACAACTGTGGGGATTCTATGATGAACTCCATCTGCCACATCTCTGCCCAATTCTCCAGTTTATCTATATTCTTTGACAGTCCCCTATGCTTTATGCTAATCCAATAATCTTCATGTCTTCTGCAAACGTGCTGATCAGACCACCAATGCCCTTTTTCAGATCATTTATGGAAATCACAAACAACACGTGGCTCCAACACTGATCCCTGTTGAACACCTACTGGTCACCTTTCTCCATTTCGATAAACTCCCTTCAACTATTACTCTTTGTCTCCTGTTGGTCAACCAGTTCTTTATGAACCTAGCTAGGACACCCTGCACACCATGTGACTTCACTTTCTCCATTAATTTACCATGGTGAACCTTATCAAATACTTACTAAAGTCTATGTATATGTTGGTAAGGCACAATCTACCCCGCACAAAACCATGTTGCCTAATACTGATATGCCTATTCATTTCCAAATATAAATAGATTTTATCCATCAGTACCTTCTCCAGCAGCTTTCCCACCACTGATGTCAGGCCCATTGATCTGTGGTTACCTAGAATATCCCTACAACCCTTCTTGTACAAAGGGACAACATTAGCAATCCTCTAGTCCTCTGGCACTTCACCTGTGTTTAAGGATGCTACAAAAATATCTGTCAGAGCCCCAGCTATTTCCTCTCCCGCTTCCCTCAGCAACCTGGGATGGATCCCATCTGGACCTTGGTATTTGTCCATCTTAATGTCCTTTAGCCTACATCAGTGAACACTGATGCAAAGCAATCATTGAGAATCTAACCCATTTTCTCAGATTCGACACACAACCTTCCTTCCTTATCCTTTAGAGGAGCAACTCTTTCTCTAGTTACCCTTCTGCTTCTTATATATGAATAGAAGGCCTTGGAATTCTCCTTAAGTTGATGTTTTTGCAGGCTTGACTCCTCTCAGGAACCTGGGCACCAGTGTTACAACATGCCTAACCTGAGAGCAATGCTGCCTTAAGGATTGTCATTGGATAACTGCTATGTTCATATGAACATGTACATCACAACCAGAGATAGGCCACTCAAGCCTGCTCCACCATTCAGTAAGGTCATGGCTGATCAGATTACCTCACATTTGCATTTGGCAGCAATAACCTTTCACTCCTTGCTTATCAGGCCTCTATTCATACCTGCCTTAAGTAGTCATTTATGTTTAGCCTTTAGTGGCAAAAGTTAAAGTGCAGCAGTCAGAAGAAAGAACATACCCTTATGCCACATCTTTCACATTCCCAGGATATCTCAAAGCATTCCACAGCCAGTAGGTTGATTTTCAATCATAGTCATTCATCATTTCATACAGCAAGGTTGCTTATACAAAACATGAGGTGAATGATCAATTATTAATGGTTGAAGGAAAGCTGTTGGGCAAGGCATCAGGAAGACTTCTTGCGCTTGTCAAGTAGTGCAATGGGATTTCTTTTCATCCAAGTTAAATCAATGTACAGGCCTCAGGATGTATTAATGCAAATATAGCACCTCTATACAGGATTGAAGTCTCAGCCTACATAATGTACAGACAACCAGAGGCATGGTTTGACTGAAGTTGCTACGTTAAGCTGACATAGCTACTGCGATTTGTTAATACTCCCTTCATATTGGTATCCTTGATTTCAGATCTAATGAAGATGAAAGCATTGAACCTTACCAGAAAGCATAATGTTCAACAACCAAATATCTTCTATTACCTTCCTCATCTGATGTTGAATGAAAACAGCCTTCAACCAAAAGTAATGATAGGACAGGGCAGGACTGGAGGTAAGAAACAATCAAAAACATCTAAAACTGTTGCCTCAAATTCCTGAATTTAAACAAAGTACTCCCTTTAACGTGTTATATGAACGGTTACCTTAAATGGTTTTGTTTAAAGGTTCCACAGTATATTTCTCAAATCTTCTTGTAATACTTAACAACTGAGCAGCATTTGAAAACTGCCTCTCTTTTCTCAATAAATTTTAAAAGCAAGTTCTCTATCTTCATTCTATACATTCAAGTTTTTATTGCTACTTCCACCTAGACCAGGATAATCAAAACCTTGAACTTTTTTGAATGGCAGAAAGTGTAATTGCAATAAAGGAAACAAATAAAACCAAACATTTCCACACAGACAGTGCCTTTCCTGACGTCAGGTCATCCCAGAGCAATTTACATCCAATTAAGGCAGTGTAACCACTGTTGTAGGTAACACACCAATGAAATGAATTTTCAATATTTAGTTGGATGATAAATATCGTACAGTACTTGACTCAAGAGGTGGGGGTGGTGGGGGCAACGTCCTTACTCTTCTCCAAAATAGTGAGTTTATATCATGTACTTAACCCCTCAATCAAAGAATGGCACCTTGGCAGTGCAGCACCCTGCTATGTACTGCAACTAAAATGTCTCCCATGATTTTATTTTCATCTCCCTCAAGTTGGACTTGAATCCCTAACCATTGCACCCAAGGGCAGGAGTGCTGTCACTGAGTCACATTATACTGAGGTTGTCTTTCTTCAGGCCAAAGTAAGCACACAAATACAGCCAATTTGGGAAAGAAGCCCTTGGGGATTTCTTTCTCTGAACATCAATAGCCATGTTATAGAGGTGTATCTTTTCTTTTTGGCTGTGTCTATTTAGTTGAGTTTCATGGAGGCTTTTCACCATGAGACCCAATGAGATCTCTCGACATATTTTACCAAGCTCACCTCATTAACTACCTACCTCATTCCTATGGCTCATTCTTATGGGGTTCTAGTTCCACCGCACCACTCAGAAAAAATCCTGTCTAATCAGATAGCCTCTGAAAACTAGCATCTTTGGCACCTGCGCCACATTTCGAAAGCCTGATGTGCACCCGGACGAGCACTGGCATTCTGAAGTTGCCCTGCTCGGGGACTGTCTGTCATTCCAAAGATGTCGAAGAAGGGGAAATGTTGCAGGGATCTGGTGGATGGACTGGTGCAGAAGAATGGTGTCTGTTTCTGGGAGGACTGACTGGTAGAGGAGACTCACATCATCTGCCCCTGGCAGCCTTGTTATATTCATGGCCTGGGTCAATGCAGTCTCCATGGTTCAGAGAAATGTACAGCAGTGCAGCAGGAAAGTTGGTGATCTTTTCCACTCTGCCAGGATAAGTATCACTGACCTGTCTGTGCTACCTCACTCACCTTGTCTCAGCCACTGCTCCTACCTCCCCCACCAAGCTTGTCCACTCCCACTATTGCCTTTAACATCTTCCCTCACTCTCTTTTGACCTCCCTCAATCTCCTTCACCACTGACTGTGCTTTTGTCCTCTCTGCTGCCTACTCACTTTTCTGGGACGCCCCAACACCTTTTGTGCACCTCCACCAACACTAACAGTTGTGCCACTCACTTTCATCTCATTCAAACCACTCATTTCACTAATTCCTGGAGAAAACAGAGTTGAATAGGGCAAAAGAGCCAGGATCGTTGGATGGTTGTCTAACATGAGGCTCCTCACCCTGATGGAGTGTGTCTTTTCCTTTGTATCCAAGGACATACAGGCCCAACACCCTCAGGGTCTGCTGGAGAGGTGCACCATTGCTTCATCCATTGGTCCTCAGGACTGAAGGCATGGCAAGTGACAGAGGGACAGGAAACTTGGCTCTCGCTCTAGATATCCCTTCTTCAGAAAGAGAAAGGGCAATGCGAGTGGCTCCAGCTGCAGGAGGAACCAACATGTCCCTCAGAAGTCTCCTCTCAGGACTCTCCAGAGGTGGCCAGGCACTCTATCTTCATTTTCTGCAGCCCCTCCCTGAGCCTTAGAAGTTCAATCTGATGAGGGTCTGCTCAGCATAGCCTGAGATGTCCATCAGCTCTCGTAATTCTCATGCCAAACAGCCAGGGCCAACAGGCTCCACTGCTGAACAGGCTTCCTCTGTGCCACCTGTGGAACCAGAGACAGTATTAAGACACAGTGGGAGGGAAAGAAAGAGAAAAAACTTTCAAGGGTACTTTGGTGACACTGTCCACTATATACAAAGTATCACGTTTGCCTAAGTTTTGTTGGTTTGGCAATATACCTGTTTCAACCTCTGTGTAGCCAGAGCATAACCATGCCAGGATGCTGCCTAATGCCATGTCCATACAGAATATACCATTGATCGATGTCTATGTTGAGAGCTTATTGTACCATGTGGAAGAAAGATGAACAAGGGTAATCGTTCTGTTGGCACCATTGCCCTTCCTGACCAAGTGTTCCTATTCTTTCCTTGGCCTCTCTGTGTAAAAATACTGATGTGAATGAACTAGCCAGTAATGTCTAGGGCAGGGATCCAGTGCGTTAGGATCATCAAGGATTCGGGGGTCAGCAGGTATAGGCTCAGCATGGTTCTGTGTGTAGTACTCTCGCTGTCTAAAATACCTCATGTCATGGAGTTTGGCAACCTCCTCCATCATTATCCTCCCACTCTGGGTGTGGTCACAATTATGTGCTTCATATTGTGTAATTCCAGTTTCTAATTGTGATAGAAGGCTAGAGTGAACTTACTTCGGGCAGTGGTTCCCAGTCTCTGCCTCTATTCATGTGTGAGACCCCATGTATCCAGATACCCTTCTGAAAAGCCTTTACTGGGAAACCTGCCCCTCCCCCCCAGAAACTGGCACTAACATAAACAATAGCAAATTAGTAGGTGAAGTCAGAGTAACGACGAAAGTAATGAAGTCTAAATCAGGGTTACATTGCATGCAATGTATTCAGTTTTGATCCTCCTACTTGAGAACAGATGTAATTGTATTGAAGGCAGTTCAGAGGAAGTTCACTATATTGATTCCAGAGATGTGGGGCTTGTTTTATGAGAGGAGATTAAGCAGTTCATGTCTGTACTCTCTAGAGTTTAGAAGACTGAGAAGAGATCTAATTGAGATATATAAGATGCTAAAAGGAATTGACAAAGTAGACATAGAAAGGATGTTTCCCTTTACGGGGCAATTTAGAACAAGAGGTCATAGTTTTAAGATAAAAGGTAGCAGATTTAAAACAGAGAAATGGAGAAATTACTTCTCACAAAGGATCATGAATCTCAGGTATTCACTACCTCACAGTGTGGTCAATGCTTGAGGAGTAAGGAAGGCAAATGCAGTGTTGATATTTATTTCAAGAGGACTAGAATATAAAAGCAGGAATATACTTCTGAGGCTTTATAAGGCTCAGTCAGCCTATGTTTAGAATACTGTGAGCAACTTTGGGCGCTATATGTCAGGAAGGATACATAGACCTTGGAATGGGTCCAAAGCAGGTTCACGCGAGTGATCCTTGGAATGAAAGGCTTAACAAACAAGGAATGTTTGAGGACTCTGAGTCTATACTCAATGGAGTTTAGAAGGATGAGGGGGGAATCTATTTGAAACTTACAGAATACTGAAAGGCCTGGGTAGAGTGGACATTGATAAGATGTTTTCATTAACAGGAGAGACAAGGACCCAAGGGCACAGCTGTAGGATAAAGGCAAGACCCTTGTTAGTGACAAATAGAGAGAGAGAGAGAGAGAGCAGTAAAACTTTATTAATAGGGGCAGAGAGTACAAGGTTAAAAAGGTGATGTTGAACTTATAGAAAATACTTATTATACCTAAGCTTGAGTATTGTGTACAGTTCTGGGTGCCAGATTATAGGAAGGATGTGAATGCAGAAACAGATTACAAGAATAGTTCCAGGGGTGAGGAACTTCAGTTATGAGGATAGATTGAACAAGTTGGGACTATTCTGCTTGGGGAGAACAAGACTAAGAGATCTGTAAATATTTTCAAAATCCTGAATGAGCAGTATAGAGTATATAGGAATAATTGTTCCTGTTCATAAAAGGAACATAGAGTCATAGAGTTTGGTCCAACTCGTCCATGCCGACCAGATATCCTAATCTAATCTAGTCCCATTTGCCAGCACTTGGCCCATATCCCTCTAAACCTTTCCTATTCATATACCCATCAAAATATCTTTTAAATGGTGCACCAGCCTCCACCATTTCCTCTGGCAGCTCATTCCATACACACACCGTCCTCTGTGTGAAAACATTGGCCCTTAGATACCTTTTATATCTTTCCCCTCTCAACCTAAACCTATGCCCCCCAGTTCTGGACTCTCCCACCCCAGGGAACAAGAACAGGAGGGCATAGATTTAAAGTCTGCAAAAGTAGCCAGGGTGAACTCAGGAAAAGCTTTTTTATTCAGCAAGGAGATAGGTTATGCAATGTACAATCTGGGAATTGTGATGGAGGCAAGTTCATTTGAGGCATTCAAGGGAGCATTATATGGTTATTAGATATAAATATTGTCCAAGGGTACGGGGAGAAAGCAGGAGATAGGCAGGCACTCGTAGCTTATGTAGGCACAATGGGCTAAATGGTCTTATTCTGCACCTTAACATTTCTGTGGCTCTGTGATGAATTCCCTCTTGACTGACCACCAGGCAAGCTACTTAATTGTCTGATTGTGCTAATAGTGTGCATGGCTGAGCAAAGCATGGCTGGGATGCTGTGAGGGTGCAGTTAAGTGCTGAGTGAGTGAGTGCTAAGAGAGTATGTGAGCAGCCCTGAGATGCAGCCTGCTCTAATCCATGAGCTAAGTGTCTAGCCCTTTCTGCAGAGTGTCTTTCCAGCAGCTTTTTAACTCCAATTGCTCGTGTTTCCTGAAATGTGGGTCTCAACCTCCTAAATGTCCTGCAACTGAATCAGAGAATTGCCAAAAGGTTTGGTGATCATTGGATGCCAATGTCTATGGACAAGAGCAGCTGCTGCTCTTGAATCATTTCCTGGGATGCTAATGCAACATGGAGGCTCTTTGCAGCTAGCAGCAAGCTGAAGCCACCAAGTACCCGCTCTGACTTCCAGATCAAGAATTCTTGCCATCTAGTTTGCTTTATCTTGCTAGTAGGTAGGAGGCTGCATATTAAAGATATGAGATCTGCAGTTCATGAGATCTTAACCCCCCACCTTAATAGGCAAACCGAATCTCATCTCAAAGCCCAGAATGTAGTTTAAAGTGCAGAGAGTTGGTCTCAACCTCAAAATAGGCCTTGCTGAAATTCTCACATGATTCTGCGACACCTCTCACAATAGCCAATGTCATGGTGGCCCCGATAAGGTGAGATGTGAGCATACCCAAGCTCTTCTTTCTTGTGCACTCCCTTGCTAGCAGCTAAAGTGACTCAATATCAGGAGGTTTCAATCTGCTGAGCTGTGTTGATATCCAATGGTTCACTACTGCAATGTTAATGGACACACACACACACCCTTCACGTGACTGATCTTAAACCTTATACTCAAGTCCTCCTTCTGCTCCATACCCTTTATCCTGCAGAGTATGAGCATGTTTGCCATTGCCCCAAGACAGAAAATTTTCCATTTATTTGTATCACAACTTTCTCAGCTTGTAACAATTATGAAACATCTCTAAAGTGTCCTTACTATCATAGTGCAAGGACATTGCACCACATCAGGGAAGGATTAAGTACCTGGACATTTTGTTCCAGTGATAGTCACGCCTTTAAAATTAGGTCATTTTAAATTGGTCTGTGATCAGACACTGAAAGGTCAGACCATCGATGAAATAGATATGAGAACCCAGACTTCCAGTTAAAGAGCCTCAGCCCCTGAAATGGTCCAACAGTTTGAGATTCTTGTTAGCTGTGCAGATGAGTCTGGGGACTTGCAGGGAGAATGAGTAACTGACCACAGCATCTTGGTACAGGGAGGAACCCCCAGGGCGGATGTTGGAATGAGTCAGTTGAGTGGATGTTGTAATTCAGGGGATACAGGATTGGGGAGATAGGCCTTTAATTCAAAGAAAGGAACCATCGTGTCAAATCCCTCCCCATCCCTATATACACGCACACACACATATGCACACACACACACACACACGTGTGGATGCACAGGTGCCTTTATTCAAAGTTGAGATTTTTTAAAAAAATCTATACAAGACCGTAGTCCAACCATAGCTGGAATATTGTGAAAAGTTTTGGACCCCAAATCTAAGTAAAGATCTTTTGGCATTGGGGGGAGTCCAGAGGAGGTTCACTAAGCTGATATCAGAAATGGAGGGGTCTGCATTATGAGGAGAAGTTGAGTAGGTTGGGTCTGTACTCATTGGAATATCGAAGAATGAGGGACAGCCTTACTGAAACATTTGAGACTCTTAGGAGACTTGACAGGGTACATGCAGAAAGGTTGTTTCCCTTTGTGGGAGATTTGAGAAACAGAGGGTATAATCCAAAATAGGGGGTTGCCCGTTTAAAGCAGAAATAAGGAGGGGTTTCTTCTCCCAGAGCATAGTGAAGCTGTTACAATCATTACCACAGATGGCTATAAAGATTGCATTGTTAAGTATATTCAAGATAGTGATAGTCAGATTTTTAACCAATAAAGGAATCAAACGGAAAAAGCAGGAAAGTGGAGTTCAACATGACCAAATCAGCCATGATCTCACTGAATGGTGGAGCCGGTATCCCAACACCAAGTCACCCTTAATTAACATGTGCAGAGTTCTTAACACTGATACATCTCCCTCAGAGCCAGTACTTATAGCGAACAGACCTTCTGACATTTCTGTTTGTATCAGTCTGCCTAGGACTGCCTTATTGAACCAGATTAACAGTAACAATCAGGCAACTCAGACAGTGAGGTTAACCTAGCTAACCTACTTACAATCTCTGCAGACTCAGTGGACGAAATGGCCTTTCTCTACTCCTACAACTTATGGCCTTTAAACATGGCAGCCTTGAGTGCACACTCTTGCATTTGTCCTTCTTATTGGACAACCATTCATTCTCCCATCAATCAGACTCAAAATGACAATTTAATTGTTTCTTCTTTAGTTATGCATCAGCTCCTTGCTGATAAATAATTAACTTGATAGGAAACATAGAAAGTGTGTCTTAACTTCAGAAAACCTAAGAAAGCTGCTTGGCTTGCCATCTGAAATGATCCATTCCTTGTTTGATAACGCTCATGTCAGAAAAAAACGATGATGTAAATGGAAGAAAGAGCATGTTATAGATTGTAGAGTTGGCTAGTTGAATATAGTTTTAAAAGTTGCTTTGATTTTATTTTATTCCCACATCATTATGTTCACTTAGTGAGTGGAACACACAGTGCAGTAAGTACAGTACTAATCATGAAGGCCAAGAAGAACGTGACAGTGTATTCAAACTTTCAATGAACCTCAATAACACAGTTACAGCAGAAACAGGCCATTCAGTCCCTCAAACTTATTCCACTATTCAATTAAGTCATTATCAGATCAGTGGCGATCACATTTATTTTCATTAAATCTAAATCTTGCAACACCTTAAAATATCTATTCAGCTCAATCATAGTTGGAAGTCACAGTCATAAAACTTTATAGGATGAAACGAGCCCTTCAGCCCATTCTGTCCATGCTGCTTGAGTACAAGGTCTAGAATTCCATCAGTTCTCCTGTTGAAAGGAACACCTCCTCATTAACTTCTTTTACACTGGATTTAGTGAGATTTAAGTGCCAGTTTTGATACAGTATGGAGTCTGCTGAGCAAACTTGAAGCTTCAGACAGCTGAACAAGTTCCCTGTTCATAAAAATAGCATGTCAACCTCCATGATGGAGTGCAAACAGTTAGCCCAGGATTACAATTCTTCATCATTACTCATTAATCCCAAGTGGAAGGAGTGTATAAAACCTTGATTATAATTCAGAATACCCAATGAGAATGAGAAAGGGTTGAGTAAATTGTGAATTTACACACTGTTCAATTTTACTTTCATTTAAAGCCAACAGGGTATAAATTTTGCCAATGTGAGAAATGGGCTCTAAGCCCCACGGCTTAGGTTAAAACCAAGACATATGGATGCCCTCAGCAGGCAAGAAATTGGTGGTGGTGGCAGGGACACTGAAAATGAAATCAGCGCTGATTCTTTATCCTGGGATAGAGACTGTATCCTGACAGGTAAAACATTTGCTGACCATTAATATCTTTACTGTGAGAAAGATGTTAAAGCAACAGAAGTTTTGCCTTAAGAGAGCTGAAGTGCATTGTAAGGCATTTTAGCCACCAAGTGTTCCAAACAGGTGAGGGGTGGGATTCAGTTCCCCTCTTTTTAACTTTCTGTTGATCAGTCACAACAAATTTATAACGCAGTTAGCTGGGAAATGCCAGAGCCAATTACCATGCTTTACGTGAGTGAAAGATAAAGGAATGTTTTTACCCACTGACCTGAAGAAGAATAAAAATATGACATGAAACACATACACAAAGACAGGTAATGAATTTAAAAAGAAGGGGTGGGAAGTTATTTCAAAGGAATAGAAAAGCAGATGCAGTTGAAAGTTGTTAGGACCTTTGAGTTGAGAGTGTGAAACCTGAGTCCCCAGCTATTTAGCTGCTGTTGCCTTTCCTCATTTGTCGTGAAATACAAAGAAGTGAATGGTCATTTTCCCAATTTGCTTTTTTTTCCCTGGGTCAGTGTACTTTATTAGTTATTCAAATTGAGGGCAGATAGGTGACAGATTAATGTAAATGTCCTGAGCCATCAGTTTCAAGAGCTTTCCCCATCCTAAAGAAAAATCCCAACAACTTACTTCACCTATCTTGAATGTAGGATCAGCCATTTTCTGTAGTTACTGTGCAGTTGTCTTTCAATCTGGCATGTCAAAATTCTAGCGTTGTTTCAGTGCATGTATCTTCCAGGCTCTGCTTCTGACAAACTTACTTCATCCTACCCTTCAAGTTCCCTGTTTTGTGGGAAAATGTCTGCTGATGTGCTCAAAATGTTCTCTGTGAGCATGTGCATACAGTACCCCTGCCAGTGATGTCATTCTGTCCCATTCACTCAGATTTGTTGTGCTCTTTTGTGCACCTCCATGTTTTTACTGGCAGAGTGTTTGACAAAGGGTGCGCATAGACAACTTTCCACATGGATGATGTGAACCTTTCAGAGGTGTCAGGTGACACAAACTGTGTTGCTGTTCTGTGGCCTCTAAGACCCTCAGCCTGCACCATCCCATTCAAATCAATTCCTGAACTATTAATGTCTCCACTTTCACCCAGCCAGAGTTAGCATGATCCATTTGAATCTCTCCCTTCCGGAGCTCCCAGTCACTTCCCATTCATAATGGTCCCAATTTACCATTATAATTGCCACCATACTATCACCAATCCCTCCCCCAACAACCCAGGACAATGAAGACTATCCCTAGACTAGAGTTGCCCACCTACTAGGGCTAGAAAGTTGCTTCATGATAATCTCCTTAAACATTATTGATCAAGCCCCAAGACTGACAATAGCCCATCTCCCAGAGAGATTTTGTAAGATAGTCCTGCCTGACTGTGGCCCAGCCCTAGATTGATATCTCAACAACATGCTATCTGTAATGTCTGGACTGGCTGCACTTGACCTACAGGACTGATTGTGGCCAATTCTCAATTTGCAAAGACCTAGATTCCCAGATTCTGGTAGGTCCAAGCATCTGATTGACCATGGCTAATCCCTCTGGACTGGCAAAGGACAAGCTCTTTGACTGGCAGTACTTGTGACGATGAATGTAATTGCCCTTTACCCCACAAGGGACTGTTTGCCTTTGACTTTCACATGCCTGAAACACATTTGGTGTCTGACTGGAAGATTGACGGTTCAGTACTCCCCACCATCACAAGCTGCCTATCTTTCCCTCTGCACTAAAAACCAGCAAAAAATGCAGAGTAACTGGCAGCTTGTAACTAAACAGTAAAGACTCTGTGTGCCAAGAAAATAATGTGAGCCACATAGAAGTTGCAGCCTTTGAGTTGTATTGACTGTAATGAGGGCAGTCAGGTGGCCCTTATAAAATGGGAATACCCTGATTAGGACTGTAAATCTGTTCTAATCAGGGAGCCCTGGCTGACAGCAGAACAGGAATGTCAGACATTGTATGCATTCTGAGAGCTGGCTCTGAGTGTGCTGAATCAAAGTCAAGGACTCTCCACGTGTAAATAAAGGGTGACTCGGCGACAGGATACCAGCCTCAGTGGAGTTATTTCATAAATCACTGCTGAAGTCAGTGAACATGCATGAAGAAAGCAATGTGGAGTATACAGAGATGGCAGCCTTCCATTGGGAGATAAAGTGAGTTTGTGCTAAGAAAGCAAGCTAAGAGCCAAAGGTTGCAGGTTGTGCAGATGCATGAAGTACATTTGTCCCTCCATATAAACAATCTGATGGAAGCATGCAAGTCAAAGGAGTCCGTGAGCTCCAAACTAAAGTTTTGAAGGGTTGAAGTGGTATGTGAGTTGGTCTAAGAGCTGGCAGGCTGGTGGTTTTCTGAAACTGACATGTGGGCAAAGGGTTGAGGAGGATACTGGTCATGTTGCTGGCCATGAAAAAAACAGTTAGTGATATTCCAAATTACTTGTTTCTTAAGTTGGAAGCACGAGAAAACAAAAAAGATTAATGGTAAATTCCTGCCCAACACTGGCGTGGATGGATGGAAAATCTCCAATCTGCAGACACACTGCTGGAAAGGTAAGCAAAGGGCCATCTGATTTATGTAATCACATTTTAAAAGCTTGATATTTAATAAGCAATTTCATTCTCCATTAGGAGACAGCACATCCCATGACAGTACATATTGAAAAGACAGATCTAAGACTGCAAACTACTACATGTTTTAACTGGAAGCACAAAGTTGGAAAGTCCTGACCAATATTTATCCCTCAATCTCTACCCATTTCACTTTGAAGCTGTAAAGTAAATGAAGTAATGCTGCCAATGCAGGCCCAGAAATCTATCCATCATCTCTAAGAAGCCAATAGAAATATAACTGCTAGAGAAAGAGGCTCCTTCATGCAGACTGAAGGATTAACTGTATCAATGCTGCTGAGCATCTGCATAAGGAGCCATGTCTAAAAGGGGTCATGAAATAATTTTAGCGAGCAGAATTAAGGAGAATCCAAAGGCCTCTTATTTATATATGATGGCAGTTATCTAATGACAATCCTTGTGGCAGCATTGCTCACAGGTTAGGCATGTTGTAACATTCATGCCCAGGTTCCTGAAAGGAGTCAAGCCTCCAAAACAACATCTTAAGGAGAATCCCAAGGCCTTCTATTCATATATAAGAAGCAAGAGGGTAACTAGAGAAAGGGTTGCTCCTCTTAAGGATAAGGAAGGAAGGTTGTTTGTCGAACCTGAGAAAATGGGTGAGATTCTCAATAAGTACCTTGCAACAATTTTCACTGAAGAGAGAGATATGATGAATGTTGAGATTAGAGATAGAAATTTGTTTACTCTGGATCATGTTGACATGAGGAGGGAGGATGTGTTGGGTAGGCTAAAGGATATTTAGGTGGACAAATCCTCAGGACCGGATGGGATCTATCCCAGATTGCTGAGAGAGGTGAGAGAGGAAATAGCTGGGGTCCTGACAGATATCTTTGTAGCATCCTTAAACACAGGTGAAGTGCTGGAGGACTGGAAAGTTGCTTATGTTGTCCCCCTGTCCAAGATGGGTAGTAGGGATATTCCAGGTAACTGCAGACTAATGAGCTTGACATCAGTGGTGGGAAAGCTGCTGGAGAAGGCACTGAGGGATAAAACCTGTTTTTATTTAGAAAAGAATGGGCTTATCAGTGATAGGTAACATGGTTTTGTGCAGGAGGATCACGTCTTACCAACTTAGTAGAGTTATTTGAGGAAGTGACCAAGTTGATAGATGAAGGAAAGGCTGTTGATGTCATATGCATGGACTTTTATAAGGCACTTGATAGGATTCCCCATGGTAAACTAATGGAGAAAGGGAAGTCACATGTTGTGCATGGTGTTCTAGCTAAGTGGATAAAGGAGTGGTTGAGCAACAGGAGACATGGAGTAGTAGTTCAAGGGAGTTTCTTGAAATGGAGAAAGGTGACCAGTGCTGTTCCACAGGGGTCAGTGCTGGGGCCACTGTTGTTTGTGATATGATGATCCGGAAGAGGGCACTGTTGGTCTGATCAGCAAGTTTGCAGATGACACGAAGATTGATGGAGGAGCAGAAAGCATAGGGGACTGTCAAAGAGTACTGGACGATAGAGATAGACTGGAGAGTTGGATGAAGAAGTGGCAGATGGAGTTCAATCCAGGCAAATGTGAGGTGATGCATTTTGGGAATTCTCGTTCTCGAGTGAACTATACAGTAAACGGAAGAGCCTTGGGAAAAGTTGATGAGCAGAGGGATCTGGGAATTCAGGTCCATTGTACCCTGAAGATGACTGCACATGTTGGATAGAGTGGTCAAGAAGATGTATGGTATTCTTGCCTTTATCGGACAGGGCTATTGAGTTTAAGAGCTGCAGGTCACGTTAACATTGTAGAAGACTTTGCTTTGGCCACATTTAGAATACAGTGTACAGTTCTGGTCGCCACATTACCAAAAGGATGTGGACGCTTTGGAGAGGGTGCAGAGAAGGTTTATGAGGATGTTGTCTGTTATGAAAGGTGCTAGCTATGAAGAGAGGTTGAGTTGGTTAGGATTGTTTTCATTAGAAAAAAGGAGATTGAGGTCTACAAAATCATGAAGGATATAGACAGGGTGGATAGAGCTAAGCTTTTCCCAGGGTGAGGGATTCAATAACAAGAGGTTGCATGTTCAAGATGAGAGGAGAAAAGTTTAAGGGAAATACATGCAGAAAGTACTTCACACAGAGAGTGGTAGGTGCATGGAACACGTTGCCAGCAGAGGTGGCAGAGGCAGGCACAGTAGATTCATTTAAGGTGCATCTGGACAGATGCATGAGTCGGTGAGGATCAGAGGGATACAGATCCTTTGGAAATGGGCGATAGGTTTAGACAGTGGATTTGGATCGGCTCAGACTTGGAGGTCCGAAGGGACGTTTCCTTGGGCTGTAAATTTTCTTTGTTCTTTGTTTATCTAATCATATGGGACTGGAACTGGGAATGGAAAAAGACACTAGTGAAGACTTATTTTTCTATGCATATATATGTGCTAGTTTGTACTAGTCTTGTGTCCAGTTTTCATCTGTACCAAGCTCCCAGAAACTACAAGAGATACTTATACATAGTGGCAAGATGTGACCAGACCAAGAAAAAGTGTTGAATGACAGGGAGAAGCCTTAGGAGAATCCCAGCTGTGGAGAGCAGTGGGTAAAAGGTTTCAAGGCCAGTCCAGCAATCAGACTGGGGAGAGGTAAACCAGGAGGATAGCCCAGGAACTAACATGGACAGAACTGGAGAAACATCAGATCAGGGTGTGCAACAACCTCCACGCTACTTCGCCCTTGAGCCCCGCCCCTCCAACCGCCACCAAGACAGAACCCCACTGGTTCTCACCTACCACTCCACCAACCTCCATATACAGCGTATCATCCGCCATCATTTCCTCCACCTCCAAACGGACCCCACCACCAGGGATATATTTCCCTCCCCTCCCCTATCAGCGTTCCGAAAAGACCACTCTCTCCGTGACTCCCTTGTCAGGTCCATACCCCCCACCAACCCAACCTCCACTCCCGGCACCTTCCCCTACAACTGCAAGAAATGCAAAACTTGCGCCCACACCTCCTCCCTTACTTCTCTCCAAGGCCCCCAGGGATCCTTCCATATCTGCCACAAATTCACCTGCACCTCCACACACATCATCTATTGCATCCACTGCACCCGATGTGGCCTCCTCTATATTGGGGAGACAGGCTGCCTACTTGCGGAACGTTTCAGAGAACACCTCTGGGACACCCGGACCAACCAACCCAACCACCCCGTGGCTCAACACTTTAACTCCCCCTCCGACTCCACCAAGGACATGCAGGTCCTTGGACTCCTCCATCGCCAGACCATAACAACACGATGGTTGGAGGAAGAGCGCCTCATCTTCCGCCTGGGAACCCTCCAACCACAAGGGATGAACTTAGATTTCTCCAGTTTCCTCATTTCCCCTCCCCCCACCTTGTCTCAGTCAAATCCCTCGAACTCAGCACCACCCTCCTAACCTGCAATCTTCTTCCTGACCTCTCCGCTCCCACCCCACTCCGGCCTATCACCCTCACCTTGACCTCCTTCCACCTATCACATCTCCATCGCCCCTCCCCCAAGTCCCTCCTCCCTACCTTTTATCTTAGCCTGCTGGACACACTTTCCTCATTTCTGATGAAGGGCTTATGCCCGAAACGTCGAATTTCCTGTTCCTTGGATGCTGCCTGACCTGCTGCGCTTTTCCAGCAACACATTTTCAGCTCTGATCTCCAGCATCTACAGACTTCACTTTCTCCTACTTCACCCTAAAACCTTGCAAAAGGTAGACAGCCGCAGACAGTTCAAGCATAGCTGCTAGAGAGTAACCTATTTGAAACTATTCAGCTTTGAGCATTGAACATTGAGCATGCAGAGCTGAAAGAATTGAAAATGCACTGCAACTGCAAGCAGGGGAAAGACTCCTACTGTCAGCTTATCCATGGCTCCCCGTGGCAGTTCTAAGTCCCAAAGAGGGTAGGAATAATCTGCTTAAACTTCCGTTGGCAAACATAAGACAAAATCCTCAAAGCAAAGAAGTTCCACACAAATGGCACAAGCACCAAACCACCACCAAATGATAATATCATTTAGAATGAGAGCCAATACATCACATGAGAACCACAATGAATGTCCTTATGGACTTTAAATTCCGTCCAGGAGCTGGCATCACAGTTCTTTTTGTTGGGCATAAATAGCTTCAAATAAACAAAAAGCCACCCTAGAGCCTTCGTTCACCAAACGCCAAGGTCCAGGAGGAGCCAACCTAAAGTTAAAGGTCAGCTTCATGTCATCTTGAGATAGAAAGACTTACAAATCTCAGAGATGCTGGATTGAATTTTCTCAGCCTTTGAACATTGTGGGCTGTGGCAAGTCCGTTGGGAAAATGTGGTGAGATCAGAAAAATTCAGTTCTTAAGTTTGAGAAAAGAAGTTTGATTTTACACCCGAGGTTTCGAGGTTGAGATGAAAATCTCTCTCATGAGTAGTGAGCATCCTAATTGCTACATTTACACCTCATTAGTGCCTAATCATACCTCGTGTATGTTCAATTTCCTATTCTCCTGTGCAACAGAGACAAACTAAATGCTGACAATTCCCAACATGACAGTCAGAACTGGCTGCTCCAACTTGTTGCTTGCTCATCTGACGCTCCAGCTTGGGCAGCGCCCTAACACCTCAGGTTACACCCCATGAGCAGTGACTGCCTGTACACCCCAGTCAATAGAGGTTGGCTTCAGGCATGCAGCAGCCTTATATCACCATATCACATTTCAGACTAGCTTGGAATACAGTTTGCCCCTTTGCAGTGCACCAATACCTTTATACTGCACTGCTGCTGCAGGCCACTTCGCATACAGGGACAGTTAGCTGTCTCGTGCATTGGAACAGAATTCAGTGCAGGATTCTTAGCTTGCTGTTAGTTCTTATTCATTTTGCACCTACTTGGATATTTTCAGCATTTCTGCCTTGCCTTTTTGCTTATTCCTGTATGCTTCAGAACTTACAGGTTCACTGTACCTCTGCCATACCTTGCCACTTTGTATAGACACAAACCCAATCAGCTTGCCCTGTGATCAGTGAGAGGGAGGTGATATTTTGCTTTCCAACACCAAGCTATACTAATCCAAAGATGTGCGGGTCAGGTGAATTGGCCATGCTAAATTGCCCATAGTGTTAGGTGCATTAGTCAGGGGTAAATATAGGGTAGGGGAATGGGTCTGGGAGGATTACATTTTGGAGGGTTGGTGTGGGCTTGTTGGGCTGAATGGCCTGTTTCCACACTGTAGGAAATCTAATCTAATCAGTGCCATACTTGCAGCATGTGCCAGCAGCTTACATGGCAAACACATTACATGTCCTTCGACCAAATGGCTCTATTGCAAATTCCAAGGGGAGTGGCCTTCACTTGAGTCAAGGAGAAGGGTTGTCAGTCAGGGAATCTGAGCACAATAAATCGAGGACATTGTCTAATATCATCCAGGAGATTAAACGTGGTCAATCAGGCACTAGAGTGGGCAAGGTCAGGAGTTCTGTACCATTGCAGTCCAAAGAGTGGGCCACGGTCAATCCTGCAGTTGCAGTGCACCCAGACAGGGCATTAATAGCAAATCAATCAGGGCTGAACAGGATCAGTCAAGGGTCTGATTATTCATCAGTCAGGGCTGTCTAGCCAAGTTGGTCAGGGGTTGACCATGGTTAGCCCTGAGCGATGATGCGGTGTTATGCTGCGCTGTGTGTGAGGGAAAGAATAGCACTCCCTCAATATGGATTCTAATATGATGTGATGCTGAGGTTGGGTTGTTTGCTTGTGTTTTACAGCTGCAGTTACAATGTCTGTTGATCAGGCAAGTGATGATGTAAAGTAGCCGGATAACGTGCATATCTTGAACTTCTGAAGGATAGTATGATTGCACAACAATGTATGGCAGAGACACTAATGAAGATGCTCAGAGAATAAATTTTAAATGAATGGATCCTCAACCTTAAAAAAAACATGTTTGGGGGGCTTAGTAAAACCAGCCTGAAGACTATTTATGTAGATGTTGAGGGACACCAGTTGTAGGAGGATGTCAAAGTTATCGAGTTGTACAGTTCAAAACAGACACTTTGGTCCAACTCATCCATGCTGACCAGATGTCTAAATTAATCTAATCCCATTTGCCAGCACTTGACCCATATCCTTCGAAACCCTTCTCATGTGCAAGTAGAATGTAGAGATACAGATTTTTGCAAGACATAGATTAAGAAGTTCAATAGATTAGTGCTCTAACAGGAGCTATGGTGCATTTGTGTGAGGTGTTGTGTCATAATAACACAGATGTCAGTCTACATGGGACTGAGACCTGATAGAAGAAAGCACTGGGGAAGCCTTGCCTTATTATCCTACTGCAAAAAGTTTTAGTGTTAATTAATCTTATCAGTTTGCACTAGTCTTGTCTCCTGTCCTCTGTACCAGCTTCTCAGAAGCTACCAGTAATGTTTATACATTTCCTTTTGTTGTTGTAAACAGATTCAGCACACTAGCTGAATCGGGGCGGCACGGTGGCACAGTGGTTAGCACTGCTGCCTCACAGCGCCAGGGACCTGGGTTCAATTCCCGCCTCAGGCAACTGACTGTGTGGAGTTTGCACGTTCTCCCCGTGTCTGCGTGGGTTTCCTCTGGGTGCTCCGGTTTCCTCCCACAGTCCAAAGATGTGCGGGTCAGGTAAATTGGCCATGCTAAATTGCCTGTAGTGTTAGGTAAGGGGTATATGTAGGGGTATGGGTGGGTTGTCGCTTCGGCGGGTCAGTGTGGACTTGTTGGGCCGAAGGGCCTGTTTCCACACTGTAAGTAATCTAATCTAAACTAGCTGTTGGGGTAGGGACAGTTGCATATCCACAAATCTTATGCAAAAAGAGATGTTTCTGTAGTTCATCTTTTGTGCAGTGACACAGAAACCACATTTAGCATCAATAGAATTAATTGTATCTGAGAACTGTCTGTAACTTAAGTAGGGCCTTAAAGAAATCAAGGAAAGTAATATGGGAACCGATTGAAAATCCCAGAAAATGGATTAAAGTGCAACTTTGTGATTCAACAGCTTAACTGATGTATTTAGGTAGAAGGCATTGTTCCTCAGATTCTCTGATTTACTTCCGTTTGTTAAGTGCATGTCATGAATACTGTGATGGCTTGATAATACTCAGGGTGAGCATGATGATTTAAAATGGCCCTTTTCTAGAAACTGTGATCGCCCTGTCAGTCAGAGAATTTAAACTTTTCAGGCTTGTAATGACTGACTTGTTCTCATGGATTCTGAAAAATTATTCTTAATGCAGTATTAGTTTTAAACATACAAACTTATAATCATGGAGCCTATTTCAACATTAGAAACACAAATAAGGTTTGACAACTTTTCACTTATTATGACTTCTGCATTTTGAATGCTGTCTAAACATAACCCTTTGAAGCAGAGAAATCAGACAAGTGCTGAATGGGTGTCGGATTCTTTCTGTATCCAAGTACAAGGTCTTCACTATTGTTACTGCACCTATGTAAATGTTTCTCTTTCTCCACCACCAATTCTTAAGGCCTCTCGAAAGGAAATTGCTTACATAAATCCAAAATTCTTGGTAGGTTTATGCTGCAGATTCACAACCACTGGAGTCTTAAATTATTTCACACTGCCTGACCTTTGATGCCTGGTGCTCAACGTGACACAGCCATTCAATCCTGCTCCTCTTAATGTTCTTTACTCCCTGTAATAGTGAAGCCATGGATTGTCTGGCCACTACGGGAGTTGTCATAATTTGGAAAATATTGTAAATAAGGGAGGCAGTGATCTAATTCTCTTCAGCCAGACACACAAAAGAAGTCTTTATTTCCTTATTCTATGAATATATTTCTGTTTAAGTTTTACAAAATTAGTATATCAATGCTGGGTCTCCCACCCAGTCAAAATAAGTGGACTGACTAAAATGAGACTGAAGAAGATCAAATTTAACTTTTTTTATGATTAGAATGTGAAACAGTTTGAGGTACACATAAAATCAGCTTTTTTCTCCTGGAAGTGAGGTAGAACCAGCACTCTCCTAGTCTCGCCTGGAAAGCAGTGGAAGTATGAGCGATTTCCCTGTTAGACAAGCTGAATAATGCGGAATGAGAATTCCTAAATGACAAAGGAAAAAGCTTATTCCTGCCACTGAACAATAAACCTTAGGAAGGAGGGCTTAGTGAGTACAGCCTACACCTTTTACACTTTCAAAGTTGGAAGTCATACGACATCAGGTTATAGTTCAACAGGTTTATATGAAGTCACAAGCTTTTGGAGCACTGCTCCTTCATCAGATGAAGGAGCTTGATGAAGGAGCAGCACTTGGAAAGCTTGTGATTTCAAATAAATCTGTTAGACTAGAACCTGGTGTCATCTGACTTTGCCCACCACAGTCCAACACCAATGCCTTCACAACAAAAATTCAACCTAACCCCATATCTTTGAATGCTTCATTTCCCTCAATTTAACATTGAATAAGTTAAAAAGAGTATGCTGAACGTCATCTCTGAAACAAGTTGACTGTACCAAATTAGTTGGTCTCCCATTCATAAAGTTGGACTTAGTAGTAAGGCAGTTCAGAGATTTGGATGCAGGGTTCAGTGCTCCCAATGTTCCCACCATTCATTTTAATCATCAGAAGTTAGCAATTGTTCACCAAACATCAGATTTGTTGTTCCATCGAACAAATCTGACAAAATTTGTGTCTGTCCTAATTTCAGTTTTGTACAGCAAATTTCACTATAAACCTCTTGCACTTTATCAAGATCAATATTAATTCTAAAAAGACAATGTATCACTTCTGGATTCTTCACTGGGCTAGAATCTACAGGATGTTATTCAGAACCTGATTATCCATAGATTTATTATTTAGTCATCTATTTATCAAGCTAATAAAAAAATTATCCAAGAATAGTATGCCAATAGTACTGGTGCAACAATTTTCTTCCCTGTTGGATTAGATTCTATGAGCACTTTCTTCTGATTGATTCTTTTTTCAGTTCATTTATTCAGCAATCATAACGCCAAGTGTCTGTTCCACAAAAAGATTCCGGCACAAGCACATTGAAGTGGAAACATTTTATATAAAGATACAGCTGCCGCGGCATTTACCTCACTATATATTTCTTATGATAAATTCTAGCACATAGTCAGCACAGAAATACTTGCCATTGTGGAAACATTAATATCCCTATCTCAGCGTCCAGTTGCTGCAGTATTTTATCCATCCGGTGTACTACAACCTTGACAGTAAATGCATGCTCCATCACCAGGAGGCTGAATCACATGTACCTGCTTCCTCATCCACTGCTGAAACTCACGGCTGATCTCCAGTGTGAAGACTACATATACAAATGTACAGGTCAACCCTGGATTTATTGTTAAATTTGATCTTACTCTTCAATTTGTATTTACTCAGAACACCACCACCTATTCCTGCCTAATGTAACACAAAATTATTGAGGGCAAGCTTAATGAATTTCGGATATCTCTTTTGTAGAATCTGTGATCATGCTGTCAATCAGAGAATTTACATTTCTCAGCCTTGTAATGATTGACTTGTTTCCACTGAGTCTGGAAAAACTACTTGTTTCACAGTATTTATTTTAAACACAACTTTATACTCACGGAGTCTATTTGAACATTATACTCACGGAGTCTATTTCAACATTAGAAACACAAACAGGCTTTGACAACTTTTCATTTAATTGAACAAATCCATTGTTACTTCTTCTGTGTTTTGAATACTGTCTAACCATGACCCTTTGAAGCAATGAGAGATCAGACAAGTGCTGAATGGATGTCGGATATTTTCTGCCTCCAATGTGCAAGGCTAATGTTACAGCAACTATGTAAATGTTTTCTCCTTTTCATACCAATTTTTGAGGCCTCTCTAAAGGAAGTTGCTTGTGTAAATCCAAATTATTAGCAGGTTTACACTGTAGAATGACAACCATTAGAGTCTTAGTTTATTTCACACCGTCTGACCTTTGAGAGCGGTAGTGAGGAACCATAGATTCTCAACGGTTTAGGTTTAATTGAAGCCCAGTGCTCAAAGTGACACAGCTATTCAACCTGCTCCTCTTAATATTCCTTAATCCCTGTAACAGTGGAGTCACAGATTATTTTCATAACTGATTCTTCAATTATTAGAGAATCAATGGGAATAGCAGTCACAAACTTATTCTCCGATAGAGTCGTATAGTCATGCAGCATGGGAGCAGACCCTTCAGCCCAACCAGTTCATGCCGACCATAATCCCAAACTAACCTCTTCTGCGCATGGCCCATATCCCTCCAGAATTTCCTTTTCATGTATTTATCCAAATATCTTTTAAACATTGTAATTGTATCCACATCCACCACTTGCTCTGGACGTGCACCTCTCAATCTCCTATGTTCCAGTAAAAACATCCCAGCCTATCTTTATAACACAAACCTTCTGTGTCCGACAACATCCAGTGAGTTCCCAAACCTTTATCACAGATGTGCTTGTTTGGTACTCCAAAAACACACACAAGCTGGTGATGGATAATATCCATTTGCCATCATTCTCTATTCCAACATCATTTAAATATTTGAATAGATAAAAATGAAGAACAAAAAAGATATTGAATATCACACAGAAGGTGGTACGTGTATGGAATGAGCTGCCAGAGGAAGTGGTGGAGGCTGGTATAATTGCAACATTTAAGAGGCATTTGGATGGGTATGTGAATAGGAAGGGTTCGGAGGGATATGGGCCGGGTGCTGGCAGGTGGGACTAGATTGGGTTGGGATATCTGGTCGGCATGAATGGGTTGGACTGAAGGCTCTGTTTCCATGTTGTACATCTCTATGACTCTGTGGCTGTATGCTTAATATAATTTTCATGTTAGTTTCTACACTTCACTGCCCGTATTTGTCTTTGGCAAACCCCACTTTTTCCTCACAACTCCATAACCCAACCATATAACCTTCCAAGAGAGACAAAAAAGGAACAAACTAGGAAATGGTTACCAGTGGATTGCCCTGATATGAGGGCAAGGAAGTGGACAGGTGAGTAATTTCACAACATATGCTATCATCACTGCTCCAAGCTGTTCCAAGCATAGTTTGCTGCAATTTTTCAGTTGGGCTGTGGTTCCCCTTTGGGGATGGCTTGATGGCAGTTGCCTTGGATGGTCTTGAATGGGAGAAGCAGTGCTAGGGCCTGGGGGCAGGGGTTGTGAGTGCCCCAGGCAGACTTTGAAGATTTCTGCCTCTTGTCTGGTCATAGGTGCAACTACAGTCCAATCTGTCGAAGAGTTCCTCAGGAATTGGCCCTCAGGCATTCATAGCCTGACTACTGTTGTTAATTGGACTGCCGGCATATCTTCTGGTCACCATTTGGCCAATTTAGGTAAAATCAGTCAGGACCTGTATTTGGGACCTGATCCCATTAGCAGTTCTGGCCCAGAATGCAAAGCCTTTCCTGGGTGTCTGTTATCTCCAAATAAAAGGCAAAATTGTGTATAAATAGAGAACATTTTAAATTCTGAGTAGAATAAAAATTGAATTAACTCTTTCCATTAATTTCAGGCATGAAATTGTACATGTTACTTCTGTTCGAAACGTCAAATGGCCTTAAATCCCTCACCTGTACCATTTAACACTTGCCTAACTTGTTGTTAAATTTCTAGTTGCGATGTTCACTCCTTCACTCACCAGTTCTTTTCTCATTTTAGCCTTGCTGGTGATGGGTGTACCCACAGTAAAGAGAGAATCACAAACTTACCTGTTGGACACACTGAATTCCCTTATTTATGAGCTGTCTCCAGAGGAAAAGAAAAAATGTCTAATAATTATATTCATTGCTGAGGTCAGTCAAACTTTAAATTCTATTCCACCTCACAAAATGTTAATGTCAAAGTCATTTTCAAATGGACTAGTAAACTTTGTCATCATTAACTTTGAATATTCTTGAGATCTGCTAAACATTTTAAGTGTATTCTTGAAGTTGAAAATGAATTACTGTTGTTTGTCATGGATAAGCTCCATAACTGTGTGATAAATGGAACTTAAGAGAGGATAATCTGTTCGAACAGAGTTAATTAAAACACAGAGCAAGTGATTCTGATGAAATGGCTTCTCCTGAAACATTAATTCATCTTTGTTCTTTTCAGAAGATGCAGGGTATGAAAAAATAATCCAACAAACAAGGCATTCTGCAAAACATCTCATGGCATGATTTTTTTTGTGAAACCTTGTAGTAGACATAAAAGAATGTGTGTCTGCACAGGGGCTGGATTCATATCCCATTGGAAGTGGTAAAGCTTTTCTGCTTTCCCATATTACATTCCATTTTCATTTCTCCAAAATAGGTTTGCAGTGAATCTTGCTGGGAATCCTCTCAGATTGGAGAGTCTGAGAGGTCCTTAGGATAGTGTGAAGACGTTCACAGCACACAGATACAATTTATCTTTCCCTTTCCATTCCAACCTTGTGTTTTAGGCCTTAATACTACCTGGTTATAGCACTCTGGTAGCAGTCATGGTAACAATCAGAAAGCCTTGCTGCATACAACTATGCTCCTTTCTCTGTGCTATATTTCAGCACAAAGCTTGTTGGGGGGATTGGCTTGCATAGGAAAATACACCCATCCTTACCTCTCCAAAATATCCAGTATAAACAGATTTGATAGGCCCTGGAATATCACTTGTAGATCTTTGGAAAGCTCAGTGGAGCCCACTAGGGAACAGGCAATACTGGATTTAGTGGTGTGCATTGAGGCAGACTTGATAAGGGACCTTAAGCTGAAGGAACCTTAGGAGGCAGTGATCATAATATGATTGAATTTACTCAACAATTTGAGAGGGAGAAGATAGAATCAGAGGCAACGGTATTACAGCTGAATAAAGGCAACAACAAAGGCATGAGGGAGGAGTTCAGTATGATTGACTGGGAGAGGAGCCTAGCAAGAAAGACAGTGGGACAGCAATTGCAGGAGCTTCTGAGAGTAATTCAGGAGACACTGCAGAGATTCATCCCGAGGGAAAAGAAGCATGGTACAGAGACGATGAGGCAACCATGGCTGACTAGGAAGTCAGGAAAAGCAGAAAAGCAAAAGAGTAAACATATAATGTGGCGAAGGGCAGTGGGAAACCAGATTATTGGGAAGCTTACAAAGTTCAACAGAGCAACAAAACAAAAGAAATAAGGAGGGAGAAAATTAAATATGAGGGTAAGCTAGCAAGTAATATAAAGGAAGATTGTGAGAGTTTCTTTAGATATACAAAGTGCAAAAGAGAGGCAAAAGTGGACATAGGGTCACTGGAAAATATCGCTGAAGAGATAGTAGTGTGGAACAAGGAAATGGCTGAAGAACTGAATAATTGCTTCGTGTCAGTCTTCATGGTAGAAGACATGAGTAATATTCCAAAAATTCAAAAGAGTGAGGAGACATAGCTGAGCATGGTGGCCATCACCATGGAGAAGGTGCTAGAAAAACTGAATGGCCTGAAGGTGGTTAAATCATCTGGACCAGATGGACTATACCCCAAAGTTCGAAGGGAGATAACTGAAGAGATAGTGGAGGCATTAGTGGTGATCTTTCAGGAATTGCTGGAATCAGGGAGGTTCTCAGAGGACTGGCAAATCACTAATGTGACACTCCTATTTAAAAAGGGAGCAAGGCAAAAGTTGGAAAATTACAAACTGATCAGCCTAACCTTGGTCATGGATAAGATTCTGGAATCCATTGTGAAGCATAAGATTTCTGAATACATGGAAGTGTATGGTAAAACAGGGCAAAGTCAGCAGGTTTCATCAAGGGGAGGGTCATGCCTGATAAATCTGCTAGAATTCTTTGAGGAAGTAACGCGTAGGTTAGACCAAGGAGAGCTAAAGGATGTTATCTACCTGGATTTCAAGAAGGCTTTTGATAAGATGCCACTCAGGTGGCTATTGAATAAGTTAAGGGCCCATGGTGTCAGAGGCAAGGTGCTAGCATGGATAGAAGCTTGGCTGTCTGGCAGAAAGCAGAGAGTGGGGATAAAAGGTCCTTCTCAGGATAGCAGCCAGTGACAAGTGGTGTTCCGCAAGGCTCAGTGTCCGACCACATTATACATTAATTATATAGGTGAATGAACTGAAGGTATTCTGGCTAAGTTTGCAGATGGTATAAAGATAGATAGAAGGACAGGTAGCATTGAGGAGGCAGGGAGAGTAATGAAGGATATGGACAGGCTAGGAGAGTAGCAGATGGAGTACAACGTGGGAAAGTGTGAGGTCATGCACTTTGGTAGGAAGAAAGAGGCATGGGCTATTTTCTAAATGGGGAGAAAATTCAGAAATCTGAAGGGAAAAGAGACTTGGGAGGTCTAGTCCAGGATTCTCTCAAGGTAAACGAGTGATTGAGTCGGTAGTTAGAAGGCAAATGCAATTATGGCATTTATTTTGAAAGGACTTGAATATAAAAGCAGTGATGTATTTCTGAGTCTTTATAAGGTGCTGGTCAGAGCACATTTGGAGTATTTTGGGCAGGTTTGGGTCCCATATCTCAGGAAGGATGTATTGGCCCTGGAGTGTGTTCAGAAGAGACACATGAGAATGGTCCCAGGACTGAAAAGCTTAACATTCGAGGAACATTTGAGGACTCTGGGTTTCTACTTAATAGAGTCTAGAAGGATGAGAGGGGCTCTATTTGAAACATACAGAATACTTAATGACCTGGACAGTGTAGATGTTGGGAAGATGTTTCCATTAGTAGGAGAGACTAGGACCCAAGGGCATAGCCTTAGAGTAAAGGGAAGACCTTTTAGAACAGAGATGAGGAGAAACGTCTTCAGCCAGAGAGTGGTGTATCTATGGAATTTATTGCCACAGAAGACTGTGAAGGCCAGGTCAATGGGTATATTTAAGACCGAGATAGATAAATTCTTGAGTATTAAGGGGATCAAGGGAGAAAGTGGGAGAATGGTGTTGAGAAACTTATCAGCCATGATTGAATGGCAGCACAGACCTGATGGAAAATGGCTTAATTTCTGCTCCTTGTAATTTTTATTAATGACTTGGATGAGGAGATTGAAGGATGGGTTAGCAAGTTTGCAGACGACACAAAGGTTGGGAGGTGTTGTTGACAATATAGAGGACTGTTGTAGGCTGCAGCGTGACATTGACAGGATGCAGAGATGGGCTGAGAGGTGGCAGATGGAGTTCAACCTGGATAAATGTGAAGTGATGCATTTTGAAACGTCGAACTTGAAAGTTGAGTACAGGATTAAGGATAGGATTCTTGGCAGTATGGCGGAACAGCGGGATCTTGGTGTGCAGGAATATAGGTCCCTTAAAATTGCCACCCAAGTGGACAGGGTTGTGAAGAAAGCATATGGTGTTTTGGCTTTCATTAACAGGGGAATTGAGTTTAAGAGCCGTGAGATCTTGTTGCAGCTCTATAAAACTTTGGTTAGACCGCACTTGGAATACTGTGCCCAGTTCTGGTCGCCCTATTATAGGAGAGATGTGGATGCTTAGGAGAGGGTTCAGAGGAGGTTTACCAGTTTGCTGCCTGGAATGGAGGGCTTATCTTATGAAGAGTGGTTCACTGAGCTCAGGCTTTTTTAATTGGACAAAAGAAGGAAGAGAGGGGACCTAATTGAGGTGTCCAAGATAATAAGAGGCATAGATGGAGTTGATAGCCAATGACTTTTTCCCAGGGCAGAAATTGTTAACACGCGGGGTCATAGTTTAAGCTGTTTGGCGGAAAGTATAGAGGGGATGTCAGAGGCGGGTTCTTTATGCAGAGAGTTGTGAGAGCATGAAATATGTTGCCAGCAGCAGTTGTGGAAGCGAGGTCATTGGGGATATTTAAGAGACTGCTAGACATGCATGGTCACAGAAATTTGAGGGTTCGTACATTAGGTTTACCTTACATGAGGATCAATGGTCGGCACAACATCGTGGGCTGAAGGGCCAGTTCTGTGCTGTACTGTTCTATGGTCTATGTCCTATGTCTTACGCTCTCATAAATCTGTCAAAATAAATGAACAGTACTTGAAATCTATTTTTAAAAAAACTATTGTCTTCAGAAGCTCATAAGCTTGTCAAATCAAACATGCATATGTTCCTCTGATGTTGTGTAATCAAAACTGGCCTTTCCTGTGTCGATGAAAATTGCTAGTGTTAGAAAGGAGGGTGGAAATCCTGGATCCAGGTCTTGAGTGCCATTCCCAAAGTCCATTCAACACACTTTGCTCCATATCAGGACAGGAAAATCTAGCACCAGAAATTCCCTTCTCTGGTCACTGTCTCCATTTCCTCCAGAGGGCACAGCTTGCTGGTGTCCTGGCCAGTCAAGGAAACATAGCTTCCCTCCTGTGTACTCAGTCTCATGTGCTGCATCTGTGAATGAGAGTCCTCTGTCTGTCCCAGTGCTCCATTCCCTTCTCTCCAGTTTTAAGACTAGGGACTGATTTTAAAACAGTTTAGTGTCAATATTGGGGAGTTTCACTGAGGGCTTTTCTCCATAAGCCTGAGCGAATCATCTCACCTATTCTTCACAGCTCATCTCACTTGTTACGCACTATGCCTCAATTGTGCTACAATTGCTCAACAATGGCAGACATACTCAATACTGCCAGGATCTCCTGGGATTCCTGGTACCATTTTTAGACTCTAGCCATGAAGCGGTTCAAGTACTACCAACCAAAACCTGCCCTTCACTCTGCTCATAGTGGGAGGGAAAAGAAAAAGATATGTCTCTGAGTTGAATTGATTGAATTGAATTTATTGTCACGTGTACTGAGGCACAGTGAAAAGCTTTGTCCTGTGAGCAATACAGGCAGATCACTTAGTTAAGTAGCATAGATAGTAAATAATAGGTAAACAGCAGCAAAAACAAAAACACAGGTACAGGCAAATGTTAAGAGTTTGTGAGTCCATTCGGTATTCGAACAACAGTTGGGTAGAAACTGTTGCGAAACCAGCTGGTCTGTGTGTTCAGGCTTCTGTACCTTCTCCCCGATGATAGAGGCTGTAGAAAAACATTATCAAGGTGGGATGGAGCTTTAAGCCGGCTTTGAGGATTGGAGGAGCTTTAAACCTGTGAGTTTAGATAAAACAGAGTTATTAGTAATTTTTAAAAGCATGCTATTAATTTAAAGAGTGTAGAATGATTGTAGGAAACAGGAAACCTAGATCTGCATGCCGAAGCTTGCAAAGAGTCGACCATATCACTGCCATCTTGCAGGCACATAGGTGGCATGGCTGACATTTTATCACAAATACAAGTGCACATTTGTAAATCCATTGCTATTTTACATCATCAACTATCTAATCCAACAGTCATTGTAATTGTAATTATGAGAACCAAATTACCCAGGCTACCTGTTTTTAGTACCATTTCGTCTTCCCTCATGTACTGGAGAAATAGTCTTTCCCTAAGACTCAGTGTAGCCTAACATTTTCATTTTGGTCAATGTAATAGCATTCCATACTGGAAAGCCTTTAAATGGTTGAATATGTTCACTTTTATTCAGCAACAGCAAAAGTGAAGAAAGAAAAAAAAAATCTGTTTGCTTCAGGGAATAGGCAGGGACTGTTTGCCTTTTGACAAATTTACGGTCAGTTTGTGATCATTGCACCCAGCTCACATGAACTGGAATAGCGAGTCAATGAGGTCCTGTCTGATTTGTTGTCATGATGCTGCAGCAGTGCATTATGGAAAAGGTGATGTTCCTCCTGTTCAGTGGCCTCATCTTCCTCCTCAGAAGACCGCTACCGCTTTCCCAGGTCTTCAACTTCCATTATACATCTCCTCTATGCCTCCTCTAAATGTGCAGAGCACAGCTTGTAAGGGTCATGGAGAACATTCTGTCTGGAGTATCCTGCAGCAATCTCTCTAACTAATCCAATTAGCAGAACCTCATCATCAGGAGGCCTATCATCTGCTTCCTGATGACCTGGGTGGAAGAAATGGCTTCATGGTATCTATGCCTGACCCTCAGTTGGCAGGTTGTGTAATGGAGTCCTTCTCTGGGGCTGAGGAGAAGCGGTGAGATCTATTACAAATTGTACTGATAACTGTCTTGAACTATTTGTGGATTGAAGATTGTGAGATCCCACATATGCGTCGATGGATCTTTGGAAGCAGTTGTTGCATAAAAGTTCAGCATAGCTGTCAAATTAACTGTCATGGGGATGGTGTGGCCAGCCAATCTTTCCAGTTAAAGATCCTGCTTTTATAGTTGGCAGAGTTTGGTGAAAATGTCCCAGGACAACCTCACTTTGTATCGACACTGCACCTTGTTCATGTGAAGGAAATGATACTGAAGGCAATAGACACTGAGCCTCCTGTATCTCCTGCACATCTCGAGGGGGATCTTCAACTGCAATTTCTTCATATGGAGACCATTTGGCATCTTCTGGAGGTTGTTGCTGGTCCTGAGTTTGTTGATGCATCTCAACTTCTCTTTGTATTTGATATGTCATGGCTACGAATAACAAGTCCTGCTCTGGCCAGGTAACAGTTCCAATGAATAAATTTGGGTGATATCAGAAAAAGAACAGGTCCATAGTAATGTAGGCAGTCAGAATTTGCACAACACACAAATGGTGGTTTAGCATAGTCCCCTATGCAGCGTGACATCGAGCACTCTGACTAAGAGGCCTATGGAATGGCTCTCCATGGACTTTTGAAGACTGCAGCACTGGCCATGCTATCCAAAAACAGACAGAGTTTGTAAGTGCTGTATGATTATCAATACCTTGTACCTCACCCCACTGCCCAAATCATGCAAGAAAAGGAGCATTGCATTTAAGAGCATGTTGATGAATATATGGAAACTCAATTCAGATGGATTCAACAGGGATAGTGAGGACAAAGGTAATGTGGAACCCATCTGTACTGAGTTTCCATGCATTCTCACCTACCTTTTCTTTTAGAAATTAATCTCCCAACATTACCCCTAAGCCCTGAACCCCCAGCTTATCTATGTTAAACATTGTGCCATTCTGTCACCTGATGAAGCTAGAGTGGTTGTGACTGTTAATGACCCCTTCCCCAAAATGACTCATGTCCTCCCATGACCTGTAATCTCCCACATCACAATCCCCACAATCCCCACAATTGCCTTTGCCAAATCCCATGATGATCTCCTCGACTTTCACTGAGCTGACCCCCATGACGAACCATTAAAAACCCACTGACAGACTTGGATGGATAGCCCTAACTGATGACCCCTCTCTGACGTACTATGAATCCCAGGGCTGGTTGTACTGGATCTGCACGACTGTCTGTAGTCCACTGCCTGGAGTGAAGTTGTTCAGATTTTCTGGCCTTGACTGCTTCAAGCAGTCAACTCATCGTATCCAAGCCCTGAACTGATATCAGAGGCTGGTTTGTTTAGATGGAAACTACTGCCATTAGACATTGAGTAAAGATCCTATGGTTGAAACCCATGCAGTGTGCTTGCTGCATGTGCTGAGACTGGCAGATGGTGCAGATGAAAAATTGATGTTGGACAGTGCCATACATAAACATGTCCACTCCCTTGACTAATGACCTGCTGACAGCATGCCAAACTGCCATGTTTTATGTCTACACTAAGTGGCAAGGCAAGACAGAAGTACTGTATGCCTCCTTATTCAGAACTGAAAGGCTAAGTGCATGGCAAGGCAGAGATACTGTAAACATCCAAGTGAGTGAGTACAAAGACACCAAGCGAGGAGCCTTGAGATGCACCTTGGATCAATCCATGATCTCAGTGCTTGTCCCTGTATGCTAAGTATCCTGGCAGCAGCGTTAGAATGAAAGGAGTCATCATTCTCCAGCATTGAAGTGGAGAACTGTATTGTAAGTACGGTCAGAAATGTACAATGAGCATCCAAAGAGGCTGGTATGTGTCTGATGCCAATTGCCATGGACAGTGGAGGTGACTGGGTATTGTAGCAAGTGGTTCTGCCCAAGGAGCATACCCTGAGAGGTTGGTACCTGCTGTCCAAGTTAGAGGTCTGGAGAGGCATATAGCAAGCTGAATTCACAAGCTCGAACTCTGACTTTTGTGTTGGCAATTGATATCATCTGGTGTGAGAGAACAGAAAACTACATATTAATGAGGTAGTATGTAAATAGGCTTCTCACCATTCATCTGTGTTCAAAACCTGTTGCCGAATCAAAATATTTTTCTCTTGGCGTTCAAAATCAAATCTTTCCAAATTGATTCCTTGTTGCACCCATTGTTCTGGGCTGGGGAGATTCTGTTCTCCCATTCTACAGCAGCCTTGTATCATTAATTCCCCAGTAGTAAGAAGAAAGGATTGGATGCTGAAACACTTGCTCTCCAAATGTATTGAAAGGTCCCTTATTAAATGTAACAGCCAGCTGGTAATGCAGAGTGTGCTTGGCTGTACACAGGAATCATTCAAGTGATGACAAAATGCAAAGTTTGCATTCATCAATTATAATGGGCATGAAAACAGGTGTAAATAAATATTTTGTCCTTTCCACTTTGGTTTTGTATCCCATAAAGCTGAACAATTTCAAACCTGCTTCACTCAACCTCGAATGGTTACTTCTTGCTCAACCCCATTGACCTAACTACTCCACTGTCCAACCCCTTTAAGTTTACCAAGCGGACTATTGTGACTTTTAATTTCTTTACTTCATTTTCAGATTCTTCCGTTGGCCTCATTCATTCCCTACGTCTCTACAAACCCCACCCCAGCCCTATATCTCTCTGAGATGTATGCAGTGTTTTAGTTCTGGCGAGTTGCACATCCCTGATTTCAGTTGTTCTAAAATTTTCAGCCCAACCTTTAGCTGGATAGGCCCTAGGATTCTTTGCTTAAGACCCAATGCTTCTCTTTAAAAACACTTGTTAAAACCGACCTCTTTGGTCAAGTGTTTGGCAATGTCCTGAATGTCTCCCCATGTGGCTCAGTGTCAATGTTTCAACTTTAAAGACGCTTGCTAATTTTGAGTTGCTATTGTGTTACTCAATTTTTAAAAAATTAAACATTTAAACAGTACTTATCTGAATGATTTAAATCAGCTAATTATAAAACATGCACTCTTGGTGAGTAGCATCATGATTCCATGAGAATAATCCATCATGAGTTCTGACACTGTTGTGATGATAGGAGTGAAATCTGTGTAAGGTTCCTATGGAATAATTTATAGAAATGACAGACCTGTTTCTAGGATTTGCATTGTTCACAGTACAGCATTAAATTCGGACGCCTTATGTTCTGCTGCATTCATTCTCAAATTAACATTCTAAGCATATCTCAAGGCAGCAAAGGCAGGAAGTGTAATATAGCTATCAAACAATAATAAAAAAAACACACTTGCAGGTTCTAAAGTTCAATCTGTACAATTTGTTCAAGGTTATACAAGGGCAATATTTAATACAACTAGATAAAAGAGTGTGACATTGATTCAGAACTACATGAAGAGTGCATAAAGAATTCTCATTCTTATGTTGATATCTGCGTATCTTCAGCTACTGCTCTGAAACTATTGAAACTAACAGGAAAAACTGACTTATTCACACTCCAGTAATGGAATCACATTTCTGCTTTAAAATGCAACTTACAAGTTTTCTTTGCTGAAGTAACAACAAAGATTTATTAGGGCAGTGCGGTTGATTTGTGTCTGTGAAGTTTCAAAAGGAGTTGATAAAGTACCATATATTTGAAGTGTTAGCAAAATGGAAGTCCATGGGATCAAATGGATAGCAGCAGTGCCAATATGAAATTCGTAATGAAAGCAGAGTTGTGGTAGTCAACAATTGATTTTCAGACTGAGAGACAGTACGGTATGTGATGATCCCACCAAGGGCTGCCTGGAGCACTCCACTGGTATGATATTTTCATCATCCCCCATTCCGCCAACCTCCATTCTCATGTCAGTGGAGATTGAAAGTTCAGCTCACGGAGTACAAAAGGCAGAATGTTTGACTGAACTTTTATAAATGACTGGCTATGGGCTTGAACTGGAGTCTTTTGCCCAATCCTGAGCACAGTGGTTTAGAAAGGTGTCAAAGCTTTGCAGCGAATGCAAAGGCAATTCACTAGAACGCTACTGGAGATGAAGGCAATAAATGTCGATTATGTGGAGAGATTAGAGAATCTGGAGTGGTTATTAGAGCAGAGAAGGTGAAAGAAAGATTTAATAGATGTGGTGAACATTGAGTGATTTCAGATAATGTCAGGATGGAGAAACTATGCTCTGGGGTTGATCTGTAACTAGTGGTCATAAATTTAATGTAATTGGCAAAAGAAGCAGGCAAGATATGGAGAAGTACTTTTACATAGCAGATTGTTATGATCTGAAATGCAATGTCTGAAGGGGTGGTAAAAGCAGATTCGATCATAACTTGCAAAAAGTATAAGTATTTAAGGAAGAAAGAAACATCACAAAGCTATTGGAAAGAGCAGGAATGTGGGGCTAAATGGACTAATTTCAAAGAACCAGCAGAGGAATGACTGAATCGAATTCCTTCTGTGCTATACCTTTCCATGATTGTAAATAATAAAGTTGAAAAATAAACTACTTTTATGCATTAAGAATGGTTTCTAAGTTGCTTGCTATTTCTGCAGCTCAGTGTTCTGCAGTAATTTGCCAGCAGCAAAACTCCACTTCTGTTTTCTTCACAGCTTGAAAGTTAACCCATAGAGGTGAATAGGATGGAAGCATATTATAAAACATACCTGATTTTCATTCTCTGAAGTAAACAGGATGAAAATTGGATAGGACAAATGATTCACTTGCACAGATCACCACTCAAGGAGTGAAGACAATTTCCGACCCCATCAGTTAATACACTGAGTAATATTTATGTAGCACCTTTAACTTAATGAAATGTGGAAAAATGCTTCCCAGGGTAGAATCTTGTTGAAACATTGAGAGTGTCAATACTTGAGGCTGGAGGGCTGATGACAGTCACATGTTGCCTTTAGACAGAGAAATAGACAGACAGAAACACACACACACATCACAAGGAATCATTAGACCATGTATTGTCCGTCAGGGAATGGCAAACACAGCGCTTGGATGTCTCGGTGCTTCCCACTGAACTTGGTCACAGGTCATAGGTGAATAATTCTGGGGTTCTATGTGTTGATTGTAAAGGAGGGTGCAAGGGAGCTGTATGCAGGCAGGAGGGAGATTGCAGCCAAAGGCGTTAGGTGAGTCAAGGCTGGGGCTGGGGCAATGGAAAAGTAGAAGCTCATGTAGAGATGGAGATCAGGACAGTGACAGGGAGAAACTCTAGGTGTATATGGTGTGGGTAAATCATCATCAAAGAGCATGGCAGGTCAAGGAAGGGAGGCCACCATGAGGGGAATGTGGAGAACCACTAGCTTGGGAGCAAGGGAGACAGCTGGAGGCTGGGATGGGTGGGAATGCACTGTCGGGATAATGTGGGGTGTAAGGGGATATGGAGGCTTCAGGTAGCAAGAGGAGTACACCAGGTGACTAGGCACAGGTTGATGCTGACAGTGTCCACCATGAATTGGATTTGATGCCCCATCACCAGCCATTCTCTAGGTGCAAAATTGAACTGGAAAATGGCTGTGACAATGTCCAGGAGGTGGTGTTCCTGTCTGATGGGCAAAAGCAAAGGTCTCACATCTGCTGAATATTAGGATGCATACCTTTGCAAACTCCATTTCATTTGCAACCACTTCTTCGTCCATTTGCAGTGCATGTGGAATGAATGTGCCGAGGATTTAAATGTAGATTAAAGGTGATGTGCACATTGCTGTTAGTGTTTGCAAACCTAACATTGTAATTTCAATGATGCAGAAGTTAGCAACAATGACATAAAATCAGACAAATGCTGGGTAAAAGCATCCCATCAGTTGGGAAACTTTTAAGGGTGCTGTAAAAATAATGTCACTAGACCACAGAGCTGCTATCTCATTAGAGAGAGATGATGATGGTGGTTTAACCTAAAGATCACCATGCCTCAGGAAAGGGGTGAGGTTGAGAAGGAGAGTCCTTCATGGTAAACTCATTTGATGCGGGAATTGAACCCACGCTGTTAGTATCACTCTGCATTACATACAGGTGATTGAGTTAACCTATACCCTAAAGTGGGTGCACCAGGAGGAAAGGAATATCGCTTCATCATTTTGCATTTTAGGATGCTACTGGACCCTACTGAATGCAATAAAAAGTTGAATGATGTTGGTCTGTGCAGAACAGGTTGGAGAGCAGTGGGCACTTCCATATTGATGTACAGTATTATGTTGGCACGCCATACTCACCAAGCTCATGGCTCATGCTGCCACCAGCATCATGATAAAACATGCAACTCTGCTGTTTGGATTGCCCTAGGGAAGCCCTTTGATGTAGGTCACAGTGGTGCTGGAAAAGCACAGCAGGTCAGGCAGCATCCGAGGAGCAGAAAAATCAACGTTTCGGGCAAAAGCCCTTCGTCAGGAATTCAGCCCTATTTTTGATGAAGAGCTTTTGCCCGAAACGTTGATTTTCCTGCTCCTCAGATGCTGCCTGACCTGCTGTGCTTTTCCAGCACCACTCTGATCTAAACTTTGGTGTCCAGCATCTGCAGTCCTCACTTTTGCCTAAGCCCTTTGATGTAGTCCAGACAAAGTGTGCTACATCATCCTGGCGCTCTGTACTCTGAACATTTGGAGCAAGCAACCAGTTGATGCTATAGAACCTGAGAAGCTGGGAGAAATAGAGCAGTTTTCCAAGGAGGAGAATGAGACCATTTTGGAGGGGGAAGCTGTCCTTGTGCATGACATAACTCAGTTGTGTGCATGCTGCAAGCCAGAAAGAAGCTGGACCGACATCTGATTCCAGTAGATAGAGCTGGGTGCAGCATGAACCCTAGAATAATTGCGGGACAAATATCAACTTCTATTCATTTGGTTTGCATTCATAAATTTTGCTGGCTGTAAATAAAAGCTCGTCTTTGGAATTGTCTGATTCTTGCCATTGAGTGATGTTCCCCTTCTGAAGACTTACAACTTGTCACTGTCCAACTTGCCACTTACTGGATATTGCTGAAAGACTGGCATCCCTTGCATCTATGCCATCTTTAAAAGGTTTAGCAATCAAAAAGCTGACAGTCCATCACACGTCACAATCCTGTTCTCTTGTCCCAGTCACTGTTTGACTCCCAGTCAACTTATTTTACTTGTCCTCAGCTACATCTCAACTAACCACCCTCTCTTCTAAGTCACCACTACTCTGTCCCCAGTGCCTACTGAAGAAGGATTGTAATGTGTGATGGACTGTCAGCTTTTTGACTGCTAAGTCATTATGTTACTATTGAGAGCAATGTCAGATTGTCAATGCTTGTCTGGGTGTACAGTGGCCTTTTAAAGATGGCATAGATGCAAGGGATGCCAGACTTTTGGCAATATCCAGTAAGTAGCAAGTTGTTTTGGGAATGGCACATAATAAGATGGGCTGGAATCAGATAAGATGGACATCAAAGGGACAGCACATGTATTTAAAGACTTTGGCAAAAAAATTTCACTGTACTTTGCAGTGAAAAACCCTCAGGTACACTTGACACAATTGGCACTTAGCCAAAAAATATAAAATTTGACGTATAGATTTACGAATTATTTTTTAAAGTATTTTAGCGAGATGATGGAGTATTTTAGTGAGATGATGGAGAAGGGGAATCCATGGCTTAGGCAACTGCAGGTATGGCCAAAGTTGGAGCACTTAAAATTGGGGGATACTGGAGTGACCAGAAATGGTTGCCTCAGTTATCTTAGAGGCTGGTGGAGATTACAGAAATGGGCAAGGACTGGGCCATGGACAGCTTGCTTGACTGGAAGCCAGTATTGGTCAAAGAACACAGGGAGGTGGATAAATCTGACTTAGTGTGAGGCAGACAAAGAGGTTTGAATGACCTCAATGACCAGAGTGTAAAATGTGAGGGAACAATCAAGCATGTATTGGAATAGTCAAATCAAGTGATGGTAACTCATTAATGAGGGTTTCTGCAGCCTATGAGCTGAAATAGGGGTGAAGTTGGGCAATATTACATAGGTGGAAATAGCCAATCTTAATGATGGTATGAATGTACAAAGTTGGACGTTGATTGCATAGTTTTATCTTGCCTGTGCATCTGTGTTCCTGATAATATCTCTGCAGCTCTATCCCTTATCAACACAAATCAGGATTGGTGCAACCAGAATTTTTAGACTGTAGGATATTTGTTGTCTTGTGTACCAATTAAAATCACTTTAGTGCAGTACTGCACTTTGACCTTTAATGCATGTTTAGCTGGAACATTTGTCAAACTGATATAATTCTATTATCATGTTTACTTATTCAACAAGATAAAGATTAAGCATGGTCAATGTTCGAGCACTTAAATTTCAGATCTAGGATCAAATCTAGTTTAGACTGATGGGATAAAAATCTCTTTACTATAAAGATTTTAAATGAGCACAACCTGGTCATAGTTGCCCCAAAGGATGATATTTTTTGGAGACAGGGATAAAGTTAAATTGTTAAGACAGAGAGTAATTCTGCAAGACTAGTTCCATAGACTAGTGAAGTGCTACACTTGCACAGAAATTGGGCAATAGTTCTTTCCTGTTACCTTAGGAATTAAATTTTGCATCTCTCTCTTATACAGAAACAATTAATATTAATACCACACAATAAAAAAAACTGTACTCCAGTAATCATATAATATTAAAGTGAACAAAGAAGTCATGAAATATTGATGGGTTAAATTATATTCTTCTGTTTTTGGTCTACAGGTGGAAGAAGATTATGTAAATAAGCTGGTAGAAAATTTACAAAACACGTAAGTTTGAAGTCAACTAGTTGATAATGAATAAAAATTGGAGCAATGGCTCATGGTGCCAAGTTGCAAATTGATTGCCATTCTTACTGAGCTGCAATCAGATCATGACACAATAAAGAGCTGTAGAGCAGAGGACAGGAGGAGAGGACTATCCCTAGAGCCCATGCTGAAAGCAAGTTTCTAATGGTGGTGGCAGAGGCCCTGGCTGAGTTAGGACGAGGAAGCCACTCATCACTGTTTACACAATGAGCTTAGGAGGCTAAGACAAACTAACACAAAGTGAAAAACCAATTAAACATGGACCGTATCTGTGTTGGTGGTGGGGGCCCTCCCACAGATCATGGATACCTGAAAATCATGGACAGTGTGCCAGCAATGCCTGAGGACAAGACAGTTTACACGACTGGATTAATTTCAGATTTTCCACTCACAGCTTGGCATTTTGTCTGGAGCACATATTGGTAATTGGCTCATATTAAATTCCTTTTCCTGCTATGCTAATGGAAGAGTTGACTCCAGACTGAAAATGCAAGAGGTTACAGGTCTTTGGCATTTTTGGGACGGGGTAAAGGATTAAAACTGTTTTGCCCATTTGTGTATGGAATTGCTTTGAAATGAAACCCAAGCAAAATTAGCAAATACAACTGCGAGAGGTTATGCCTGGACTAGCATCAGGCAGACAGAAAATTACAATTTCGACTTTTTAGCTTGCTGATTAGCATAAACCACCTTAGACCTTTTCGGTTATTCGAACTTCAATTTCCAAGTGAATGTTATATGAATTCTGCCACTATCTTATAATAATAAATGCAATTCTTTAAGGAGTTTCTGACCATAAGAATATTGAACAGTACTTCACATTTTGTATGATATAATGTTAACATTGCATTAAGGGATACTAGGAATTAAAGCTTTTAAATATCTTTTGTGAGAAATTTATTTTTCATGATGTTAGTAAGTGTGTTAAGGAGGCCTTATGGCATACCCTGTCTCTGGGTCAGAAGCTCTGGTCTTGATAGTCATGGAACGATCTTCACTACGTGGCCAATAGATCAGCCTATATATTCTTCTAATATGCCTGAGGACAGACTGTACGAATGGGAATTTCCTGGGCAGCAATAGATAATGGCAACCCACTGAAATACTTTGTCAAACATAATCATGAACTCAGTGTAAGTCCATGGTTGTAAGATGGTCCCTCAGACTGTATACTGAACAGAAAGAGGAATAATGTTAACCTAAATGGTTGTAATAAATCAGCTGTTAAATTTGCATTGATCTCTAATATTGCATAATGTAATTTCAACAGCCAAGAGTGTGAAACCAAGTTACATTTGCAAGTTGCCAGAAAATCAATAGTGTTCTCTTCATAGGTTTGTCCTATAAATTGATAATTCTGCATTATTGACATGCTACCCTTAGGTACTCCAATGAAATACAATCAGGGCTTCTTGAGATCATCTCTCCTTCTGCTGATTTTTATCCTGACCTCTCAAATCTGAAGGAAACATTTGGAGATACCCAACAGAGAGTAAGGTAACTATTTGTATGAATTTTAAAGTTGCCTACTAATATATATTCTTGAAAAAAAGCCATTCGACAGATGTTGCAACACAACTGAATTAAGTTCTGGGAGGGATCTCTATATCCAAAGCCTCCATTACATTTTCCACTTTGACCATCATCACATCTTCATACAGGGTGTATTGCAGATGGCAATGTTTTTGTCCATGTAAAACTTGTAAATGTTCGACGTCTAAGGCCATGATATTTGACTCTTTAGTGTCTGTTACTTTATTCATATGAATGCAATTTTGCCTCCAAAACTTACATTCACATAACACACTTGCATTTTGTTGAGAACACTGTCAGATTGTTTGTGAGTAAAGGTAATCAATGTGGATGCTGGATGTGTTTGAATATTTCTAAATAATTCAATTAACAATAACTACCAACATAGTCTCCATTTGCTTTATCATTTTCTCTTCAATACCAAGATAAATGCTAATGATTCAAATGTGGTTTGCTATAGTTACCACCCACCTTCAAGAACCACCTCTAAATTGGATTTATCAAATTGGACCATGATCTAGATCTGTCACCACCAGATGTTTGATGAGTTTCAAGAATTCTCAGCTAAAACATGTTGGAGGTTGTATCCCAGTTGCATAGATTTGAAATAATATTTTAAATTCTATCCCAGGTTTAATTTCTAGCTGGATAGGTGACTTTGCCTTTATCTGGTGATAAAACACACATGAATAAGGGCTGATTTTTAAAAAAATCATTCTGTTTTCATTCCTATAAAGATAGGATCATAACAGTCCTCGCCTCCTATTGATAAGTCAGAATACAGGAAGCTTTATTTGAATTCACATTTTATCTGAACTGGAACTACCTGACACAACCTAAAAGGTCTCCTGATGCACAGATCTCAGAGGAGTGGTAGAAATGGGTCAAGACAATTGTTTCTCCAGAAACATTGCGGATCCTCAGCCAATGCTGGATCATAAGTCAGGAGTATAGTCTGGTAATGGTTATTGATAACATTCCAATCCTACCATAGATGGTCATGCTTCTACCAATATTTGACGAACAAAATTAAGTTATTCACAATATCTGTTTTAAAGTTGGACAATTAAATTCAGATTTTTCATCAATTAGAGTCAAAGAGCTGTAGAGCATGAAAACAGACCCTTCGGTCTGACTTGTCTGCGCCGATCAGATCTAGTCCCATTTGCCAGCAATTCCATGTTAATGAAAGCCTCTGTTTTTGAGCTGTACCACTTCAGTGATGATAAAATTGTAACTACAGCCAGTGAGCAATGCCTTACTTCATCATTTATCCCCTGCAAAGGTAGCAAAATTGAGCAGGAAGGTAAGGCTGTCATTAAGTTAATTATCTGAATGTAGAGAGATTCTGGATTAGTGGTGCTGGAAGAGCACAGCAGTTCAGGCAGCATCCAAGGAGCAGCGAAATGGGAGAGAGTTGATTTATTCTGTCTTATCCCTTGTAAAAATGTCCAATTTTACTGTTAATTTTTTGGTTATATATTGTTTTATATATATAAATTTAGCTAAAACAAAAATCTGATGTGACTGCAATGTTCATGTTAGTATCTGCAGCTTTTATTTTATGGGTTCAGTCTCTGGAGTATTATAATGGCAGGCATGTGTCCAATGAGGTTAGCATGGCCCATTGTAGTGAAGCAGTGTGGAGGGCATGGAATGTTTCTGTGCATCAAGAGCCTCTTAATAATAAGAGAAGCACCAAACCAATAGGTGCTAAAGTAGAGGTCCAGTGGAAGTTATCTACACATGCCCATTTTGTTTTGTTTTCCTGCACTTTACCCTCAAAAGCATAAATACTTCACCACTGCTTTTCACCTTCATCATTGAAGGTATTAATGGTTCATAGCCACAAAAGCTGTCCTTTTTGTTCTCATGCTTACTTTTCTGTCCAAGGTCTGCAACAGTATTCCGCTGAAGCCCAATGCAAACAATAGAAACACTGCCTAAATTCTTTTGTTTAGGCACTTTACAACCTTCTGGATCCAACGTTGAGTATATTTCCACCCCAGCCCAGTGTGCGTACTTGGAATGGTTTTGCTTTTAGGGGAGCTGGCATACATTTTGATTTCAACATTCCTACTCAAGATTGATGGGTAGAATGTTGTAGAGGTTTGAATAACATGGGCAATGCAGGATTTGTGGCACAATAGGACAAAAGGTCGAGAGGGGCTATCTTGGCTTGAGCATATTGCTCCATTTTTCATGTGTTCGACAAGTGGCAAATCAACTAGCTCATAGTGAGTTGCTAATTAAGGTGGATTATTGCTTGATAAATATAGAAAGAAGGAAAATAGGAGTAGGCTATTTGGCCCTTTGAGCCTGTTTCACCATTCTATACGATCATAGCTACCTTATTCCTGCTTTCACCTATATCTTAGCAAGCTGAACAAACTTTGTTAATGTTCAGATTTCTATTTTACTAAACTCAAAACAACATAGACATCAACAAAACATAATAGGAAAACTAGACTGGGTACTTGGCAGATTCAGCTCACCACTTGCTCTGAAGGACCTCCATGTTGCATAGGATCAAACTGCATCACAGGACATGATGGACGGGGCCCTTATTGATGGACATTGGCATCCAGCATTTGCCAAACTTTCACAATCACCATGGCACCTCTCTAATACAATGGCAAGGCATTCTGGAAGCATAGACTAGCCCTGCTGGGTGCACTAGCATCTAGCATTGAAAGGCTGCAACAAGGACACTTTTCACACAGCGAGCAGAGTTCCAGCTCATAAATAGACCAGGCTGCATCTCGCTTGCTCTCTATTACACAATCATTCAGTGCCTAGGTGCATCATTGCAGTATCTTTGCCATTCTGTTATCAAGGAGCAAATTAAAATTTGACAGAAAGAGTTTTTTCAACAGTAATGGTGAGCACAACAACTAACTTGATTTGTTGCAAAAATCCATCATGAATGTCCTTGAGGGAAAGAAATTGACCAAAATTACCTTGTCTGATCTACATGTGACTTCAAGCATGAAGTAATGTAGTTTAAACTGAATTGCCTTCTGACAGGGCCTAACAAACTGTCCAATCAATGGTAATTAGGGATGGACAACAAAAAGGCAGCACCCACATAGAGTCAGAGACCCATATCATTTTTGCAAAACAGAAAGAGACCCATGAACTCATTGTATCTGCACTGGCCAACATACGTCCATCTGTTCTATTGCTACTTTCTAGTGTTTCATCTGAACAGCTCTTAAATGTCTTCAGGGTTCCAGTCTTTATCCCACTCTTTAAGACAGTGAGTTCCAGATACCAACAACTCTCTGGGTGAAATGTTTTTCTCAAATAGAGTCATAGAGTCATAGAGATGTACAACATGAAAACAGACCCTTCAGTCCAACCTGTCCATGCCAACCAGCTATCCCAACCCAATCTAGTTCCACCTGCCAGCACCTGGTCCACATCCCTCCAAACCCTTCCTATTCATATACACATCCAAATGCCTCTTAAATGTTGCAATTGTACCAGCCTCCACTGCTTCCTCTGGCAGTTCATTCCATACACGTACCACTCTCTGCGTGAAAAAGTTGCCCCTTAGGTTTCTTTTATATCTTTCCCCTCTCACCCTAAACCTATGCCCTCTAGTTCTGGACTTCCTGACCACAGGGAAAAGACTTTGTCTATTTATCCTATCCATGCCCCTCATAATTTTGTAAACCTCTATAAGGTCACCCCTCAGCCTCCAATGCTCCAGGGAAAACAGCCCCAGCCTGTTCAACCTTTCCCTATAGCTCAAATCCTCCAACCCTGGCAACATCCTTGTAAATCTTTTCTGAACCCTTTCAAGTTTCACAACATCTTCCCGATAGGAAGGAGACCAGAATTGCATGCAATATTCCAACAGTAGCCTAACCAATGTCTAGTACAGCCACACATGACCTCCCAACGCCTGTACTCAATACTCTGACCAATAAAGGAAAGCATACTAAACACCTTCTTCACTATCCTATCTACTTGCAACTCCACTTTCAAGGACCTATGAACCTGCACTCCAAGGTCTCTTTGTTCAGCAACACTCCCTAGGATGCTACCATTAAGTGTATAAGTCCTGCTAAGATTTGCTTTCCCAAAATGCAGCACCTTGCATTTATCAGAATTAAACTCCATCTGCCACTTCTCAGCCCATTGGCCCACCTGGTCAAGATCCTGTTGTAATCTGAGGTAACCCTCTTTGCTGTCCACTATACCTCCAATTTTAGTGTCATCTGCAAACTTACTAACTGTACCTCTTATGCTCGCATCCAAATCATTTATGTAAATGACAAAAAGTAGTGGACCCAGTACTGATCCTTATGGCACTCCACTGGTCACAGGCCTCCAGTCTGAAAAACAACCCTCCAACACCACCCTCTGTCTTCTACTTTTGAGCCAGTTCTATATTCAAATGGCTAGTTCTCCCAGTATTCTGTGAGATCTAACCTTGCTAATCAGTCTCCCATGGGGAACCTTGTCGAACACCTTACTGAAGATCTTCTCCTATCGTAGAATAAAAAGAATGCATGAGTATTATGCTCTATTTGAAGTAACTGGAAGGTAAACATTCTGCTATTGTGGACTTGTCCACTTTATATTTTATATTTTTCTGACAAAGGAAGTTCTTGAAAGCAAATAGACAGCACTTTTTACATAAAGGTGGAGCTGATCTGACAATTGATCCTCCAAGCTGGTCACTTTTCCACTTCAGGTATCCCAGATGTGCACCAAGTAGAATGGAAGCCTGTCTTTCCTATGCAATTAACTGGCCTTCTCCTGAATTCATAGGCACCAATGACACCTTATCACGTATGCTAGCATGGCTCCTCTATTTCTTATAGAATTTCATCCCTCAGTTTATATTGATTGTTTGACCCTGAAGAATTCCAGCTTTACCCTGGTGGATGCAAAATCTTTTAAAATCCACTTTCATCGTCAATTTTTCTTTTCTACATCTCTTCCCATTTACTTGGGAGACTCTAAGAAGGTAATGATCTTAAACCACTTCATCTAACTTATTATTTTCTTTGAGATTGTGATTAAAATAGATTGTTGGGGGTAGGACCATGTATGTCTAACATACTTTGGATTTCAGTATAGCCTTTGATATAGTTCCTTTGAAGATGTTCAGACTGAAAGTAAGGGAAACTGAAATTAGTTGAAATAATTTGAATAGGATATGTAATTGTTGACCAATAGAAAACTAGAGGTTAATGCTCCATTTATTATCATCAATCTGAGGTAATATGACTAGCATGGTCACATAGGGGTCTGTTACAGGACCTTGTTCAATATCTTTATGGATTATCTGAAGTGAGAAGTCATATACAGAACAGTTAAATGTATAGACCATACTAAGTTAATAAAGTTGAAGAGGATAAACAACAGGAAAACTTGAATATACCTGAAAATTGAGCAGACAGGCAGCAGATGAATTTAATCTACTTGAACAGAAACCAATATAGGGAAGGAGCATCAATTAAATGGGAAAGATAGCAATAGGCAATGAAAATGAAACAGATCTGAGGATCCTGATTAATAATATTTTGAAACTATTAATGCACATGTTCCAAGCAAGGCTGGAGGAGTGTACTGTCACTCTAATCCTACTATTCCATGGTTGACAACACGAAGTTAGAAATAAATTTCAGCAAGAGTTAATGATAGCAAAATTCTTTATCTATATCAGGTTTTAAATAACAGGTTTCTTAATTAACATAATTATTGGCTTTTTATCTAAACAAAATGTTCAAAACATACTTAATATAAATACAATATTTGATTGACGTGCAATCGGTCACACGGATACGCAGCCTTTTCCAGGTGAAAAGAGGGAAATAAAACAGATTCCTCTGAAGAGATTTAATTTCTGGGAAAAAAAAACATACTTTGGCTAATGGATTATTCTTGAATGTAAAATATAAAATGTAGGATGTTCTGGAAACATTTGCTCTGATGTTCTGGCACATCAGGTAAAATCACGAATCATGCATGGTTATCTATGAAGTGTGGCAGATGCAGATTGCTTAGCAAATACAATCTTACGATGTTATTTCAATTGCTATTTTGAAAGAACAAATAGGTTTCACCATGAACAGATTTGGAGGGCTTTCTGTTCAGAAATGGGAGATATCAGCTTTCCTCCCTCCCTCAGCCAGCCTTCCTCCACTCAGCTTTATTTTAGCAGAATTCCCTCCAACACATTTAAATCTCAGTGAGATTCCCTTCAGCTCAGCTAGTTCATTCCAAGCTTCCCTCAAACTCAGTTTGTTATCTGCAGGCTTTCTTCCAATTCACCTTGATAAAATAAATCAACATTCAAAAACAACCCCAGCAAGGTCAACAGCAAACTAAACTGCTACCACCTGTCATGTGATTTCTAGGGAGCATTGTTAAAACAAAAAATCTATCTAAAGTCCACAATGAACTTAATAGGTCTTGAGGCCTATTTTATATAAACCACTCCAGATAGGTCTACAAACCTGGAAATAAATATCTTTTTCCATGATCATTCAAAATTTATATACTCGAAGTAATATTAAATATAAAATGTAGTTTCAAAGATGAAAATAACATATTAAAATAATATTAAACTGAAACACTGAGTAAATCCTGTCACTTTATTGATCACTTGAATAATACTGTGTATAGTTCTAGTCACCAAAATACAAAAACCTTGGAACTATTGAAAGGATACGGAACAGGAATTAAGAGATTATATTAAGAGCTGTTATGTAAATTGAGCATATTGTCAATAGTAAGGAGAATGTTGAGTAGTGATTCCTGTTTTTAAAAATCTAGATAATGTAGACCATTGCTATGTTGTGACTCAAACCTCTCATTTCAATGGCAGCATTCCCACCAGTAGCCTCCACTGATTAACATAATGAATGATGTGCCGTTATGAAGGCAAGTGCCTGTGTCACATTTCTTAGTTGCCTGCCATTGTGGAAGACCTTGACTGAAGCCAGTAACTATGCCCATTAGCACTCTTTGTAAAGGCCTCAGCCTCAAAGTGAGCCTGACCTAATTCGGATGGTTATGTTTTATGATGAACCATTGCTCTGCCAGACTGTAGATATGGGAAATCCTAGGCTGGTGCACCAACTCTGTCTTTCTTTCCTGTGCTATTGACCTTGTTTATACTGGATAGTGGCTCCACCTTTTACAGAGCTCTGTGGAAACCCCTGAAGCATGTTAAGCCAAATTTGGATTATGCCATTTTTATAACGCAAGTGTTGGAAGTGCAATAGCAGGATCATTAAGTTGCAACACTGTGATACTTTTGTTAAACTATTATCTGGAAAATGTCATCAAAATAACTTGACTAAGTTTTGGAGCATTTCACAAACCAAGATTGAACTAAATCTTGTATGATTTCCATGTGTATTCAAAACGCAATACTCTTAAGCAGCTTGAAGTAATTCTATTTGATTTTGACTATGCTTAAGAAGTTACCAGTTATCACAAAAGAGGTAGTGTTGGGCGAGCTAATGGAGCAAGAGGCAGACCAGTCTCCTGGCCCTGATGGAATGCATCCTTGGGTACTAAAAGAGATGGTGGGAGAAATAACAAATGCACTTGTGGCAATTTTCCAAAGTTTGCTGGACTCTGGGACAGTTTTAGCAGATTAGAAAACAGCAAACATGATGCCACTGTTTAAAAAAGCAAGTAAACTAAAGACGAGGAATTATAGACTGGTTAGCTTAACTTCTGTAGTGGGGAAAGTACTTGAATCTACCATCAAGGAAAAAATAGCAAGACATCTAGATAGAAATTGTCCAGTTAGACAGACGCAGCATAAGTCCATGAAAATCAGGTCATGCTTAACTAATTTATTGGAATTCTATGAAGTCATTACAAGTGCAGTGGACAAAGGGGACTCAGTAGATGTGGCGTATCTAGATTTCCAGAAGGCATTTGACAAGGAACCACACAAATGGCTGCTACATAGATGAAGGTGTACGGCATTATTACCAATGTATTAGCATGGATAGAGGATTGGTTAATGTTATGGATGAGACTAGACACCCTCAAAACATTATAAGAAGGTAGCCCAGAACCTAACGTTTCTAGTTGTTTTAAATAGATGTAAGGTGAATAACCCAGGAGCAATGCAGCTGGTCAAACCACTTGGTTTTAAACAAAACAGAATTTATTTACTCACAAACAAATTAAAACCAAATTTAGAATAACAACAATTATTTGAAAACCCAACTAATGTGAAAACACAACTCAACAAAGAGCTGTTCAGATTTTCTGCAACATAACACACTCCTTGGCAATAAGGTAAACTTAAATACAGGTTCTTACAGAAGAGAGAGAAAGAAAGGATCAGCATGGAGCTGTTTCTTTGGGTCCCCAACTAAAAACTAACCTAAAAGTAGAAAAAACCCTGAACTGGGAGAACTGGCCACTCCCCTTTCATTGTACAAGTGTTTTAAAAAAAAACCTGTAAGCCTTTTCTGATTATTGATTTAAGTAGCGTGTTAGCCATTGTTAAAGTAGCCAGTTCTATATATTTCAGCACTTCTACGTTTATGACCCTTCTCGGGTATAAAAAAAGCCAAGGACAGAATAACCTTGTTAAAGGAGCAGCATCATCACACCTCCCCCCTTAAAAGAAATGAACCATCAATATCCAAAGATGGCTTCATTTTAAAAGCTCTTAATCTTACATTGTTAGTACCCTACAACACATACACATTGTATTGACCATTACAATGTAAACATGCAGTACTACATTCTAGGTCAGTCTGTTTACTCCTGCTACCAAATGTCTCAGTTTTACATCCAAATCTCAACAATGTGTCAGCAATCACATTTTTTCATCCTGCCACACGCACAGTTTTCAAATTGAATGGCTATAACAACAAGTTCCATCTAAACAGTCTGGAATTTGTGTCCTTAAATTTCTCCACAAATTTATGATCAGTGTATATGATTGTCTCAATACGTTACTGATAACATAAACATTGAAATAATGTAACGTCAACACTAAGCTGAAAGTCTCCTTTTCAACTGTCGAATATTTCTGTTGATGAACATTCAATTTCCTGGAGAAATATGTGATAGGTCTTTTCTGCCTTCCTGTTGTCTTCCTGTAAGAGCACAGCACCGACACCCACGACACCCACATCACTTGCATAAATAGCTACCTTGAACGGCTTTGTGTATTATGTGTGGCTAATACTGGGTCAGTGGTTAACACAATTTTCAGGTTATACATAAATACATGCACCACACTTCAATTAACCAGAAATGATTGCTAAACCAAAATGATTTGGGTATCAAAGTTACCTGAACCTGTTTTCATTTTCTGATGTAGAGTCTTTTGTAATCCAAATGTGCTGACAATTTCAATGATTTTTATATGAACATTTCTGCTTTCAGGTGGAGAACAAAGCAGAATTTGGACTACAGTTTTTTAATGATGTATGCTCAAGCCAAAGGAGTATTCTATTTACAGGTATAGTAGTAGGAACATTATGTTACATCATTTTTGTAGATAAATTTGGTCCCTCAAAGAAATCAATTGCACGATATGGTATCTAATATTCCATTTTCCACTAATTAGTCAGCTCATGGGTCTTAGACATTAGCATTTAATCACTTTCAACTGCAATAACTGCAACTTCTGGAGAATATCAGCTTATAATAACTGCAGTGAAGATTGTCAGTTTGAAACTTCATCTGGATCTATTGTGTGGCTTGTTTTTTAATGGAAACAGTTTGAAAGATCCCAAAGACAGAGTTCAGAGAATGGAAATTAATTAAAGCAATAACAGGCCCATACCATACCTCTTCATTCTTTATGTAAATTATGAAAAGAGCAAAGAAATTAAAACATAACTTAAAACCTTATCAGAAGGTTGACACCAATTTATTCAATCAAGTTGAATATGCATCATCACTTTTTTTCGCACTTAATTTGTGGAAGGATGAATTGCCAATTTTGTTCAAGTATTTTCTCACTGGAGGTCTTGTGGTGTAGTAAGGGTATGGAATGCTTTGCCTGCAACGGTAGTGATTTGTCATATTTAAGTGCATTTAAGTCGTCATTGGACAGGCAAATGGACGTACATGGACTAGTGTAGTGGGATGAGCTTCAGATTAGTATGACAGGGTGGCGCAACATCAAGGGCCGAAGAGCCTATACTGCACTGTAATGTTCTATGGTGCAGTGAGTGATGTCTCTGCCTCTGAACCAGGAGCTGTGGAGTTGAATCTCACCCGTGGGCTTGATGGCCAAAGAAATTATGTTCATAAAGTGGTCACACAGGTTTGAGGATCCATCTGTGAATCCTTCTAGCACATCCAGTAACAGGCTGTAAAGGTGAGACAGATTCCTGGTCAGACATGTGATGAGGGAGGTTGGAGCCTCTACTATCTCCATCCAGAGCTCCAAGCGACATTCAACTGGCATGTAAAAGTTTGTTTTGCCTCAGCAACTCAGACTCCTTTAGTGCATTCTTGCCAAGTAAATATTGTTTAGAAAATAAGATTTGATAGAGCAGAATACAAATTATAAACACCAGTCCAGATTAGTTGGACGAATAGTCTATTTCTCTCATATAAAATGTTATACAATTTGAGGAGTCAGTACAGTAGTCTTGTGATTATGCTACTCACCAAATACACCACGATCTAAAAATTCAAATCGTTGCAAATCAAATTCAACAAATTTGCAATGATGGGTACCAGCAGCAGGAAAATAAATTACCTACTGCTCACTCATATCTTTCAAAGTTTGTCACCTATATTCAGTCTAGCCTGTGTGTAACTGCAATCTGGTTATCCCTTCATATGCTTGCAACACCTTCAATATGGAAGACAAACACTGTCACCTTCTCAAGGCATTTAGGGATGTGGGAAACACTGTTCTGAGTGGAAAAAAAAGAACAAAACATTAAGAAAAAGCTGTACTGAAACATTTTATGATGGGAAAATCTACTTTATACTTATTCCTACTTATTTACATTTATCACTTTGAAAGAAAAATCAACATTCAAATCAAAACAGTTGTTCTTAACTTTTGTTAAGTCTTTTATTTAAAAAAAGCATGTTCCACAATTTCACGTCAATTCATTCAGGCAAATCAAGTTGAATATATTGAATATTCATAAGCAGTATTTTGTTTTTGCTTTATTGAGGGAGGGTGGGATTATCAATTTTTGTCCAAGCATTTTCTCACTGGAGGTCTAGTGGTACAATGGGTAATATCACTGCCTCTGAGTCAAAAGCTCGAGATTTTTTGAGTCGATGGCCAAGGAAGGTGATTTCTTAATGCATGTCAACCAGTTGAGGATTCACCTATAAATTCTTTCAATATTTGCCAATGGTAGATTGTAAAGGCGAGGCAGGTTCCTGAGTGTCCTCTGATGAAGACATTTGGAATTCGTTACCATCATTTTCCATAGTTCTAGAACAAACTGTAAATGCAAACAGTATGTTGCCAGAGCAGCTTCGAATCTCCTCAGAGATCTTGTGTCACAGAGGTAGTATCCCTGCCTCTGAGCTAGCATATCTGAATTTGAATCCAATCTGGATTTGATAGCCAAAGAAGGTGTACATGTTGCACATCAACTTCCTATAAGCATTTGAAACTGTTGTTGAACAGAGTTGTCAACATTTGAGCAAATTTAGGAATAAAAGGAATTGAAGGAACATATCTATGAAATTGGCTGAGTGTTAGAAAATAGAGAAAAGTGGCTATTTTCTAACTTTTCAGGCTGGAGAAAGGTGAATTTCCCAGGGGTTTGTGTTTGGTTACCTAAGCTTTTCCTGACACATATCAATGATTATACATCTTGGTATACATGGTGCAATGTCAAAGCCTCTGGTTGATACCCAATTTGAAAGAAATCGTGAACTGTGAGGACAATAATGTAGACTTGGGTAAATTACTGGAATGGGCACACACGTGGCAGATGAAGTTCAATGTGGAGAAATGTAAAATGATTCAAATCAGGAGGAAGAAAACAGAGAGGCAGCTCAAAATAAATAGTCCAGTTCTAGTGGATGTTCAGGAGCAAACAGACCTGCGTGCACGTATGCATGTAAATCATCGGAGGTGACAGTACACATTGAACAAAAAATTGATAAAACATGCAGTATTTTGTGCTTTATTATTAGGGGTGTGGAGTAAAGAGCATGGAGGCTATGTTGAACCCATTTGAGAAAATTGTGATGGATGTAAAGGGTGAGAGTGTACATAAAATTATTGAACATAGAACATAGAACAATAAAGCGCAGAACAGGCCCTTTGGCCCTCGATGCTGCGCCAACTTGTGAACTATTCTCAGCTCGTCCCCCCTACACTATCCCATCATTATCCATGTGCTTATCCATCAAAATTGTTCTCGGGATGAGGACCATCAATTCTAAAGATTGTCTGTAGAAGATGGAACTGTATTTCTTGGAGAAAAGAATGCTAGAGATGATTTGATAGAGGGATTCAAAATCATGAAGGCTCTGGACTTCGTACATAGGGAGAAATTATTCCCAAGCACACATGGATTGAGAGTTGTATTGTACAAATTTAAAATAATTGGGAAGAGAAACAAGTGTAATATTAGAGAACAACATTTTGAAACGGTGATTGGTTAATGTCTAGATTGCACTGACTGAGTGTATGGTGGAGTACCTTCAATCAAGGTATTCAAGAGGGAATTAGACTGTTACCTGAGAAGAAGAAATGTGCTGGGTTACAGAGAGAAAGCAGAACCTAGGCACCAGGTTTCAATCCCAGCTTAGGGGGCATGTATGGGGCTCTGCAAACCTGACCCAGGAAAATTAGTCCAAGAGGTTCTGGGGTGATGGAGTTTCCTGGGAGGTGTGCCACGCAACCTCAGAACAAGTGCAGAGTCTGCCAACTGCAGATGTGAACTGGGCACAAGGTCTACCTCTACCATTGTGTTGAAGATTTATTAAAACTAAAAACCAAAACTAACTCTGACCCTTATATCACCTCCCTCCCTCTCATACACACTCCCATGCCACATCACTGCTAACCCATGCCACCTCATACTCCATGCCACACTAAGCCCCTCTATCCATCCCTAGAATCCCACCTCTTGTTACGACACTGGGTAAACATCCCCATGGCCTAATTTAAACCTGCAACACAGAAATGATTTAACCTGTGCTATAATCTGTTAAAATTCGAGGCCAAGAGCTATCTCTAAAGTCACTATTTAAAGTACAAAAAAATTAAGAACTTTATTCGTTAAGTCTAACATAGAATATTAACTAACAACTATTTACATCCTTTCTCTAACCTTACTTTTACTTTCCCTTCTACAATACTGGACCAATAAAACTCCCGATTAAGATTTACCAAAAAAATTCAAACTTCAAAACCAGCCAGGTGTCGAATCTTCTCTTTGTATCTTCCTCTGTCTTCTTTTCTTCTTCTTCGGGATTTCTGTTTCACAGGTCATTGATAGATAAAGGTACCTTTAAGAGAGCTATTCTCCAGGCAGTCTGCATACGTTGGTGGCTTGAGTTGAGCGTGTATTGCTGGAAAAGCACAGCAGGTCAGGCAGCATCCGAGGAGCGGGAGAATCGATGTTTCGGGCTGAAGCCCTTCATCAGGAAGGGGATCCACTCCCTTCCGCCACTCCCTCACCACCCAACGTCTGGAGGAAGCACGCCTCATCTTCTGCCTCAGAACACTTCAACTCCAGGGCATCAATGTGGACTTCACCAGTTTCCTCATTTCCCCTCCCCCCCACCTCACCCCAGTTCCAACCTTCCAGCTCAGCACCATCCTCATGACCTGTCCTACCTGCCCATCTACCTTCCCATCTATCCACTCCACCCTCCTCTCTGACCTATCACCTTCATCCCCACCCCCATCCATCTATTGTACTCTTTGCTACCTTCTCCCCAGCCCCTCCCCCCTCCCATTTATCTCTCCACCCGGGAGGCTCCCTGCCTTCAGTCCTGATGAAGGGCTTTTGCCCGAAACGTTGATTTTCCTGCTCCATCAAGGCAGGAGTATTTGCTTTAGCTTCTTATACTGCACAGATAATATTAGATTGTACTGAAGTAAGTGGGTCGGAACAGGAAGCAGTGTGTATAATGATGACAGTCTCCAAGCTCTATAAAATGTTCACACTTCATTCGGAAAGCAGTTCTAGCTCTGCAGATTTATGAGGACACCCTACTGGAAAAAGATGATTCTATGTAATATTGCCATTTTAAAAATGCTACATAGACAAATAGGTAAGTTGTTAAAAAGCTTCTACTGAGATTATTATTGTGGCTATTGTTTAACTTGAAGTTTGTGAGAAACTGTAGCTGAAGGGAGATGGAGATGAAATTGAGAGAATCCACAGGAGCTGTGTGTTTATATTGAATAAGCAAACTCTCACCTTGCAAATGTTTTAATGGTGCCTCTCCAAAGAATTTAAATGTTACTCACTGCCCTGATAAGCTCACGTACTTCAAATCACAAATAGTTGCGCACTTTATAAAAATAAGTACATCTACTCCATTGATGCCATTGATGCAGCCAAGGGAGGTGGTGGCTGTTGTGAGTTGATGTGGTCTGTTGAATAAATGTATGTTCTTCCTTTTGTTGTTTGATTTCTGGTGAACAGCTTTGCAAGCTGGTTTTCCAGTTGCTCTGCAAGGTGTGGTGCTGTCTATTCCTCACTGCCTCATGCTGATTGATCATCTAACATTACGCTTTGTATATGAAAAAGAAATGAACAAATTATAACAGGTATACTGTTTTGGATACTGTTTGGGGAGATGGCTCACCAGGGGAAGGCAGCAGTAGCCAGGTTCATGGCACCATGGCTGGCTCTGCTGTACAGAAGGGCAGGAAAAAGAGTGGAAAAGCTAAAGTCATATGGGATTCAACTGTAAGGAGAGCAGAAAGGCAGTTCTTTAGTCAAAAACAAGACTCCTAAATGGTATGTTGCTTCCCAAGTGCACGGGTCAGGGATGTTACAGATCAGCTGCAGAACATTCTGAAGGGGGAAGGTGAATAGCCAGCTGTTGTTGTGCACGATATAGGTAATAAATGAGATGAGGTCCTACAAGCAGAATTTAGGGAGTTCGGAGCCAAGTTAAAAAGTAGGACCTCAGACATAGTAATCTCAGGATTGCTACCAGCGCCACGTAGTAGTCAGAGTAGATGAAAGAATAGGCAGGATGAATGAGTGGCTTGAGAGGTAATGTAGGAGGGAGGGGTTCATACTTTTTGGACATTGGGACCAGTTCTGGGGAAATGGCACTATTACAAATCAGATAGTCGACACCTGGGCAGCACTGGAACCAATGTCCAAGGGAGTGCTTTTGCTAACGCTGTTGGAGAGGCTTTAAACTGATGTGGCAGGGGGATGGGAACCAAATGAGGAGATTAGTGGACAGTAAAGGAGTAGTAACTAAAGCCCATAAGAAACTAGATAATGAAGTCAGTGTGCCTAAGGGGAAGAGTGGGCAGGGAGCAGATGATGAATACAAAGGGACTGGTGGTCTGAGGTACATTTGTTTTAATGCAAGAAGTATAGTAGGTAAGGCAGATGAACTTAGGGCTTGGATTAGTAACTTGGAGTATGATGTTATTACTATTACTGAGACTTGGTTGAGGGAAGGTCAAGATTGGCAACTAAATAAGCCAGAATATTGATGCTTCAGGATAGGGATAGAGAGGGAGGTAAAAAGGGTGGAGGAGTTGTATTACTGGTCAGAGAGGATATCATAGCTGTGCTGAAGGAGTGCACTATGGAGGACTTGAGCAGTGAGGCAATATGGGCAGAGCTCTGAAATAGGAAGGGTGCGGTAACAATGTTGGGGCTGTACTCAGGCCTCCCAACTGTGAGCATGAGATAAAGGTACAAATATGTAGATAGATTATGAAAAGATGTTGGAGCAATAGGGTTGTGGTGATGGGAGATTTTAATTTACACAACATAGACTGGGATCCACTTCATGATCGATGTTTAGATGGAGCAGAATTTGTAAGGAGCATCCAGGAGGGTTTTATAGAACAGTGTGTAAAAATTCCAACACGGGAAGGGGCCATACTGGATCTGGTGATGGGGAATGAGCCCAGCCAGGTGGTTGAAGTTTCAGTAGTTGATAACTTTGGGAATAGTGATCACAATTCCGTAAGTTTTAGAACTTTCATGGACAAGGATAAGAGTAGTCCTAAAGGAAGAGTGCTAAATTGGGGGAGGGCCAACTGTACCCAAATTTGACAGGTCCTGGGGAATGTAGATTGGGAGCAACTGTTTGAGGGTAAATCCACATTTGATATGTGGGAGACTTTTAAAGAGAGGTTGATTAGAGAGCAGGACAGACATGTCCTGTGAAAATTAGGGATAGAAATAGCAAGATTAGGGACCATGGATAACAGGTGAAATTGTGAGACTAACTAAGAGGAAAAAGGAAGCATATATAAGGTCTAAGCAACTGAAAACAGATGAAGCTTTGGAAGAATATCTGGAAAGTAGGAGCAATCCGAAACAAGGAATTAAGAGGGCGAAAAGGGGTCATGAAATATCTTTGGCAAACAGGGTTAAGGAAAATCCCGAAGCCTTTTATTCATCTTTCAGGAGCAAGAGGGTACCAAGAGAAAGGGTGAGCCAACTCATGGACAAAGGAGGAAAGTTATGCGTGGAGTCAGAGAAAATGGGTGAGATTCGTAATGCGTACTTTGCAATAGTACTCACTGAGGAGAGGGACATGACTGATGTTGAGGTTAGAGATAGATGTTTGATTACTCTAGATCAAGTCTGCAAAAGGAGGGAGGAACTGTTAGGTATTCTAAAAAGCATTAAGGTGGACAAGTCCCCAGGTCCAAATGGAATCTATCCCAGGTTACTGAGGGACGCGAGAGAGGAAATAGCTGGGGCCTTAACAGATATCTTTGCAGCATCCTTGAACACAGGTGAGATCCCAGAGGACTGGAAAATTGATAATGTTGTCCCCTTATTTAAGAATGGTAGCAAGGATAATCCAGGTAATTATAGACCGGTAAGACTGACATCGATTATAGAAAAGCTGCTGGACAAGATACTGAGGGATAGGATCTATTTGCATTTGGAAGAAAATGGGCTTATCAGTGATAGGCAGCATGGTTTTGTGCAGGGAAGGTCATGTCTTCCCAACTTCATAGAATTCTTTGAGGAAGTGACAAAGTTAATTGATGATGGAAGGGTTGTAGTTGTCATATACATGGACTTCAGTAAGGTGTTTGATAAGGTTCCCCATGAGAGGTGGTTGGAGCAAGTGAAATTTTATGGGGTCTGGGATGTATTAGTTAGATGGATATAGAATTGGCTGGGTAACAGGAGACAGAGAGTAATAGATTAGATTACTTACAGTGTGGAAACAGGCCCTTCGGCCCAACAAGTCCACACCGACCCGCCGAAGCGCAACCCACCCATACCCTTACATTACCCCTTACCTAGCACTACGGGCAATTTAGCATGGCCAATTCACCTGACCCGCACATCTTTGGACTGTGGGAGGAAACCGGAGCACCCGGAGGAAACCCACGCAGACACAGGGAGAACGTGCAAACTCCACACAGTCAGTCGCCTGAGTCGGGAATTGAACCCGGGTCTACAGGCGCTGTGAGGCAGCAGTGCTAGCCACTGTGCCACCGTGCCGCCCTTTGCACCTCCTTTGCACCTCTCTAAAGCACCCACATCCTTCTGATAATGCATCATCTTGCATTTGCCTGGGCTGAGCTCCATCTCCCATTTCTCCACCCAATTCTCTATACTATCTATATTCTGATGCAGTGGAAGGGAGTTTCTCAAAATGGAGACCTGTGACCATGGTGTTCCACAGGGATCCATGCTGGGACCACTGTTGATTGTGATATACATAAATGATTTGGAAGAAGGTATAGGTGGCCTGATTAGCAAGTTTCTGATGACACCAAGATTAGTGGAGCAGCAGATAGTGAAAGACGGTCAGAGAATGCATCAGAATATAGATAGTATAGAGAGTTGGGTGGAGAAATGGGAGATGGAGCTCAGCCCAGGCAAATGCAAGATGATGCATTATCAGAAGGATGTGGGTGCTTTAGAGAGGTGCAAAGGTGGTTCACCAGGATGTTGCCTGGTATGGAGGATGCTAGCTATGAAGAGAGGTTGAGTAGATTCTAATTATTTTCATTAGAAAGACGGAGATTGGGGGGAACCTGATTGAGGTCTACAAAATCATGAGAGGTATAGACAGGATGGGTAGCAAGAAGCTTTTTCCCAGAGTAGGGGACTCAATTACTAGGGGTCATGAGCTCAAAGTGAGAGGGGAAAGGTTTAAGGGAAATATGCGTGGCAAGTTCTTTACACAGAGGGTGGTGAATGCCCAGAATGAGTTGCCCAGTGGAGGTTGTAGAGGCGGGCATAATAGCGTCATTTGAGATGTATCTAGATGGATACATGAATGGGCAGGGAGCAGAGGGATATGGATCCTTGGAAAATAGGTGATAGGTTTAGATAAAGGATCTGGATTGGTGCAGGCTGGGAGGGCCGAAAGGCCTGTTCTTGTGCTGTAACTTTCTTTGTTCTTTTGTTCTTTGTGTGAACAGATATGCACTGTGATTGTACCACTGAGGGCTTTCTTTTGAAACTCTTATGTTATCTCCTCTCGAAGTTGCTAATCTAGATTGAAGGCAATCTGTAAGGGAACCCAATGAGACAAAATAAGTCTGTATTCCTTGCTCAACGTAGCCATTGGCCCTGCTTAGTCATAGAGTTATAGAGACGTACAGCATGGAAGTAGACCCTTCAGTCCGATTCCTCCATGCCGACCAGATATCCTAACCTAATCTGTGCCATCTGCCAGTACTTGGCCCATATCCCTTGAAACCCTTCCTATTTATATCCCCATCCAGATGCCTTTTAAATGCTGAAATTTTACCAGCCTCCACCACTCTCTCTGGCAGCTCATTCCATACATGCACCACACTCTGTGTGAAAAAGTTGTCCCTTAGATCCCTTTTATATCTTCCCCCTCTCAAAACCTATGCCCTCTAGTTCTGGACTCCCCCACCCAGGGAACAGACTTTGTCTATTTATCTATCCATGCCACTCATGATTTATTAAACCTCCATAAGGTCACCCCTCAGCCTCCGACGCTCCAGGGAAAACAGCCCCAGCCTATTCAACCTCTCCCTATAGCTCAAATCCTCCAACCCTGGCAACATCTTTGTAAATCTTTTCTGAACCCTTTCAAGTTTCACAACATCCTTCCAATTGAAAGGAGACCAGAATTGCACGCAATGTTCCAAAAATGGCCTAATCAATGTCCTGTACATCTGCAACATGACCTCAACTCCTGTACTTAATGCTCTGATCGATAAAGGAAAGCATACCAAACACCTTCTCCACTATCCTACCTACCTGCGACTCCACTTTCAAGGAGCTATCAAGAACCCTGCATTCCAAGGTCTCTTTGTTTAGCAACACTCCCTAGGATCTTACTATTAAGTGTATAAGTCCTGCTAAGATTTGCTTTCCCAAAATGCAGCACCTCGCATTTATCTAAATTAAACTCCAACTCAACTCCTCAGCCCATTGGCCCATCTGATCAAGATCATGCTGTAATCTGAGGTAACCCCCTTCGCTATCAACTACACCTCCAATTTTGGTGTTATCTGCAAACTTACTAACAATACCTCCTATGTTCATATCCAAATCATTCATATAAATGACGAAAAGTAGTGGACCCAGCACCGATCCTTATGACACTCCATTGGTCACAGGCCTCCAGTCTGGAAAGCAGCCCTCCACCACCACCCTCTGTCTTCTACCTTCGAGCCATTTCTGTATCCAAATAGCTAGTTCTCCCTGTATTGCATGAGATCTAACCTTGCTAACCAGTCTCCCATGAGGAACCTTGTCAAATATCTTACTGAAGTCCATGTAGATCACGTCCACCACTCTGCCCTCATCAATCTTCTTTGTTACTTCTTCAAAAAACTCAATCAAGTTTGTGAGAATTGATTTCCTAACCACAAAGCCATGTTGACTATCCCTAATCAGTCCTTGCCTTTCCAAATACGTGTAAATCCTATCCTGCAGGATACCCTCCCTTGCCCATCACCAACATCAGGCTCACCACTCTATCATCCCCTGGCTTTTCCTTACCACTTTTCTAAAACAGTGGCACAGGTACACAATTCTTTATCTGAAACCATCGAGGCCAGCTGGTTTTCGAATTTTGGAATAAGTGACAGTTTCATGGTATAATAAAAAAAAATTACCAAACAGCAGACACACCTGTGAGTACTAAGAGCACTGAGATAGAATTGATGCCTATCAATGCTGGGCCATGCAGACTCGTCACATCTGAGTGATGTAGGTTGAGTGGGTGTGGAGTTGGGTTGACTGTTTGCACGCCAAACAACCTTGTTATGGCGAACAAAAACTTCACGAAAAATCTTCAGCTTTCGGGGTTTAGAGATGGTTTGCACCTTCTGTAGTAGGTACATCCACATACTGAATCAGAAAATCTTCTTGTAGACACTTAATAAATTCCTCTCCATCTACGGCAGTCTATGTTTGGAAACTTAAAATCCCCGACCATAACCACCCTATTATTCTTACAGATAACTGAAATCTCCTTACAAATTTATTTCTCAAAGCATGTTAGCAGGTCTATAATATAATCCCAATAAAGTGATCAACCCTTTCTTATTTCTCAGTTCCACCCAAATAACTTCCCTGGATGTATTCCCAGGAATATTCACCCTAAGTACAGCAGTAATGCTATCCTTTATGAAAAATGCCATGCCCCCTCCTCTCTTGACCCCTTTTCTGTCCTTCTTGTTGCATTTGTATCCTGGAATATTAAGCTGCCAGTCCTGCCCATTCCTGAGCCACGTTTCTGTAATTGCCGTGATATCCCAGTCCCATGTTACTAACCATGCCCTGAGTTCATCTGCCTTCCCTATTAAGCCTCTTTCATCAAAGTAAATGCAGTTTAATTTATCAGTCCTCCTCTGTTTTCTACTTTGTATCTGCCTGCCCTGACTGTTTGACTCGCTCCTTTTACCAACTGTACCAGTCTCAGATTCATCTCTATCCTCACTATCTCCCTGGGTCCCACCCCCATCTTACTAGTTTAAATCCTCCCAAGCAGCTCCAGCAAATCTCCCTGCCAGTATATTTGTTTTCTTCCAATTTAGATGCAAACCGTCCTTCTTGTACAGGTCACTTCTACCCCAGAAGAGATTCCAAAGATCCAAAAATGTGAATCCTTCTCCCCTTCACCAGCTCCTCAGCCACACATTCACCTGTTCTATACTCCTATGCCTACTCTCACGAGCTCGTAGTACCAGGAGTAATCCAGATATTACTACCCTCGAAGACCTCCTTTTTTAAATTCCTGCCTAAGTCTTTACATTCTCCCTCAGAATCTCATCCTTTTCCCTTCCAATGTCATTGGTTCCAATGTGTACAATGACCTCTGTTGGTCTCTCTCCCCTTTGAGAATATTCTGCACCCTCTCTGAGAAATCCTTGATTCTGGCACCAGGGAGACAACACACCATTCTGATTTTTCACTGCTGGTCACAGAAACATCTGTCTGTGCCTCTTACGAGAGAGTCCCCAAACACAATTGATCGCTTTGAACCCGACGTACCCCTCATTACATTAGAGCCTGTCTTGATACCAGAAACTTGGCTGTTCGTGCTACATTCCCCTGAAAGCCCATTACCCTCTTTCTAAACAGCACATTTGTTTGAAATGGGAATAGCCACAGAAGACTACCTGCAGTACCTCTTCTATCTTTCTTGGAGTTAACTCATCTATCTGAATGTATCTGCAGCTTTTCTCCCTTCCTGTAACTGCCATCCATCACACACCCCCGTTCTAGTAAATTCCTCATTGCCTCTAACTATCACTCCATCAATCCATTCAATCTGATAGGATTCACAATAAAAGACACTTCCTGCAGACATAATCCTCAGTAGCATGTAAACTCTTCCTAAACCCCCACATCTGACAAGAAGAGCAAATCACTCTATGAAAGGCCATCTTTGCTCAGTGTACAGATATCTCACAGAGAGAGAGAGAGATAGAGGGGGGGGACTGAAAGATGCCAGTCAGTGTACAGATATCTCCCTGAGAGAGAGAGAGGAGGGACTAAGAGACACCAGTCAGTGTACAGATATCTTGGTTAGAGACAAAAAAAACTGCAGATGCTCAAATCCAAAGTAGACTGACAGGAGGTTGGAAAAACACAGCAAGCCAGGCAGCATCAGGAGTTAGAGAAGTCAACGTTTCAAGTGTAACCCTTCTTGAATCTTGTGATTCCTCCAGTGACAGAATCTATGATTGGAGGAGCTGTGTAGGTATAGTGATGGTTTCTAATGGGCATTATGCAGGAGGTTTTCAGCTGTACTGAACAATTTGTGATGACACCTTCTGGGAGATCAAGGAAAAGAAGCAAAAAATAAAAGAACAGGAGGGAGTCTGCACTAGGAAAGAAACAGGAGCAGGCACTAGGGAGCTCACACTCAGCATTGTACCAGGCTAGACGCAGCTATCATCCATGTTTGCAGTACAAGCCACTCCCAGGGAACTTGAACTTCACTACCAGTGCGATAAATTCTGTGCCTTACAATTGTGTCCTCCGCAACCACCTGATGAAGGAGCGGTACTTCGAAAGCTAGTGCTTTCAATTAAACCTGTTGGACTATAACCTGGTATTGTGTGATTTGTACACCCCAGTTCAACACCGGCATCTCCAAATCTTCACCACCAATGATAATGATTATCTTGGACAAGGGAAGTGTGTGCTGAGTCATTGTAATAGATCTCTTCTAATTCAGGATTTATTGACTAATGAGGCAAGGGTATTGAGAAAAGCTCTTCCCAAACAACAAGATATATAACATTCAAACAGAATAAATTGGAGAATAAGGAATATTAATGCAAGTACAGCTGAGATACTTGGACTTTGAGGCCTCAATTGCTAGTAATTGAGGGTTGTATGGAGCCCATGAGCTATGTTTGGGGTATCCTGACTTACCTCCTTTTTTTGTTTGTCATTGACCTCTTATGCATTTGTTTATTAAGTTACTATCTGCTTTAGTGAAATGTAAGTCAACTTTTGTTGATTTTCTAGAGAAATATGTTCAGACTTTGTATGAATATCATCTGAGTGCCCAGCTATATGGATACATTTATCTAATATTCTCATGTTACTATGAGAATAGCTAGCTGCTCCCCTAGCCAGGTTGCAAAAACAAACTCCAGGATTTTGTCAGTTTTTAAGCTTTTTTATGAGAAATGTTAAGGCAGACATGCTTCTCTCAGACTGATAATCGGAGATCAATCCTGCAAAACTAGTAAACAAAAATATCCTTTCTGTGGGAAGTAGCTGTGAGTCTATGGGACTGTGTCAGCGTGTCTGGCTTGTGTTTAAACATTGCTGATAACTTGTGTTAATATTCCATGCTTGATGTTTTGAGATTTGCACTTTTTGCCATCATACACTTTCTAGTGAATCTCAACACTATGCAATTAATTTGTGAAGTATGAAAGTATGCAGAGTGACATTGATAGCTCCATTCTATTCACCAAGCCACTTGCCTGCTGTTGGCAGTTGCTCATATGAAAGTTCAGTAATGCTCATTTTCACTCTTCTGGAAGAAGAATAAAGAAACGCTGTGGCAACGCCATCACCAATAAACCACAAGTTGTTCTCTCTTTGGTTGCCTAATAGGCACAATGATAACCTATGGCACCATCAGGATGATGTAACAAAGAAAATCAACTCCGTAGTATAAACGCCAAAGAAAACTTATAAAATTAGAGTTAAAATCCTCCAAAACAGAACCACCAGTGGGGATTTGGCTGTAGGTATGGCTTATCTGAAGATCGATCCTAGAGGGAAGTCATAGTAATCCTTGAAATTAGTGTACTGGCTATACTGGAGCTCAATTTTGCAGTATACAAGATGGGTCAGAGCACTGTGTCTCATTCATCAGTTCTCTTGACTTTTTCTTCTGGTGGGCCCTGCCAACAAAGTTAATATTTTTCTTGTTGCATGCAATATCTCTATAGTGACACAGAGTCTTGGAAAATATTCACATAGTGTCAGGTTTCAGCAAACATCTGACTTAAGTATATCTTTTTGGTCAGCAGCATTCTGACATGTTTAAAACATAAGAATAAAAGAAATCTCAATTCAATGGGATAATGGTTCATCTTCTGCCTCAACTTTATTTCCATAACCTAAATGTTCAATTAGCCATGTTGGTATTGATTGGCGTGCAGGAATCTGGCTTGACAGATCATATTTTGGTTTTTAACAAATTGGCCCTGCACTGAAACATAAGTACCCAGATTGTATTTTAACAATGAAACAAATTTATTAACAAAGTAAATTAATATAAAATAGAATAATCCAGGCTATCCTCTTCTAATGTAAATTAATCTTTGTTAAATACACAGTAAAAGTATAATCCCATTAATCACAAAACATACTTTTATAAATCAAAGCGAAAAAAAGCTTTTGTAAGTATCCAAAAACACCATATACACAATACTCACACCAGAATCCTGCACCTATCAGGTCAGTTGGTTTAAGTCACTTTCAATATTTATACTAGAACTACAGGTAGCTCTTTCCTGGAGTTATCATACACCTACTTAAATATACTCAGCATTAAGTAACCACTTCAAGATTATGTCCCAACACTTCTGACCTGGGACTAACACTAAATCCTCACTCTGCAGTAACATGATCCACTATGTATCCTTATCTTCTCAGGAGCACAGGTCTGTACAGATATGCTATTCCAAGGACTTCATAGGATTACCCAAACCTGAAAAGTAAAAACTAGAAACAAAAGGCTTCCCTCTTTAAGCAATGAGTATTTTCCCTTGAAAAAACAAATTCCATAATTATCTGACAAACCTCAAAGCTCGATTATTTATGTTGCTAGATTGTAAAACAATCTGTGATAAACAAAATAATCCTTTGGTGATGCACACAAAATTATTCATTCTAATGTCTGCCCTCAAAATCTATTCTAAAATAAATCACCATAACTACAGGAAGTTAATTAATTCAGACACACCCACACACCAACCTCCAATAACATGTATGGTAAGTGACAATCTCATGCCAAAGAGAATTATACACTGCTTTTGGCACTCACTGGCAGATGACTAGCAGCAGCCAGCTGGTGTAGTAGCTGGACTGAAGATCCCTCTGTTAGTAAGTGCCCATTGTACAGTGTAATCATCTCCCTGCAGATAAAACCAAAACAGTTCTTCATGATCAAACTCCATGAAGAAGATATCTGGACCTTTCCAATTCACTGAAATATTTACAGTATTTTTAGTCCTTTGGTGTCAATTTCAAAATCAGAAAGTAACCACTTAGTCATTGATAAGTTGAACCTTTCAGGGTTTGATCAATAGTTTGTGAGAAGCCATTAGTATTAGCTCATAATGTCACTTTAAAACAGTCTCTTTATAACAGCTTTCCAATTTGTAAGTGCTTCCTGAACAATAAATTATGCATTCCTATGGGGGTATCATCAATTCATCGATTAAAGCAGGAGTGAGATAAAATACTTGCTGAGATTGTGTGGGTTGGTAAGGTGTGAACATGAGGTAGAAGGAGCTCCCAACTCTCGACAGACTGTACAAAAGCTCTCTGTGTAAGTGTACTGGACTTTGAGGCTGTTTTGGAGTTAATATTAGTTAATAATTCTCAATTTTATTTTACTTCTTATCATTATTACCACAATAATTCTGTGTTAGTATAGCACATCAGGTCACATATCTCAGAAAGTATTTCATGTATGTTGAACTATTTTAGAGTGTAATGACTATACTTAGGTCCTATACAGGTTATAGGAACAATTTGATTCTTCCCCAGTCCTTCCAAACTTTACAACACCCTGTCAGTGGGTCACAACCAACATTTTATTTCCTTATTGCACATAGCTGTCGCATTTTTCTACTGGAAAATGAAGAAGGCAAATACTAAGGCTTTATTGAGTGAATGAAAGAGGACTATTATTATTGTCTAAACCTGAGAAAGAATAATAAAAATGTGACATTAGACATATAGCCAAACCCAGGTGATATGTTTTAAAGGGAGAACCTTTGGTATAAGCAGAGAGAAATAGGCTATCAGTTTAAAAGTCATACAGTCTATGACTTTTAAACTGTGTAGCCTATTTCTCTCTGCTAATACCAAATGTCCTTAGACTATTTGAAGAGTTAGATTTTAAATCTGAGGCCATAGTTGTTGAATTGTTGACTTTTATCCTTGGCAGTGGTGAAGTTTATAGGTATCCTTGAATGCTCAGTAAATGCTTGGTTTTTGAATTTTTGGTTGCTAGCTGAAACTTGTCTGGGTCAGTAAGTTGGACAAAATGGGAGGAGCTCTTGTAGTTCAGTGGGATAGTGTCCTTATCTCTAGATTGAGAGACCTAGGTGCTAGTCACACCCTGCTCCAATAGTATGCAATTACATCTCTGAATGGGTTGATTAGAAAGTATCTGTTAAAAAGGTGGAAAATACTCCTCATCTTTCAGCAGACAGCATTACTAGAACATGTTAAGAGAAACCGGGATAAAGTGATTTCCAGTCTTTGCTGTTACCAATTTAAATATATTTCTCTTTGCTTTACTGCTTATAACAGCTACTGAAATGTGACTTTATGTATATTTGAGTTGAGCTCCACTGTCTTTCCAAGCTGAACAGTTGAAGACCATGTTCAGTACTGTATGTTTAATTTATCATATATCTATAAATTAGACAGGATATGTAAAATTCTTGATTCACCTCCAGAATTCCCAAAGAAGGCATAAGTCAGGAATGTGATAGGATACTTGCCATGTGCTTGGATGAGTGCAGCTCCAACAACATTCAAGAAGCTTGATACTATCCAGGAAAGAACAGTCTGCTTCATTGGCATCACATTCACAACATTCACTTCTCTACCACAGATCTCAGTAACAGCTGAGTGCATCATTGACAAAATGCACTAAGGAAATTCACCATAGTTCATTAGATAACACCTTACAAACTCATAACAACTACCATCTGGACAAGGGCAGCAGATATATAGAAACACCACCTCTCCAAGTCACTCACCATCCTGACTTGGAAATACATCACCATTCAGTCACTGTCATTGGGTCAAAATTCAGGAATTTGCCTTCCTGATAGTGGTTAGACTGCAGCAGTTCAAGAATACAGCTCATCACCATCTTCCCAAGGGGGAATTAGTGCTGGGGAACAAATGTTGGCCAGTCAATGAAGCCCACATTCCCTAAATGAATAGCAAAATGTTTTCTGATTTCATTGTCTTTAGCTAGAAATAGCAACTTCAGTGCAGTTGGTTTCATTAATCTCATTCTGGTCCCTTGGACTTGCCTCAATCTGTGGTCAAGTGATCACAGCAGTCATTTTAGATTAGTATTTGTTCTTCTTAAAAATAATGTTATTTCATGACAGTCTCAGATGTCAAAGTTCTTGGAAATTGGAAATTGAAAATCGATAGCCCATGTTTACCATTATTATAACTTAACAGCTATGTCCTTCACATTTTCCTTGAGCAGCAGTATTATAATTATTTGGTCTCCCACTTCAAGGAGGGTTGCAATTCAGCCCCCACTGCTCATAATTGTTGTTAGGATTATTAACTCACTATAAATGTTGGACTGTAAAATCCTAATGGATTAATCATAATTACTACCACTAGCTGACCCCACCACTTAAGAAACCTCACCTGAATTGGTCCTGAGGGTAAACTAAATTGTATTCCCTGTTTTTCAGGGATTCAGTGATGAATCTGACCTTCATAGGGATGATTCAAATTTAATTTTTGGTCTCAAACATAGAATCATTTTTCTGAGACACTGAGAGAATGGGGACAGGAAGTGAATAACTGACTGGATTACAGTTCTGTCTTTGATCAACCAACCAATCTGAATGATCTTAATTGCAACTCGTTCTTCTCTACTTTATGCTTATTGAGTAGTGACTTTAATGAACTATGCATCTTAAGTGCCTGAAATAGCAGTAAATTAGAATATCTGCAGCTACTCTTACACTTTCAGAAAATGCACAGCCTCATATAGCTTTCACAGAATTACTAAACACAGAGGTGATTATCAATACAAAGCAGCTTTAATCAAGATTGATAAGCCTAGTTAAATTACAAAATAATGAAAAATTAAAATCTATGCTACACAGGTACATTGCAATGATCATTTCCAACAAATGAGAGTCTAATCCTTGATATACAGTGGAGTAGCAATGCAGATAGTTGAATGAGCACATTGGCATTGTGTATGTAGGAACTTTGCTCAAAGGTGATAATTAGATATGTATAACTGGGTTGGTCTTGAGGCTTCAAAATCCTGCGTTGCATTTAGAACACACCCATGATGTAAACTCACTAAAATGGAATCAGTTCGGTAATGTAATTAACAAGGCTCCAAAACATGTAATAAATCTCTCTGTGTGTTCTCCACAGATGAGAAGTTTGTCCTCATGCAGAGTTTCAGTTTGGTATGCCTTTATCACACATCAAACATAAAGAGGTTTTTGCTGAGTTTGAACGTGTCTACTTCCAGTTAATGTGTCACTAGCCAGTGTCCACTAAAGATGATAAATCCTTGAAAGCCCTTGAAAGTGGATCTAATGCATGCATATTGCAGCATTTTGAATGACTTGTCTGACTTTCATATGTCATGTGAGTTTGCCTTGCAACATTATCATGACAATCTAGAAACAGTGTCCTCATATTCATTAGTATTCGTTGAATTTATTAAGTCCAACTCACACAATTGAACTGCTTTAGTAACATCATGTATGCCCAAGTAAATAGAGTTGCCACGTAATCCCAGCTAAGCCTTACACATGTCTTTATTGAGTTGCATGAGAAATTTGTGTTTGATTGTCACCCAACCTCTTGCCCCTTGCACTTTTCCAATAAATAGATGATACATGTGCTATTTTTTAATTAGCAGCTGCATGTAATAGTTTCCTTACATGTCTTCTGTTACGACACGGGGTAAACTCGTCTACTAATTTAAATCAGACACACAGAAAAGATCACCTTGTGCTATAATCTATTAAACTTTGAGTGGCAAAGAACTATCCCAAATATCACTATTTAAAGAAATGTTTAACGGTGTTATTCTTTAAGTCCAAGAGAGAACATTAGGCAACAACTGTTTACAAGTCCTTTCTCTTAAATCTATCTTTTATCTCCCACTCTACAATACTGGTCCAATTTTTTAAAAACCTGTTTAAGATTTGCAAAAAAAAGTCATGTTTGAAAACCAGCCAGTTGAGTCAGTTCTCCTTTGTAGATTTTCCTGGGTCATCTTTTCTTCGGTCTTCTGCTACACAATTTTTCTTATGGACAGGAGAGCTATTCTGGTAGCAGTCTGTTGGTACTTGGCTGCTCTTTGCTGTTCTAGCCAATGGTTCAAAATACCTGATCTTATATACCCCAAAACATTGGACCATCTCATTGGTTTGATGTCATCAAAACATTAAAATTCAAATTCAATTAGATTTTAGTATCTTGGGGCATAATTTAAACTGGCTGATTTTGAATTTGTTGTGTACCATGGCAACGCAGCTCCAGCTTTCTTTGCTTTTAAATTGTTCAGCACATTCTGTGCTTTTAGTCAGTCCTTGCTAGCTTTCACTCTCTTTTAAAGGTACAGTGCACACTTACATCTTCATAACACTTCACAAGCCTAAGCCTGCAGTCAAATCCACTTTAAAATGGAGCAGTTGAATTTTCCTTGATGTCTTGGTTGAGAAATCGGTTAGGGAGCTCTCTTTAACTATCTGCTACAAACCTACTTTCACTTTATATGTGTTGGATCTGAGTCATTTGTTCACCATGCCAGATTGTTGCTGAAATGGGGTGCATAAAAGCCATCTTGCTGGACAATGGATTAGATCACTTCTTGCTGTATGTTGTGCAGTTCTGAATGAATATAAGGCTGTAAATGTTGGTCCTGACAAATATCCAGTTTACTTCAAATTAACCTAAAAAAAGCAAGGTCTCCCAAAAGTGTGAGCTACAGATGGAGAACTGTTTAACACTGCTCCTATGCAGTCACAGCATAAATGGCATTCCCCACTGACAGGATACAAATAGGTAATATGACATATGAATTTCAGTGCCAGTATGATGCTCGATATGTAAGCCATACATCACAAAGATTGGGGGTGGATCATATCAAAAGCATTTCCCTTTGGCTGTTCATAACAGCAATGAACTCATCATATGCAACAGACCATGATTGCAAATCTCAAAAGTGCCCAACTTTGGATGTGGTTTTGCTATTGGACAACATTTGTTACACAATCCTGAGTGTGTGAAGAATTATACTGACAACGAATTTAGGATTATCAGTTCATCCTGCAGTTCAGCACGTTTAAGTGAATTGGAAGCTACGTATATTAATTCACACAGCCCTGTTCTTTGTAGACAGAGGAGAATGCACATACTTTTATGACCACAGATCATAATCCTGGATCACTACGAACATTTCAAACTTTTTCATTCTGGCATGTATATTTTAAGTAAGACTGCTACAGTGTCTGTGGACATAAATTCAGTAATTGCCTGGGAACAGAAACCTGGAATGTTATACCTGATGTCACGGAAACTTCAAACGAATGTACTTCAAAGGAGAACAATGCATTAATGAATGAACTGCAATCTCCTGAAAGTTATTTTTAATTATTTTGTGGGACGTGGGGCTTTGCAGGTTGGCCCAGCATTTATTGCTCACCCCTAATTGCCCTAGTTGATGGTCAGCTGCCTCCTTGAATGCAGTCCATGTACCTTAAGAAAACCCATAATGCCTTTGGGAAAGAAGTTCTAGGATTCTGACCCAAGGCCACTGAAGGGACAGCAATATTTTTCAATCAGAATAATGTGTAGCTTGGAGTGGAATTTGTCAGTGATGTTGTTTCCATCTCCTTGCTGTACCCTGTCCTTCTAGATGGCAGTAGTCATGGGTTTGGAAGGCATTGACTAAGAAGACTTGATGAATTTCTGCAGAGCACCTTGTAAGTGGTACATACTGCTGATAGTGAGCACCAGTGATCGAGGAATTGCATATTTGTGGATGCAATGTCAATTAGGCAGACCACATAGTCCCAGAAGGTTTCAAGCTATTTGAGTGTTGTTAAAGTTGCATTCACCCAAGCAAATGAGAAGTACTTCATCACACTGTTCACTTGTAGATATTGCTGCAAATGTCCTTCTGACCTATTCATGTAGCCATTTATATTCCTCGTCTAGTTTAGTTTCTGATCAATGGTAGCATCCGTAATATTGAAAGGAGGATATTCAGGAAAGGTTAAGTGATTAAATGTCAAGGGGCGATGGCTAGATTCTCTCCATTTGATGATACCATTGCCTGGCACTTGCCCCTTCTCAGCTTCAAACTGGATACTATTCAGATCTTGCTACATTTGGACATGGACTTCTGAAATATCTAAGGAATCATGAATGGTACTGAACATTGTGCAGACATCATCAAGGATCCTTACTTCTAACTTTACAAATGGAGAGAAAATCATTGATGAAGCAGCTGAAGATGATTGAGCCTAAGACACTACCCTGACAAACTCCTGCAGAGATGTCTTGGAGCTGAAATGACTGACCTCCAACAACCAAACCATCTTCCTTTGTGCTAGGCACGACTCCAACCAGTGGTGAGATTTTTATTGCCTGATTCCCTTTGACTCTAGTTTTGCTAGGGTGCCTCGATGCCACATTTAGCCAAAAGTAGTCTTGACGTCAAGAGCAGTCTCTCTTACCTGATGTTTGGAAATCAGCTCTTTTTTCTATGTTTGAACCAAGGCTATAATGAGCTCAGGAGCTGAGAAAACCTCTTGGAACCCAAAATGAGTGTACATGCTATTGTTAAAACAACTACTGCTTGATAGCACTAGTAACGATACTTACTATTACTTTCCTGATGATCATGAGTTGTCCCAAACTGTACATATACTGGGGAAAAGGTCAGCTGTCTAGCAATCGATACAGTTTGGGTCTTCCTCTTTTAAGCATACACCAAGAAAACAGGTTAAAAGCAGTTCAACGCTGGCGTGTATGCACTAGTGGAAGATGGTGTGCTAGTGAACTGAGAACTGATGTGTGCCTGTGGGCTATGTGGCTCACGTACCAGCTTGAGTACAAAAACTAGTGTGCTGTGAAAGTCATGATTAAAGAACCATCTACTAGTCACCCCTACATTGCTTTGAGTGACAGTAACCAACTAGCTAGCAAGCAGATCGTACAGAAATGGGACAAAAGGATTTCAATGAACCTGCAAAACCAAGAATCAGGATTTGCTTCATGAACAAAGTGACTAATCGGTCTGCTGCTACAGGTCATAGAAATGCGCTTTTGCAATTGCTAGCCTGTATAACTCCAGTTAGATGCGGAAGTGTTATGCTAATTATTCTATTGTTGCAAGATTGACACTTTGTTGTGCACGGTCAGTTTGACAGCAGGAAAACTGTGTTATACTTCAAATGAAAACAAATTATATGTGTGCATTTCACATACCTTCACAATCTCTTTTCATCTCTTCCATTTTGACTGAGTATCCCAAATTCTGTGTATTTTGTTCCCATTTTACAATATCTTTGTCAATAAAAGGCAAAAGCAGCTTAAAAGCAATTAATATCTATACTAATCCAAATGCTGCAGCGTTACACATTCTCTCAAGATCTATTCAGAAGGCAAAAAAAAGTCTCTCAGAAGCCTGCCAAGAGACTAATAATGTAGCCATGATGCAATAATAATAGCTGGCCATATGATCCTTCTGTGAAGAAATGAGATGCTTTTATTCCCTGTGCCCATTAAAGTATCTTCAGTTCCTCATGATAATTGTGGAGTTCTAAAGTTCAAAGTGTTTCAGGTTGCTCAGTTACAATCTTTATTCAACAGGGTTTTTGGCAAACAGACAAAAGAAAAATTTATAATATCAGATCTGACAACTGCTTTTAGCATCCTTATTCTTGGTTCATATAAAAAACACAAATGTATTTATGAAGCGTAATACTTCTACTTATTATTTATTACCAGAGTGTAACCTGACAAATGTTTGCTCTTTTTCTGCAGCATTTGAAGATTTTCCAGTAATCATCTCTTTTACCATTTAACAAGTATTTGAGATAGTACTCAAAATAAATAAACTAAACATTTAACAAGAAAATGAAGGTTGATTTTAAATGCTTGCAATGAGTGCTGTAGTTTAAGCATAGCTCGATTAAGACACTTCAATCAGCTATAACGTATCTCAGCATATGATTTGAATAATTCAATTTTAATTTTAGTAACAATATCATCTTTAACATCATCAATTATTGTAAATGCAGTAAATCAAAACATTTGTCATACTAAGTGGGTGAATATTGGCAAAACTGTAAAGAAAGAAAGTGTTATACAAAGATAAATTTGGTATTGTCAATACTCCACAATAAGATAAAAGAGCAGCTTGATCATATGGGGTGGGGTGGGGAGGAGAGGGGAGGGAAAGCTGCTTGAATTTCCCTCTCCATTTCTACAATACATTGTCCACTTACACATTTATTGCCTCCAATAATGTACTGATTATGAACACTGAATGAATTAGTTTCCCTAAAATAATTGCCTTGACGGGTCCTGTGTTTAGTTCCCCTTGAACCTTTTTTTATTGATGGCCTGCTTAACAATAAAAGGATTTCACTTCGCAGTATGTGCTGATAAAATGGTTCATTCCAGCTAAGTTACAGTGAATCGTCACTCCTATTAGTGATTTCAGCATGTTGTTGTATCCAAACCTGAAGCAGATGAACTCTTAAATTCTATACTCTTACTTTGGTCTTTATTATTTAAATAACATTTATCCAGTTTACTCTATATGTACTGTGGACAGGCATTGACTGTGCTAACAGCACAATTGAATAAGTCTGGAACAATTGAATAAGTCTGGGCTGAAGTTTCCCATATTAGCACAATTCCCTCTCCTTGATCATTATCACCATCTTTTCCTTTTTAACCCAATGTCTTGCATAATTTCATAAACCCTGTTATTTCTTTTAGAACATTTAATTGCATTAAAGGAAATCCCAAAGTCTTCTTTGTGACTATCAATAGTGAAAGAGTGGTGAAAAGAGGAGTAAAGCTGATTAGGGGACAAAAGGGTATTTACACAAAGAGCTTTTACCTGCAAGGGCACATGCTGCTGAGACAATAGTAGTTGAGGAACAAGCTCAGTCGCTAGAAGAATTTAAAATTGATGAGGAGAATGTATTGAGTTAAAGTTGAAAAGAACCGGGACTAGATGAAGTATGACCAAGAATAATGAAGGAAGTAAGAGTGAATTTGCGGAGGCTGTGCAAATTATCTTTCAATCTTCCACGAGTTTAGTATGGTGCCAGAATTGCAAAAAAGTTATAAAGATTGATTTGTCAGTTACATATCAGTCATTCTATCTGAAGTGGTGGGAAAACTTCCTGAAACAGTTATTGATAGAATTAATAGTCAATGGAAACATGTGGATTAATTTGATAATCAATGGAAGAGTCAGCATAGATTTGCTAATGGAAAATCATATCTAATTAACCTGCAGAAGTTCTTTCAAGAGGTGACTGAGAGGTTGATGAGAGGAAGACTATTTTTGTGATATACATGGACTTCCAAAAGGCACTTGATACAGTACCATATAACAGATTTGTGAGGAAATTAATAGGTCATAGAATAAATGAGAGCGTAGCAATATGGAAATAAAATTGGCTGAGGGATAGGAAATAGAGAGTAATAGTGTAAAACCAAAACAGAAATTGCTGGAGAGTAATAGTTAAAAGGTATTTGTCAGGCTGGAAGAAGCCTAAGGAATTTCCAGGGAATTCCACCAGGGTCATTATTGGGACTATTGCTTTACCGGGTAAATATAAGTGATATAGATCTTGGTGTGCAGGGGACAATTTCAAAGCATGCCAACAATGTTGTGGTTCTGCTCGCCGAGCTGGAAGTTTTTGCTGCAAACGTTTCGTTCCCTGGCTAGGGAACATCATCATGCTGTTGGAGCCTCGTGTGAAGCGCTGCTTTGATGTTTCTTCCGGTATTTATATTGGTTTGTTCTTGCCGCTTCCGGGTGTCAGTTTCAGCTGCAGTGATTTGTATGTGGGGTCCAGGTCGATGTGTCTGTTGATGGATGTTCTTGCCGTTTCCGGGTGTCAGTTTCAGCTGTAGTGGTTTGTATATGGTGTCCAGGTCAATGTGTCTGTTGATGGAGTTTGGGGATGAATGCCATGCTTCTAGGAATTCTCTGGCTGTTCTCTGTCTGGCTTGTCCTATGATAGTGGTGTTTTCCCAGTCAAATTCATGTTGCTGGTTGTCTGAGTGTATGGCTACTAGAGATGGCTGGTCGTGTCTTTTTGTGGCTAGCTGATGTTCATGGATGCGGATTGTTAGCTGTCTTCCTGTTTGTCCTATATAGTGTTTTGTGCAGTCCTTGCATGGTATTTTGTAAACTACGTTAGTTTGGCTCATGCTGGGTATTGGGTCCTTTGTTCTAGTGAGTTGTTGTCTGAGCGTGGATGTTGGCTTGTGTGCTGTTATGAGTCCTAAGGGTCGCAGTAGTCTGGCTGTCAGTTCTGAGACGTTCCTGACGTATGGTAGAGTGGCTAGTCCTTTTGGTTGTGGCATGTCCTCGTTCCTCGGTCTATCTCTTAGGCATCTGGTGATAAAGTTGCATGGGTATCCGTTTTTGGCGAATACCTTATATAGATGTTCCTCTTCCTCTTTTCGCAGTTCTGGTGTACTGCAGTGTGTTGTGGCCCTTTTGCACACTGCAGTACACCAGAACTGCGAAAAGAGGAAGAGGAACATCTATATAAGGTATTCGCCAAAAACGGATACCCACGCAACTTTATCACCAGATGCCTAAGAGATAGACCGAGGAACGAGGACATGCCACAACCAAAAGGACTAGCCACTCTACCATACGTCAGGAGCGTCTCAGAACTGACAGCCAGACTACTGCGACCCTTAGGACTCATAACAGCACACAAGCCAACATCCACGCTCAGACAACAACTCACTAGAACAAAGGACCCAATACCCAGCATGAGCCAAACTAACGTAGTTTACAAAATACCATGCAAGGACTGCACAAAACACTATATAGGACAAACAGGAAGACAGCTAACAATCCGCATCCATGAACATCAGCTAGCCACAAAAAGACACGACCAGCTATCTCTAGTAGCCATACACTCAGACAACCAGCAACATGAATTTGACTGGGAAAACACCACTATCATAGGACAAGCCAGACAGAGAACAGCCAGAGAATTCCTAGAAGCATGGCATTCATCCCCAAACTCCATCAACAGACACATTGACCTGGACACCATATACAAACCACTACAGCTGAAACTGACACCCGGAAACGGCAAGAACATCCATCAACAGACACATCGACCTGGACCCCACATACAAATCACTGCAGCTGAAACTGACACCCGGAAGCGGCAAGAACAAACCAATATAAATACCGGAAGAAACATCAAAGCTGCGCTTCACACGAGGCTCCAACAGCACTGATGATGTTCCCTAGCCAGGGAACGAAACGTTTGCAGCAAAAACTTCCAGCTCGGCGAGCAGAACCACAACAACGGATACCCGAGCTACAAATCTTCAATCAGATTTTAAATGCCAACAATACCAAACTTGATTCTGGATTAGAGGTGCTGGAAAAGCACAGCAGTTCAGGCAGCATCCGAGGAGCAATAAATTCAACGTTTCAGGCAAAAGCCCTTCATCAGGAATGCAGGCAGAGTGCCTGAAGGGTGGAGAGATAAATGAGAGGAGGATGGGAGTGGGGAGAAAGTAGCATAGAGTACAATAGGTGAGTGGATGGAGGGGATGAAGGTGCTAGGTTAGGGAGGAGGGTGGAGTAGACAGGTGGAAAAGAAGATAGGCAGGTAGGACAAGTCATGGGGACAGTGCTGAGCTGGAAGTTTGGAACTGGGGTGAGGTGGGGGAAGGGGAAATGAGGAAACTGTTGAAGTCTACGTTGATGCCCTGGGGTTGAAATACCAAACTTGAGACAATTGTACATTATGAGGAGGAATACATGGAACTTCAGAAGTACATTGACAAGTTGGTGAAGGGAGAGGATAAGTGGCAGATGAAGTTTAATGTGAAAAAGTATGAGGTGATACACCTTGGTATAAAGAACATGGAGAGACTGTATAAAATAAAAGGTACCATTCCAAAGGGTATGCAGGAACATCTAGACCTGGGTGTACATTTGCATAAATTGTGACCAATGTACACAGCTGTCAATAAAGCACTCCGTATTCTAGGGTTCATAAGTAGAGGTATAGAATACAACAGCAGGGAAGTTATAACAGATGCTGGTTAGACCCAGCTGGAGCATCATGTAAAGTTCTGGTCATCACAATCTAGAAAGCTATGAATGCATCGGTAAGAGTGCAAAACAGATTTACAAGAATGGTTCTGGGGATGTGACCCTTCAGTTATCAGGATAGATTAAAGAAGTTGGTATTGTTTTCTTTAGAGAGACAAAGACTAAGAGAAGATTTGTTAGAAGTTTTTAAAATCACGAGAAGTCTGGATAGTCAGAAACTGTTTCCACTCATAAATGGATTGAGACCAAAAGGCAGAATTTTATACTGGTTTGTCAGAAGTGAATGTGAGATGAGGTAAAACGTTTTCACTTGACGATGAATTAGGGTAAAGCATGCATTAATTGGATGTATAGTGGAGGTAGGTTCAATTGAGACATTCAAGACGGTTTTGGCTGATTGTTTCTATATAAGTAATGTGTAGGGTTTTGAGAGAAAGGCAAGATGTTGTCACTAAGTTAAAATGCTTTGGGAGCCTGTGCATACATAATAGGCTGAATGTAAAAGTGTAGCACTGGAAAAGCACAGCCGATCAGGCAGCATCCAAGGAGCAGGAGAGTCAACATTTCAAGTATAAGCACTTCATCAGGAATGCTGAGGAGCTTATGCTTGAAACGTCGACTCTCCTGCTCCTCAGATACTGCCTTCCTGGCTGTGCTTTTCCAGCACCACACTTTTAAACTTTGACCTCCAGCATCTGCAGTCCTTGCGGTCTCCTCCACAATAGGTTGAATAGCCTCCTTTTGCATCATTAAAATTCTGTGATGGTATTTTGAGTCGTGTCTAAAGCACCTGCTGACTATACCCAGATATTCTTGGAATCATTCCTTTATTATAGGTTTCCAATTCCTAGTAACATCGTCAGGGGTCCTCACTCCTGTTGGTTATGATTCTCCTTTGCACTTTCTGCCTGTACCTTGGTCTCTATTGAAATTGTGATTATTTATGTTGAATACTGTTGAATATCCTGTTTGAACGAGAAAGATTGCTGAGACTGAATGTTTTCCCAGAAATTGTTTAAAACTTTTGATATCTGTACCAAAAGCATATTTCTTTCTGAAAATTTAACTACATTTCATACTAGGAGTCTATCCATGTTCAACAGCTCAGCACAGTTTACTAATTTAAATCAATTATTGAGTTGAAAATAAACAAATAGATTATCTTCAATCTTGAATGTAGTTTACTAAATTCCATTGTAAAGTATTCGATGGAAAAACTGCCTACCTTTCTAACTTAATTAAAGTTCAACAAAGGCTCATAAGCATTTAACAAATCATCTTTCTTGTATGTTTTTTTTTACAAATGTTTGTGGACTGTCCAGACCTTCCTTGATGATCTAAAATGTGAATTTAGGTTGTTGTCAGAAGCAACATGTATATGTAGATTTTTATTAACCACAAAATGGTTTTTCAATTTAAAATAACATAACAAAATGGTTTTAGATTTTTTTTTGACACTTTGAACTTGAACTGATGCTTTGCTGAGTTGGTTGCATTTAGAGATAAGAGAAAAACAATGGAGTTTTCATAATATGAATCATAAGCCAGTGATTTGGTATTTGAGCTAACCTTGAACTAGCAAGCATGGGATGCATCAAACAATTTGTTTCTCAGGGAGTATCATTGGATTAGCCTGCTGTCAATCATGTCACCATATTACAGATGATTGGACTTTTCTTGTAATTAAGAACCCTTTCCCAGGAAATACCATTGGATTAACCTGATGTAAATCATGTCACCTTACTACATTTGATTGGTCTTTTTTGTAATTAAGGCTGTGCTGGCTCTTAAAAAAACTTATAAATAATATGTAATTTTCTAATGTAATTGCATAATTTTGCCAAATCGTCTTTCTTGTTTTTTTTTCACAAATGTTTGTGGACTATTGAAACCTTCCTCATTGACCAATTCTTGAGCAGGTAGCTCTAAGCATACTTTATATCTGATCCCACATCTAGTAGGAAGCAAACCTGCTGAGGTTAAACCTTATTTTTCCTTTTGTAAAAATGTAACCCATGTCCATAAAAGTGTTTAATTTTTCTATTAATCATAAGGTTCAGCTTCACAGAACATCCATGCGAAACTGTATCCAACATTTTACACCTGGCTTCAGCTATTCTTCTCAAAAGTAACAACCTTCTGACTGTAATGAACTTATCATATTCCTGTCTTCACCTCTTCAAAACCATGTCTGACAAAGAAAGGTGTTTTGTTTTCTAAAACCAAAAGAACTGTGGATGCTGTAAATCAGGAACAAAACTGGAAGTTACTGGAAAAGCTCAGCAGGTCTGGCAGCATCTATGAAGAAAAATCTGAGTTAACGTTTCAGGTCCAGTGACCCTTCCTTAAGACTTGCGGAGCTTTTCCAGCAACTTTTGTGTTTTAGTTTCTGTCTCACTGACTAATTTGAATCTGATTCGACATTGGTAGCAGAGATGGTTTTGAGTCAAATCACAGATGGTCAAATCGGATCTGGATCAGTCAGTGAGACAGAAACCAAGGCAGCTTTCTTTGGCAACAGAGCTTTTTTAGTTATAGAGTCTTTTAATCAACCTACTTAGACATTACTACACACCTCTGGAGGAACTCGAACCTGAACCTGGGTCTACTGGCTCAGATGGTAGGCACATCACTGCAGCGCTACAAGATCCCTTCATTGTACAGTCTTGCAGCTCCTCCACACATTAGTTCCATCTATTCCCTATTTATTGCTACCCAATATTTCATTAATCAAATAATCCCAATAACCTAAAGTATTGTGTGTATTCACAATAACCAAAGGTACCTTGAAAGCAATCTTAAAAGGTTCTCACACTTTTTAAATCTTTTTCATGTTCACATCTCATTTATTAGACTATCCAATTTATTTCTGTTCAAGTTAAAATTAAGATATTTGATTGTGAGCAAAGTTCTGAACATTGTTTATTTTATTTAAGGGCTACCTTATTTTACATTTAAAGGATGCACCTGAAAAGTTCTGTTCCTCCTCATCAAAGTGTAATATCAAGCCAACTATGTCTGCCAGTTCCATTTTAATTTAAGCAGGTTTAAAATTGATGTCCTCCTTCATTCCACATTTGTGCTGTGTCATCAGTTTTGTTTCTTTAGGATTCCAGATTGCCTTATCTGTAGACAAGAGGAACTTTATAAGTAATTGCTAGGCAAACTCAATTTGTTTCTGTTTGCCTAGCTTTTAAAAAAAAATACATCAGCCTTTACTCAAATATGGGAAACAATTAAGCACTATAATACAAGACAAACTGTCAATTTATTTGTAATTTGTCAACTAATATTCTATGAGACTCCATGTTATTTTGCTTCAGAAGTAAGGAGGCAGTACTGGCAAAGGTTGATTAAATTACATAATATGGCAGCAGAGGATTACAGAAGTCAATAAATTAATCTCAGAGAGTTTGATGACCAACAAATAATTTGAACCTTGGTTCTGCCTGTTATGAGTCATTTTGATTGCTCCTTGTAATTCAGATGGTATCATGAATGATGAAATAATAGTTCAAATAAAATATACCCTTTGGCTAAATTTTAAAAGGAAATACAGCCTTAATTGTTTCCTACATACTGCAAAGACCAAACAGTGCAAATGCTGAAAATCCAATATATAAAGAAATGTTGGATATGTTAGAAATACTCAGGAGGTCAGCCAGTATCAGTGGAGTGAGAAACAAAATTAAACTTTGGGTTGATAACTCTGAACAGCTCTCTGTAGATGTTGACTGGCCTGCTTACCAATCCAGCATTTCCTGTTTCTATTCTCTATATGAAAGCAAGATTTTTTTCAGAATATAAACAATGGACTTTTAGTTGCAACTTTTTAAAATTGTTGACAACTATTCAAATTTTGTAATGGTACAGCATAGTAGTCAATCATATATGTGTACACATAGAAAACACTATCCAAATTATCAAATCAGCATTGTAAAAGGATTACCACAAATATTTAAGTGCCAAACTCTGCTAAAAGCCATGAACTACCAAGTGTACTCTTGAACTGAAATAGCTTTAGATGCAGAGAGTATTTGGACCAGTGTATATAATCAATATTCAGTCCTGGTTTTTAAAATCATATATTTGCTCCCTTTACCTGTATATTTTTTCACAAATTATGTTCATACTCTTAATGGAAGCCACAGGATCCTGCCCGAAACATCAACTCTCCTCCTCCCCAGATCCTGCCTGACCTGCTGTGCTTTTCCCAGCGCCACACTTTATTGACTCTGACTCTCCAGCATCTGCAGTCCTCACTATCTCCTAATCACCTATGGTTTACCAACTGCAATTGAGTCCTCTAATTTTGGTGACACTGCGGTATCTCCACGGATTGTGTAATTACAGTGTTTCATGTTGACAAAATACAATTTCAATGTTTGTATATACCTTAGGTAAGGGCTGAGGCTAGGGAGGAGAGTCCTTCATGGTAGCCTCAGCATGGACTTTACAACTCTACAACTGAAACTGAAAATAAGGATTGTCGGGACCTTTATTAGAACGTAGACCATAGAACATTACAGCACAGTACAGGCCTTCAATGTTGCGCCGCCCTGTCTTACTAATCTGAAGCCCATCCATCTACACTATTCCATTTACATCCATATGCCTGTCCAATGAAGACTTAAATGAACTTAAACTTGGCGAAGTACTACCATTGCAGGCAGTGCATTCCATATCCTTATTACTCTCTGAGTAAAGAAACTACCTCTGACATCTGTCTTATACCTATCTCCTCTCACTTTAAAGCTGTGTCCCCTCGTGTTTGCCTTCCCCATGCTTGGAAAAAGGCTCTCCCTGTCCACCCTATCTGACCCTCTGATTATCTTGTACGTCTCTATTAAGTCACCTCTCAACCTTCTTCTCTCTAGCAAGAACAGCCTCAAGGCCCTTAGCCTTTCCTCCTAAGACATTCCCTCCATACCAGGCAACATCCAAGTGAATCTCCTCTGCATCCTCTCCAAAGCTTCCACAGCCTTCTTATAATGCGGTGATCAGAACTGTACACAATATTCCAAGTGTGGCCGCACCAGAGCTTTATACAGCTGCAGCATAAGCTCCTGGTTCCGGAACTCAATCCCTCTATTAATAAAGGCTAAAACACTGTATGCCTTCTTAACAACCCTGTAAATCTGGGTGACAATTTTCAGGGATCTGTGTACATGGACACCGAGATCCCTCTGCTCATCTGCACTCCCTAGAATCCTACCATTAGCCCAGTACTCTGCATTCCGATTACTCCGTCCAAAGTGTATCACCTCACACTTGTCCACATTAAATTCCATTTGCCACCTCTCAGCCCAGCTCTGCATCCTATCTATATCTCTCTGCAACCTACTACATCCTTCATCACTATCCACAACTCTACCTACCTTAGTGTCATCTGCAAATTTGCTAACCCACCCTTCTTGTTTAATCTTTATTTTCCTTTTTTTGTCAGGTCCTTTTGCCTCCCAGGGCAGGAGGGGCAGTGTTTGTGTTGTACTGTTAATGAAGTTCTGTGTCAGGATGTCTGCCTGTCTCTCATCTCTTTGTTTTTCACCCTCACCATCTCCCTGGCTCTGACCATCTCCCATAGCTAGAAAACACAAAGATTTTTCTAGAACCTGCCCAACATTCAATAGGATTGTGGCTGAGTGAACATTCCTCACCTTCACTTTCCTGCTCTTTCCCTGTAAGTCCTACTGATCAAGAATCATTCTATTATGGCCTTAAATGTACACAAGGCCTCTGCCCCCACAGTTCTCTCTGGCAAGGAGTTCCAAAGGCTCACACCACTCAGAGAAATTCCTCCTCATTTTCAGCTTTAAATTGGCGCTCCTTTATTCTGAGACGATGCCCTCTGGTCCTTTACCGTCTGATGCGGGGAAACATCCTCTCAGCATTTACCCTGTCAAGCCCCTTAAGAATGTTTCAATGAGATCACCTCTCATTCTTCTAAACTCCAATGAGTTGAGTTCCAAAATGTTTTACCTTTGCTCTTAAGGCAATCCCTCCACAGCAGGAATTATCCTGATTTCACTTCTAAATTGTCCAATACTAATTTGAAACATTAAGCCATCCTTTTCTGAATTCCTCACACAAGGACAGTTTCTGAAATTTATGAGAACTGGACAATTTCATTCTGCAGCAATGGTGTGATGATGTGGGTATGATCTCAATATGATCACATTAGTTGGCCACATTTGATCACATAATATATTGAGTGGGTAGAGCTCAATCCCATTTTCAATTGAGCCACTAATGGCTTGCTAATATTAACAGCCTAATCAACTGAAGCAACACATCAAGCTCAGCATGTGAAACATGCCAGGTGAGAACATCAGTTTTTTTCACGTTTAACATTAAAGGCAGATATAGAGGATATTGGCTCTGCACATGACTTCAGCAGGATACACTATGGATAGTCTAGAATCTTTGACATTATCTGAAGTCTTATGAATTATATTATCTGTAAACTGATAGCGTCTGGTAATATCTCATAATTGCAACATTATGCCCTATGGTATATGAGATTTATTATTTCTGTTGGCAATGTATCTACTAGTGAGCAAGAGAATAAGATAAAGGCGAGATAGGAGGCCAGATTAACATTGTTACAGTCACAGCCAGGTTATAGTTCAACAATTTTATTTGATAGCACTGGCTTTCGGAGCATTGCTCCTTCATTAACATAAGTATGGTCAAAGCAAGTGCATGCAGGAGCTCAATCTGTGGAATAAAGGTTGCATTAGCCAGAGAGGTAAAGATGGAACCGTACCCAGACAATTGAGTATATAGGGTAGACATGCAGATGAATAAGCGATGCAACCTTGAGGAGGCCTCAGTTTTCCAATGCGATTGTGTTAGTGTGTGTAATGGTGAATGTAGTTGTGTGTTTAGGATTGGTGTGGGGTGGGTGAGTGTGTTTGTGTGCGTGGGTGATAGTGTGTGTGTGTGTGTTTTTAGTGTGGGTGGCTGGTGAAGGAAGCATTCAGTGTTGGCTACACTGAAAGTCACAGTGGTTTTGAAAATTTTGATTCCATCTCATCCCAAGCCGCATATAGGTCCGAGTGCATTACCCAGCCTGCCATGCACCATTGTCCAAAAGTCTTTATATTATCAAGTTCAAACATACAGGGCAATTCATAACCTTCCCCACTGACTGCAATAGTCAGACACAAAGACCCAGAGGCTTTGCTGCCATGGTGGGATTTCACAGGGTGTGAGGCACAACTGATTATTCTCATGTAGCTATAGAGTACAGTGGGCTAGCCAAGGTATTCAATGACAAGACAACTCCCATTCAATCAACATATAATTCGTCTTCAACCTGCATGGAAGGAGCAGCCATGACTGCTATTTTCTCAGGAACTTGTAGGTGCCAGCGATGTTTATATGACCAGATGCATTTGAAGGATGATGACTGAGTAACCAGGAGTACCCATTGAAGCAGTGGCTGCAGACACCTGTCCAAATTCCAAGACTGATCCCAGTGCCAAAATAATTAGAAGGAGTTGGTGATATAGGGACTATCTAACTGGAGCAGTAGTCCAGAGTGGCAGGCTAATGTTCAATAGACAGTGGCTTGAATCTACCATGGCAGATGGAGAAATTTAAATTCAATAAAGTTTTGAAGTAAAAGCTAGAGGGCTGGTCAGAACAACTTGAAGAAATCTCATTGACTGAAAATCTACATAGCGGCCATTAGATGGCCAACTGGTTTCTTAAAGGTGCTGAAAGTTGATCATCCACACATCTACAACTGAGAAACTCCCATCCATTGCAACAGACCACAAACTTCAACTTTTCTGTACCTTTCATACTAAATTCATTTATCATTTTGAGACCTAAATGAATTACCCTCAACATTCTAAAGTCAAGACAATACAAACAAAATGTGTGGAACTTCCATAATTGGATCCCATGAACTCTTGATATAATTTTAATGAATCTTTTCTGTATACTGTCCAAAATCAGTTTACAGAATCTGTTGCCTTACTCCATGGCATTTTTCATGGTGTCAGGTATTTAGCTGAGCAGAAGCCAGTTAATACCCATCCAAATTAATACCCACTAAAAGGTCTCATCCAGATATCACTGGTGTTAGACCACAACAAGCCACCTTCCTATGTTTGTTTGCAGGTTTGTGTAACAACACCTCATTGAAAAGCATTCAGTGCCAAATCGAGGAAAATCAACTACTGGTATTGTTGTTAACACCTTCCTCCACAACCCCCTTTCTGCCATCACTTGTATGTCCTTGATCTGAGGCCTTGTGTGATGTAGAACCCCACTTGCATTGGCCTCATTGATTTCTACAGACGCATCGAAGTACTGATTAGCCAGCAGCTCTCAGCAGTCAGGATTTCCACCTCCATCACCAGGATGTTCGATACCCGAGGAATCCGAGATGGCGAAGTGACACAAGATGTGACAGATTTTAATTTTTGACATTTATTTGAAAACACAATACATTAAGAGCCAGGGTACCATAATATGAACCACAATGAATGTAATTAAAGCATATGCATTTCATACTACAAAATTGCACTGCTTGTATTTTGTTATCTATTTATTTTGTGTTCGGTAACTAACAACAAAGGCAACATGTATGAGAAAAAAGTAATAAAACTGCAGGTGCTATGGAAGCTAAAACATGTTTTGAAAATTTTATAATTGCTGAAAACTGGAATTATTTATGTTTTCAAAAATAAGAAGATGGATGCAAAAAAGTAGGAAGTCAAAAAATAGCTATTTGAATGTACATTTTGTGGTTTCAATCAGGAAATTGTTATATGTTGTACATACTCCCGGTTACAAAAGTATGTTGAAGGTGTTAAAGATCAGGGAATTAAGAGGTGCTGTCAAAAGCACACTTCCTGTGTTGCACCAGTGATGGATGGAGAGAATGCTTAAGATGACGGATATCGGGCAGGTGTCAGGTTAAGCAGCCAGAAAGTAAAGGCAAACAAATTACATTAGTTTTCTCCAGTAATATGCTGGTTAATTTTTCATGTGCAAATTTTCTTTGTGAACTATTTGATGAATTGTTGACATATCTACTTTTAAGTGTTGTTGGTTTAAAAATAATGTATTAGGCAATTAACCACCCAAGGAAATTAAAACACTCCATGTTTGCTTTAAATATATTACTCATTCCACGACAATAAACCGATGACTTGATTTTTTGTCTATGTAACAGTTGGAGGATGATATTATAGCAACACCCAACTACTTGCAAACTATGATGAACTTTGCAGAACAGCAACCTTCAGATGACTGGCTGACCTTGGAATTTTCGCAACTTGGATTTATTGGTAAGAGTGTTTGTAATCGTATTTTGCATTCACAAAATAAATTTTCATTTGAACAAATTTTTATGCAAGTGAACATATCCTGGAGAAGTACAAATCTATTAATGCCTTTTATTATAGATGACCTAAGATCAATACATGGTACTTTACAGAAGATTAATATTTAATGCACTTCACCAGACTAACATTTTTGAATCATCCTGTAAAGACCCTTTGTGTATTTAATTTTAAATAACTTAATTACAATTATAGTATAATACATTTGTACTCAGAAAATGCTTAAATGATCTTCAAAAAACTGCAACCTCTTTCAAGCACTGATAATTCTGCCAATATCTACTTTATTATATTTATATTAATGCACTGTCTTTCCTTCCATCCTGAGGGGTCTAATGCAGGTGAATCATTCATAGGCACTTGTCATTTTTTGGTCACCTAGCCAATGGTAATTCCTCATATGACAGTCAAGACAGTGTTGGTCAGCAAATCTACGAGCATGTCACAGCCAAGCTCAATAGTCCAACAAGTTTCCAAAAGACATTATTGAATATTAACCAGAAAATGTGAATTTAGTCTGATTTTAATCTTCACTATTCAGACTGTTAAGCCTATTTACAGCACTCCTCTATCTTCCCAGTTTATGTCAGCTAAATCAGCAGAGACCCATGTCAAGCCTGGTCCTTACAGTGCATCACTCATATTAGGTAATGCATAAATAACAAAGCACTGAGGGAACTTTTTCTTTATGCCATTTATAGTAATATTTTGGAACAAAGATTTTTTGAGAAGTCCCTTTCAGTTTGGATTTCGGTTGAAATTTGATTGATGTTTTGGTATTGATTTAGGCCTTTTTTTGCATAACAATGAAATTGAGTGTGATGAGATTAAGCACAAAGTGAATATTTCCATTACAATTATGTAACTCTGGGTTTTCTCAAAGTTATCTTAACACTGTTCAAAATTAACTGCATGGTGTAAATCCAAAGTACAATCAGCAAAAGCATTCTGTGTATTCATAACTTCAGGTATGAAGAATATTACCACTGAATTTTATCAATTTTCCTGCCTCTATACCAGCTAAGTCTATTCACCCTGCAAGTGTGCATCTCCAAGAAAGTTACACTAGCACAGTGACAGAGTATCCAAGGAATCCATATATAGAAACATAGAGATGTACAGCACGGAAACAGATCCTTCAGTCCAACTTGTCCATGCCGACCAGATATCCCAACCCAATCTAGTCCCATTTGCCAGCACTTGGTCCATATCCCTGTAAACCCTTCCTATTCATACACCTATCCAAATGCCTTTTAAATGTTGCAATTGTACCAGCCTCCACCACTTCCTCTGGCAGCTCATTCTATATGTGGACCACCCTCTGTGTAAAAAAGTTGCCCTTTGGGTCTCTTTTATATCTTTCCCCTCTCACTCTAAACCTATGTCCTCTAGTTCTGGACTCCCCCACCCCAGGGAAATGATTTTGTCAATTTACTCCATCCACATGTGTTAATTACAACCACCAACAAAGACTTTTTTTAACTACCAGTCACAACTGAGTTCCAATCTAGTAATTAAAACAACCTTGCATCGAAACACTCTGATCTTTGCTCATTCTTGAAATCAATTATAAATGACTGTTAACAGACAAGCTGGGACAAAGTTTGCAAACTTATTGCAGTCCTGTTCTGTTCTGTTGCTGAATGCCGTGAAGAAGGCTTCTATTTGCCATTCAACTGTAACCCTGACCCATCATCAAAGTCTGTGAGATAGTTACTAGCATAAAATGATCTATGTCTATGCCAATCATAGTGCTTCAGTATTGTATCTTGCAGTACCAAATACTGATGGCCTATAGTTGGGGAGAGAACAACCACAATTCCTCCCTTCAGTGCTGAATTTAAAGGTCTATTTACTTAGCAGTCAGAGACAATAAACCATTATTGGGTCTTTAATAAGAAGAGGCATTTGTGCTAATAAGATATAGTTTGCTACTTGATAAGAATACGTATATGTCTAGTTAGGCATAATTTCAAGAACTCTTAGGAGTCAGAGATGACACATCAGGACTTGTGTTAGACTTGTTTTTCCTTCACTCAAACATTGTATGACATCATCAGGTTCAGTAGAGCTTAATACAGCTTTAACATTCATTCTTAAAGAACCATTACGCTACACAAGACTAGAGGCATCCAGGCAATCTAACATCTTGCTACAGCAGTGAAGCAACAGTTTGAGGTAGTTAAAGACATTTTTTTAGAAAATGCAATTAAGTGTTAACTTTAAGTTGCATCTTAATGTATGGGAACAAGTACATGATCATCTTACCCACTTCCCAGTTGGAATTTCCCCACTTAAAACAATGGATAAAGATACTAACCTCACCCTGAAAAGCTGCTTCCTAAATGGATTTAAATCTCCTTCATGGTATTCCCAACATGGAGTTCACAAACAATATATCTAAAATTTTATTTATTTTTTAAAATTTGCAACAATGTAAATATCGCCCTTTTCTGGTTGCCTTGATATTTGAGTCCTATTGGATAGTTATGTTTGTAATCAAAAACACCGTCAAATCCATTGTTTAAATAGCACAAAGCAATGAAATTTTTCTGTGTGCATGAAGTTAAAGAAAAATCTCTTTCCTAAACATGCATTGGTTTATGAAAACTATATATTAATTTAATTATTTATATACTTCTGACACTGAATGTGTTTTTGTGTTTGCCATTGTCTTGAAAGAAAATGCTGTTATTAATGTTAGAAAGTCAAGCATAACCCCACGGGATTTCTGTGCTTTAAGACAAAAGAACTTTACTGTATTTTAGAGCTTGAAATTGCATTCAGTTTATGAAACCGTATCAGATTTCATTCATTTGTACAGTCTTAATAAGCTTGCAGCTTTTAAGGGGCTCATCATTATTGTCAGTCTGAGGAGATGAATGTTGATATTTGAGCCATGGTGATTATGTTTTCTTAGCTATTTAAATATTGTAAACTATTCTTAGTAAGCTGGATGTTGATTTGAAGATCTTAAAGATGTTGGTAACTTGATTATATCTGAATGTGAAGTAAAATTGGTATATGCTAGAGACAGAACAATTAAGAAATCACTGCCAATAGCATGCGGAATACATTCAAGGAAACATCAGCATTTAAGTGTAGCACTGACTCAAATATCCTGATCAGAGTTAGAAACCCTATTTCCATTCCTGATCAGACTAAATCTTACCCATATAGCTTTAAATTGCTTTTGCACTCAAGATTCCTGGACAGGGGCTTACTCATTAATCCAGGAATGAAGAGAATCAATATATAACCATGGCTCCTATTTGCAGCAGTCAGTCTGCCGTGTTCTGTAATTTAAATATCCTGCAACACAGCTTGCCACTTTGTCATCTAAGGAAAGTGGAATACTAGATATGGTTAGGCTAGATCAGAGTCAGGAGAAGTGATGTTAAACCTGGCATCAGGTGGATGTGGGCAGTGTCATCTGGCAGAATGTCAAGCCAGCATGCAGGATAGGTGGGTGAGAGGGGCTTGTCAGTTCCAGTGGCAGGGAATGCAGGGGGCCGAAGGGTGTCAGGTCTGAGGGATGGCCAGGGTTGTCAGGTCTGTCCAGGATGTGGGGGATATTTTCACATCTGGGTGGTTAGGCCAACAGGTTGGGGTTGTGATGTCTCATCTGGAGAGAGATGTCCAGTGCAGTGGCTTGGACGGTGATTTAAGGTTGCTAGGTTGGGGAGAGTGAACACGAAAACAAGACCTTCGGCCATCCAAGCCTGCGTTGACACATTTTGCCCTTCCGTACTAAAACTATCTTCATTTATAGAATCTGTATCTCTCCGTTGCCTTCCTATTCATGTATTCATCCAGGTGTTTCTTGGATGCTGCTACTGTATCTGTTTCCATCACCACCTCTAGCAGTGCGTTTGAGGCACTCACCACCCTTGTGTGAAAACCTTTCCTCGCATTTCTCTTTTAAATTTCTCCTCACACACTTTTTGAACTTATGTCCCTGAGTAATTTACCCTTCCACCCTGGGAAAATGCTTCATACATTCCACTCTATCCATGCCATTCACAGCCTTGTAAACTTTTATCAGGTTGCCCGTCAACCTCCTGCTTTCCAGTGAAAACAAACCCAGTCCATCCAGCCTTTCTTCATAGCTAAAATCCCCCATACCAGGCAACATCCTGGTAAACTTTTCTGTATCCTCTTGCATCCACATCCTTCTGATAGTGTGGTGACCATAACTGTATGCAACATTCCCACGTATGGCCTAACTAAAGTTCTATAAAGCTGCAGCATAACTTGCTTATCCTTCCAATACCATTACTCAACACCCTTTCCAATGAACACAAGCATGCCATAGCCATTTTTACTACCTTATCTACCTGTGTTGCCACCTTAGGTGATCTCTGTGAACCCGCACACCTAGATCCTTTTGCATATCAATACTCTTAAGAGTTCTGCCATTCACTATATAATTTCCACCTGTCCTTGACCTTCAAAGTGCATTGCCTCACATTTATCCAGATTAAACTGGACGACAATCCTCACTATCCACAACTCTACCAATCTTTGTATCGTCCAACTTACTAATTTGACCAATTAGGTCCCAGCACTGATCTCTGTGAAACACCATTTGTCACAATCCTCCATTCAGAAAAGCATGGTTGTACTGTTACCCTCTATCTCTTATGACTAAACCATTTCTGTATCCATCTTGCCAGCTCACCCCTGATGACACATGACTTCACCTTTTGCATCAGTCTGCCACGAGGGACCTTGTCAAAGGCTTTATTGAAGTCCATGTAGACAACATCAACTACTTTTCCCTCATCAATCATCTTCATCAGCTCCTCAAAAAATTCAATCAAATTAGTGAGATACGACTTCCCCCGCACAAAACCATGCTGTCTATTGCTAATAAGTCCATTTGCTTCTGAATACTTTTAGATCTTGTCCCTGAGAATCTTTGCCAACAATTTCCCTACCACCGACATGAGGCTGACAGACTTGTAATTTCCTGGATTATCCCTGCTATCCTTTAACAATGGAACTACTTTGGCTATTCTTCAGTCGTTTGGGACCTCACCAGTGGCCAAAGAGGATATAAAGATGCCTGTCAATGCTCAGCAATTTGTTATCATGCCTGGTCTAGGGATGGGTGATATCAGATTTAGGATTCAAGGCAGTGACACAATGTTGGGCCCTAGTTGTAGGGGATAGTATTGGCTGGAGTTTCTGGTTAGGGAGAATGGTGGTTAGAGATCAGGGTTCTGAGGGATGTAAGATTTTAAAGGTTGAGTAGGTTGTTTAATTTGAGTTGGGTATTCCATATAGTAGCTACCCAGAAGTCAGAGTAGATTTCCTTCGGAATCAGCTGCATCTCAAATTCTGCATGGTCCCGACGCGCGGCTACACTCTATGCTGTGGAATTGACTCTCTCGCCATCACAATATCTGAGTCATTGTTTATTTTTTTAAATGAACCTTTGTTTACTGAGTGCCTTAAACACACCGTGGATAACTTGTTTTCATGTACTCTCTATTTTTTGCATTTATTAATATACTATACTACCTTAATTGAATTGGGGCTCAATACTAGTCTGCAATAGACTATATTGACCAGTTGGTGCATTTCAGATGACCATGACTGCAATTTTCTTTCACAGTTAACTGTGTTGCAATTATCTATATATTTAGTGTGGTCTAAAAGAAGAAAATCCATTAAGTCATGCTAATTAAATTTGGATGACATTTTGAAAGGCTACTAAGTATCACAGTGCTGTCATGTTCACTGGAGAAGAATAACCAGAGGAACCTACACATTAGTTATATTGCAATCAATAAAACAGTATTTTTGTAGCAGTGATGTGCCTTGAAACACAGTTTGTCATCACACCCAAGGATTTAACAATCAGAAGAAACTCTTTTTAATTTTATTACATAATGAGTCCACTTTTATAAAATTATTGTACTCACATATTTTATCTGTTAAATTTTGCCAATATTTATGATCATGTCTCAACTAATATTGTAGAATCTCCCAATAAAGCATAGAGTGGAAAAGTAAAATTGTTTTCATTAATTTTTTACACTGTTTTAGGAAAGTTGTTCAAATCTCCTGATCTGACACTCGTCATAGAATTCATTATCATGTTCTACAAGGACAAGCCAATAGATTGGTTGCTGGATCACATATTGTGGGTGAAAGTATGCAATCCTGAGAAAGATACTGTAAGTTAATTTTTCATTCTTGGTAGCTCAAATACCAACAATGAAATCTGCAATAATCATCTGTTACTTCCTTTATATCTATTTCCATTTCAATTAAGCAATTAACTGAATATTAGAAGCTGAATAGTGCCATTGCTTTATGTTGAAAAAAATTAAGATTTATGGAAGATAGAATACATACTACTTCATGGTCGTGATGAAAAAGGCTGCACAGACAATAAATTCTTTAGTTTTAGAAAAATGGTTTTGCATATGGCATTAGTATGTTAAGTATCTACTATGGGGAACTTCTGTGGTGTCAATAGTAAATCATATGTTTGTTTGAATATTGATCAAATCAGTCTTCTTCACCATTCTTTATTCAGCCAACTCAATTTTCACTGGAAATTACAATTATTTTTGTTTTCCATTCAGCCATTTGCCTTTTACCTCTGGGTGGTGGTTCCAGGGAATCTCAAGCAATCCTTCAATACCAGACAAAGAAAACTATTCTCCATGTGTAAACAGGCTGTTGGACTGTGTAGAGTGAGACAACTGCGTCTATGCTGCCTTCATCCAAAGAATAAAATATCATGCCTCCTACCCAATGTGCATTTCAAGCAAGTGAAGTTCCCAAAGCACTTGTTAGGAGCACATTTGGCAAAATCTCTTAATGGCAGGAGCACCATCACACAAAACATTCCAGAGAAGATATCTACAGGGGATTTTGTGACAAATGAAAGGTCTTCCTAAACATTCACCAGCACATTGTTGATTCAGTTCTGGTTGATGTAATTTGATTGACGTTTGTTGATATACTAACATCTGAGAATTCAACCCGGTCAGATGGACAGAACAGTGGTAAATGGAATTCACCCGAGAAAAGTGTGAGGTAATGCAATCTGGGAGGACGAAAAAGGCAAACGATTATACTATAAATTAGGACCTCGGAAAGAACTGAAGATCAGAGAAATCTTGTTAAGCAGGTCCACAGAACCCTGAACGTAGCAGGACAGATAGATAAGGTGGTTAAGAAGGTATGTGGGATACTCACCTTTATTAGCAGTGGCATTGAATTCTAGAGGAAGGGGGTTATGTTGGTACTGTACAAAATGCTGTTTAGGCCACAACTGGAATACTGTGTGCAATTCTGCTCCCCATTCCATACCATTTGACTCCATTGCAGAATGAATCTTAACAACCGCACATCATACTATATAAGTTGTCTATTAGAATTTTGCTAACATCCTGTTTTCTGGTAGGATTTACAGAGCCTGCTTAGTCTAATGTGGCAAAGGAACACTACATGGTAGTCAAATGAAAGGAGGTTTTTGTTTTAAACAAGATGTAAATTAGTGCATAATGCAAGGTATATTAAAATGTTAGACATTATAGCCAGACACTATGAGGATGACCCAGTTGGTAGGTCTTGCTCCCTCAAGATCCTGACCTGTTCTCCCATCAAGCCCATGTGACATATTGGGTGTGCCAATTCTTTGGAATTAAGCCTGTCAGACCTCACATGCTCATACAATAGATAGTAGGATAGTAGGGTGCATTCAAGGGACCTCTGCCCTCCATGCCTATTTCTTTTTGCTTATTGGAGATCACCCTCTCTATCACTCCCTGCATACTCTTAAATTGAGAACTTACCACATTTATAAATGTGCTATCCTCAAAAGTCGATAGTCAGTTAATTCAGTTGGCTGGACAACTGGTTTGCAATGCAGGATGATGCTAACAGCATGCATTCATTCCTGCAGTGCCTGAGGTACCATGAAGAACTCTCCTTCTCAATATCTTCTCCTTGCCTGAGGTGTGGTGACCTTCAGGTTAAACCACCATCCAGTTGTCTCTCTCAAACGAGAAAGCAACCCTATGGTCTGGCAGGACAAGAGTGATTTTACCTATCCTCAAAAGTTCTCAACCTCATGGATTTGTTGCTGCTCAAGCTGCTGCAGTTGATGTCAGTTTTCATACACATGGTCATCCAGCATATGGGAAATTATCTGGAATTCCACCATGAAACAAGGTATGCTGTACAGAGGCCAGAGCTTCAACGTCATTCCTGCATTAGATACTAGAATGTACTTCATAGTAAAAAGACCCAGCGGCTGCTCACATCTCTTCTTCTGTTGTCACATAAATATAGGGAGGTTAAGCAAATGCTTAACTTTATTAAAACAAAAAGTATACTCTTTTTATTTCCAAGCTTCATGGGCTAACTTCCTGATTGGTCCTTAAAGCTAGAGCCTTGCAATTCAGAGGTAATAATATTGCTAGTTATTAAATTTCAGTTAAAGAAAAATAAATATTGCATTTTTGCATAAGTGGAATATGAACAAAACTTGAATTAATTACTCACAATCATATTGGGAGATTAATTGTACTAGGCAAGATCAAGATTCCAAAGTTTTAGCAAAGCATTGACAAAAATTGTTGTCTCACTCCAATGGCAAAGAAGTGTAGCTGTACGATACTAACAATAAAACTTATAAAACATCCCATTTTATCATTGACAATCTTCTGGTGCAAATACATTATTTATTGTACTTTCTGTCTAAATCCTTGGAATAATGAACTGCTGGCAAAGGAAGAATGGAATGTAAACAAAACACTGAAGCTTTAAAGTGTTGGATGCAGAAGATTGTGGGATTAGCTCTATATTACTGAAGTAGAATCATCTCCCAGACTTGTTTAGCTGTCTGCCAGGGCAGGAGTAATTTTCACCTTCTCTAATGGATATAACTTGGCCATGTTGTTAGAAAGAACTTCTAAGGTAGTCCTTAAAAGTAACTCTGTAAAGGAAGCTAAAAGATATGAAATGATGTTTACAATATCTGAGTTCCACAAGGTTTACTATGTGACTTCTTGAAAATGAAGAGTCAAATGTTGAGATAGGTTCTGGTTCACCTACTGTTTATGAAAAGTCAATTGACCATAGCGGAAGAAAGCAAGCCAAAGCTTTCGAGAGATTAGTCTTAATTGTGGATTGACTGATGCCGTTTCAGTGTATATTTAGATGTGTCAATTGAAGCAACAAATCTCCAAGATGTTGGTAGCAAAAAGAAAGATCTTACTTCTGATAAACTGCACAGATATTTTATAACAAAGTATTTTACAGGAACCTCAGGAAGTTCCATAAATCAGGATCGTTAACTTCTTTTTACACCCTGCAAGCTAAAGATCCAATCAAATACCTAAGTCTAAATAACTTTCCACCTCAAAATGAAGTTTGATTTGAAGATTTCATTCACTCCACAGCTGCCAGCATTATAACCTCAAAGACAGGAAGTCAACCCGATCATGAAATGTGTTCCCTTTTTAATCCTTTATGTTCAGACCCTTCGCCTAGTGGAGTAGTTTAATTGGGCAAATAGTTTGGTGGTTAACTAGTTTTACCACCTATTGTAAGAATAAGTTTGCCTCTATTAAATGAGTTATTTTGATTTTATTGAAGACATCTGGTGAAAATCTTTTTGCTCTACATAACAATATAACGGAAGCAAATTGACAATTTTAGTGATTAAATAAAACATTCACATTATGGTACAGCTGATGGGGTGATAGAACTTGATTGCTAGTGAACACCTCCCACCAATATCTGCCCTTTGTAGAAATGGGATACGGTGATGGTTGTTGTGGAGTCTCTCAAAAGTGGGCAATCTGTTTAGTTATTATATAGGTGGTGAGTTGAAAACCCCCCTTCCTCTGTGTCCATATAGCTAAGTATATCTATTATTTTACCTACCATTCAGAGTCCATTTGGACCAGTTGAATGGTGAGAAAAAGGAATATGACCAAAAACATGACTTTCAATCAAAATTGTATATAATTTGGGATATCATCATTATTAATAATAACCTCTTAGCATTCTCTCAGAACAAGCTAATTTGTGGTTGTACACCATTTCTACGTATAATGAGACATGATAAAAATTTCACATGACTAATCATAATGCAATTGAAACTTATTTAATAACATAAACATGACATATGTTAATAAGTGGTACCAATAGAATGTTACTTTTTATCCATAACTATCATTCCAATCTGAAAATGTAGTCCATGTGATATAGATTTTGAATTTCTCTGACAACTTCCATACCCTAAACCGTGCACCATTCTGTACTTCATCAGGGTATTGTTATTTCACATACATTGTGTATCAATCCAGACATTTGCTTTAAGTGTGGCTGCTGACTGTTACTACTTTAGATTATATGGCTACTGATTGACTTGATTCTCCTTGTTCTACAAAGAGCTACTTGCTACTGTATTAGCCTTACATAACCCACTCTGCCTTTGTATACAACTGATGTGTGGACATGTTGACATCATAATATTTATAATTAATATGGTGATTGTTCTATCTTCTGGTCCAGTCTTCACATTGCCAGTATTTTATGAATTCTCCTGCTGACTTAGTTCAACCTTGTTTTCTCTTATGAAGTGATTTGTTGCATAAACTGCCTTCTTGTTATCTTCTAGCTTTTTTATTGGATGCCAGGAAGTCGAAATTGAGATTCAAGGCTAGAATTCCCAATTGGCAAATGCCAATTGTGCATTTGGGTACAAGGAAATCTTATATGTTAACGATGTCACCAGTCACTCAGATATCTTTGTTACCCAAGTTTTATTCCCTCTTCAGTGGTGTGATTGACTAACTTTCAGTAGCCACTTGCAGTAATGCATTGTTTCATGAAAATTAGTTCTTCTTACTTCTTTAAACAAATAGAAGATGTTACATGTGATTCCCTGATTCTGGTAAGGAGCGTAGTTTGCATGAATGATGGTTGAGAAGTCATAAATCCATAGCCTTTTATTTTTATTCTTTAACTAAACTAACTGAGCAGAAATTCAGCATGTTTTAATTTTAAGTGCATCCCATCACCCAAATGCATTTGTGTAAATCAGTTAAAAGATTCATGAAACATCTTAACATTGATTTGCTTCTTTGAAAGATATTGACCTTCATACCATGTGTAATCCATAAGGAATTGCTACACTCATACATTGTAAATAAGGCTGCAGTGATTTTATTGTGATAGCACAGCAGCGATTAGGGATTTAAATATGAACAATATGCTTTGTGGAACAACTCTGTTCAAATGAGTTTCTTGAGTGTTCAATGCTTAGATCATCTTCTAAAGCCATACTAATGATGTTGTGATATGAGAATATGATCGATGAATATCGGGTGGGAGAAATATCCATTAGCAGTTTGCTGGTTTGGAGTCAACTTTATTCAGTGAAGGGTTGTCTTGTATCAAACACTCAATCAAAGTTTTAAAAATGAACATTATTATTATTTTCTATGATTTAACTGACTGCTAAAGACGTTAATCATAGAAAATGTTACAAATCTGTTTTAACTTTTACTAGATTACTAAGGTGTACTAAGTGTTTTGCTTGCATTACTAAACAACTGTCAAGAATGTGGCCTGATGAAGGGCTTTTGCCCAAAACATCAATTCTCCTGCTTGGATGCTGCCTGACCTGCTGTTCTTTTCCAGCACCACACTCTCGATCTGATCTCCAACATCTCCGGTCCTCCCTTTCTCCTTGCTAAACAACTGCCAAAGCTATTCTAAAATACAAAACTGATACGAGTTGAGATAAATTAAAATAGCTATTGAATTTGCAATGTGATTTAAAAAGAAATCAAAATAATAGAGGTAATTTATAACTGCATGAAAATGATAGACTGCCTTAGATCAAGACTGCAGTGATCATGCACTTTATGTGTATCAGGAAATGATCCCTGGGTCACTAATGTAACATAACAGTAGTCTGATTTCACTTAAGCCACACAAAAGGCAGGCAGCATCTGATAAAGAGGTGATATGTTGTGGCTTCAGACAGGAAGGAAGATGGTTAGAGAAACAAATGGATACACGTTCCAACTTTCAAAAACGCTGCAATAGAGACTAACAGTCGTTTTTTGGTCCCTCATTCAAAGATTCAATGCTGCACAAATCAAACAACATTTCAGGGAAGCACAGAAGTCAACTGAACTGAAAACCAGAAAAAAAGTAAGATTGCTTGTTGATGTGCTGCACAGACGGTCTGAATAATACTCATGTACTCTGAACCATGCCTTTTTTTTAATGTCTTGTCATACTTATATCTCTTCAAAGATTTAATTCCCTCTTCAGTGTTATGATTGACTTACTTTCAGTAGCCACTTGCAATAACACACTGTATATATATATAAATGCATTGTTGCATGAAAAATAGTTCTTCTAACTTCTTTATGTTATTAGTATTAATTCCAATTTCTGTCCAGCAGAGCCACTTATAAACCATTGAAAATAATCGATGCAATGTACTTGTAATTTTTATGCTATCTTTCCATTGATTGTGGCCTGTATGTTTTTGAAGAGTGAATCGACTGATCAGTCTTTTCTTAGGCACCATTGCTTCAAAAATATGTATGTCGTTTTAGTTTAGTTTTTCCTACCATCTGGGATTAAAAACTAGTCTCAGTAATGCAACCTAGGAAGTAATTTTTGATTCTCTAAAAATCTCATCTTGGTTAAGGGAAGGAAATCTGCTATTCTTATCTTGCTGAACCTCTAAGCACACAATTGACAACATCCCACACAAAACAGGGTAATTCTAAAATGTCCAATTACCTCTCATCAGCCTACTCTCAATTATCAGTCCATTGGCACTGGTGGAACTCAACTGAATGTCAATGACCTCATTATAGCTTAGGTTCAATAAGCTTAGCTCAAGAGATGAGGTAAGTGATTGTACTTTATATCACAGGAGCATTTGACCTAATGTGACATCAAGGTGCCTGAGCAAAACTGAAGTTGATGGGAATCAAGGGAAGAAATTATCCACTGTTTCAAGTCATAGTCAGCACAAGGGAAGATTGCTGTGCTTGTTGAAGGTCAATTGTCTCAGTCCCAGGACATTGCTATAGGAATTCCTCAGCATATAGTGTCATAGGTCCAACCATCTTCACCTGTGTCAAAAATAACTTTTCAGAAGGTGAGGAGTGGAGACGGGAGCAAAGTGCTGCAGATGATGGAATCTGAAGTAAAGACACAAAATGCTCAATAACTCTGCAGGTGTGGCAACATCTTTGGAGACAGAAACAGAGTTAATGTTGTGAAATCAATATGACTCTTCATTGGAACTGAAGGGAGCAAGAAAAGAGGTGGCTTTAATGCCGTGAAAAAAAGGGGAGGGGGTGGATAGGGTGGATGTGGAAGCACGTGAAACAGATAGAGGTGGTAAACCAGAGCAAAAAGCAAAGTTAGTGCTAATGGCAGTGAAGGAGATGTGTATGTTCAAAAGCTGTTGAACTCAGTGAAATAAAATAATGAACTGCAGATGCTGGAATTCTGAAAATAAAACAAAAACTTTGGAGGAAATCAACAGGTCTGGCAGCATCTGTGGAGAGTAAACAGAGTTCAATGAGTGACTAAGTTATATGCCAGAAATAGCTGCTCACAAACTTAAGCCCCTCCTCACACCTATTCTCCAGGTCTAACTTCGGGTTTAATCCTCCAAATGGAGTTGCAGTGAAAAAAGTTTGGAAGTGCTGCATTGAGGCATACTATGCAGAAAATGAGACCCATCTGCCCTACTGACCAATGAAAAGTGTGGAGAATGCAATGGCAGCAGGTACCCCCATAGTCAGTTATTTTGATGACTTTTTTGATATTACCAAAGTACTTCTTCACTCATTGATGCTTTTCTTGGATTCAGAAAAACCCTTTAGACACTATGGCCAGGAGTTTTACTTTCTAATTATGGTGGCAAGTGCCATAATGCAAAGGACACCGCCACAAATAGGATACCCCATAGGTTTCTCACACTTTCATTTCCAAGAATAGCAATATTTCAGCATACCTGATGCGCCCAACCAGGGCATCTTGAAAGGCAGAGATTGCTGGCAGCACAATATTGGTGAAGTATAGGTGCAAAGGACAAGATAGGTGACTTTTCTTTTCTGATTGTAGGGTGGAGGTTGTGGGGAGAGGGACATCAGTATGATGGCTTTCAGTGACCATACTGTCTACTCATTCCCCATTACTCCATTCCCCATCCATGCCCTGATCACATTCCTGAACGTGACACTAAGTTCTACCAGTCACACCTATTCTCTACTAGGAGCAGTGTTAATTGCAATGGAAGCGTGAAAAGGCCTTAATTGTTCTTAATTGGGGAAGCTTGAGCCTTAATTCTTATGGTAGCAGGAAGGCAGTAGGTACCCCCAGATGTCAGTCTATTCAATTTCCTCAAGAAATGAAGATTCCACCTTGTGACACTTTTTCCCAGAGCACAATCAGTAGGCCACAATTTTGTAACCTACAGACATGACTGTTCTCAAAATAATGAACCAATATTTCACTGATAGGAAAAAATAGAAGCAAGCAGCAAGATGTCCTTTCCTTTTATAAATAACTTCTCATATCATCTTTGCTTCAAACTCCATTACGACTTCAATTACAATTCTTAGAGTTACTAACATAAATCAGATTTAAACTTTTGAGAACAGAAAATACTGGATATACGCAGACATTTTAGGTGATATTTATGAAGATAGTTTATGTAGGGTTATTGTTTTGAAAATGTACAGCAAATATGTAAGGTTTATACATATATCTCTTTTATTTTTGAGATTGTATTTTGAACTCGTGGTATGTGGATATTGGTGTGCATGTGAGGGGGTTTAATGATTAACTTGTCAGTATTTCTAGTGCTGTATTTTTTGTAAAACCCAGTATTCAGTCGTGTGTAATGGGCTTTTTTTCTTGTAATGAGTTTATTTTATGCATTCCTGAAGGAGGGCTTATGCCCGAAACATTGATTCTCCTGCTCCTCGGATGCTGCCTGGTCTGCTGTGTTTTTCCAGCACCACATTTTTCAACTCTGGTCTCCAGCATCTGCAGTCCTCACTTTCTCCTAGTTTATTTTATGCACATACAGAGTAAACATTGAAAAGCGTTAGCTTGCTTTCAATTAGAATGATCAGGAATTTGTTTTTTGCTTGATCAGGGATTTGGTTTTTTCACCCATACCTTGGAAAGCCTTTGTTTTTTTTTAGTTTGCAGATATTCTGGTGGAAGTTAGATGCATAAAATAGTTTTTCTTGAAGAAAGTTAAGAACTGCCAAGAAATAGGTTAGTTCATTGCAGGGAGTTTAATTTGAAAGCTCAAAACCAAAAGTGCTAGATTAGAATCCTGAAGGGGTTATCTGAAATTGAGAAAGTCTAAATTCAGTTATATGAATATTCAAGGAAGAGGCTATCAAACACTCCAGTCTAGGAATTGAAAGAAACAGTTAAGTTAAACCTAGATGTGACAGAGAAGGGCTTTTCTCTGGTGTTTGAGTACTCTAAAGGAGTGCTGATGGGATAGGTGAAATATTGTATTTTATCTTGTATTATAAAATATTTAAATATCATTTGTAAACAGTTTGGTTTATTCTATTTTGTCTGCACTTCTTTTGCATAATAAATCTTTCGTATTATTAAAACCAAATCAGCAGCATTGCATGCTCATGTTTAAGTGAAAAAACACCTTTTTAAATGTTTAAGAAACAAAAATATGTTCTATTAAACCAGATTTCTGTCTGGATCTGACTTGTACAGCAATATTATCAGTAGGGGTCATAACACAACTATAAGCAGAGACTGTTGTTGAAAACTTAATTTTGTTTCCTTTTCCATGGTTGATGCCTGAAGGTTTCCACTTTTTCTCTTTTGATGTCTGGCGGTTGCAGCATTTTGCACTTCAAAAAGTTTGAGAACTGTTTCTTGTTCTGTTACTAGTACATTATTGATAAAATTTCACACATTTGTGATCCTGACTCAGATTTTTCTATTGGAAATAAATCTGACAGCTGACTTCCAATTAAGTGTTCCCAATGAAGAATATTGCTCATGAAGAAATAATTGAGAAACTACAAGTTAAAAGCTCCTGATTTTCTGTCAACGTCGTTAAGCAAATATTTTCCTGAGCAGCGTTTTTATTAAGCTCCAGTACTTGCCACCAGTGTCCAATTGAAGAGTCCACATTAATGAGGTGCAAAGCAGTATGAGTTCAATCCAGTTGCACATAGTTTGAATTGTTTTCTTCATTGAACTGGATGAAAAGCAACCCTTCACCAGCACCCTCTGTCTTCTACCTTTGAGCCAGTTCTGTCTCCAAATAGCTACTTCTCCCTCTATTCCATGTGATCAAACTTTGCTACCATGAGGAACCTTGTTGAATGCCTTACAGAAGACCACATAGATCACGTCCACCGTTCTGCTCTCATCAGTCCTCTTCATTACTACTTCAAAAATCTCAATCAACTTAGCGAGACACAATTTCCCATGTACAAAGTCACATTGACTATCCCTAATCAGTCCTTGCCTTTCCAAATATATGTAAATCCTGTCCCTCAAAATTCCCTCTAACAACTTGCCCATCACCAATGTCAGGCTCAGCAGTCTAGAGTTCCATGGAAGTCAGACTAGCTTCTTTGAACTAAAGATCAGTGATAGGTTTAGGACAATACTTAGGTGGATCAGTTAGCTATTTGAGATAATATTAAGTAACTAGGGGATAATGCTACCTACTTTAAGCAGACACATGAATTACTGTACTGGTGCCATTTCATCATGATAAAGATCTATGAAGTTAGTAAACTGAGGAAAAGCTGTGTGATGTGATTAACAGTATAAGGAACAAAGTAGGAGATGGTAGGTATTTGTAAGGTGATTGGTTTATTTAAAAGTGACAATCACAAATTGGCCATATATTACCTCACTAATCTGAGACTGATGGTGTATTGACCAGACATTAGCAAACCAGTTAGAGAGATGCCTCTGACCATGCACAGTTGCCAGCAAGAATTAATAAAAAGTTCAGAGAGTAATGAAAAGACTTAACACAGAAAGAAAACTTTAGACGACAGTAGAGAAGCAAGAGAATTGTGAGCTGGTGTCCCAAAGTGGATCAACTAAAACTAACTGCTTTTATTGAATATCACTGTTTTTGTACTTGTTTTGATAAACTTCAGAAATTCGGTAAAAGTTATAAAGTATACTTGTAACAGTATGACTGTAGTACTTCCTTGATACTGGATCTCTCAACTCAGCGTATAATTGTAACTGACTTTGGCAAGCTTCCCTTCATTGTTCAAGAGCATTGAGTGTAGGAATTGGGACATCATGTTGTGGCTTTACAAGACATTGGTGAGGCCACTTTTAGAATACTGCATGCAATTCCGGTCACCCTGCTATCAGAAGGATGTTGCTAAACTAGAAAGGGTACAGAAAAAAATTACAAGGATTTTGCTAGGATTGGAGGGTTTGAGTTATAAGGAGAAACTGGGCAAGCTGTGACTTTTTTCCCCTTGAATGTCGGAGGTGGAGGACTGACCTTTTAGAGGTTTATAAAATCATGAGAGGCATATATAAGGTGAATAGCTAAGGTCTTTTGTTTTAACCAAGGATAGGGGAGTATATAACTAGTGGGCACAGGTTTAAGCTGAGAGGTAAAGATTTAAAAGGGACCTGAGGGGTGTGGTTTTCACAGAGTCGTGTGTGTATGGAATAAGCTGCCAAAGGAATTGGTAAAGGTGAGTAAAATTGCAACATGTAAAAAACATTTGGACATGTACAGGAATAGGAAAGGTTAAGATGGATATGAGCCAAATGAGACTAGTTCAATTTAGAGTACCTGGTCAGCATGGATAAGTTGGACTGAAGGGCCTGCTTCCATGCTATATGACTCTATGAAAGTGAACCCCAAACATCTTACAGAATTTGGGCATAGATCTTTTGCTGTGCCCTGTGAACTTGACTTCAGGCATCTTTAATTATTTCATGTTCAGCTTGTTTAGCAGTTGCACCAGAACCTGATTGTGGTCAATAATGGCTTCTCCCATTGTATGCTCACATCCATAAGCTAGCAGATCATCCACTAGTGTGTTCACTCCGGGAAGCTAACTAGCTATCTCGTTATCTATTTTGATGCCCCTCTGGAGCCATTTAAATACCAAAGGCCATATGCAACCATCTGTATTTCTCAAAGGGCATCCAGAGTGTAGTTATAAAACTGCAGTTTTCATGCAGCTTTACTTTCCAGTAACCATCCTTCACACCTATGGATGTGATAACTTTGGCCCTTGGTCTCAAGCAAACTTCCCTTGATAGTTGGCATTGTGTAGTAAGATCCCTTCAGAGCTTTATCTAGAACCTTTGGGTCGATGCACACTCTCACCTTTCCACATAGTTTTACTGCTATGATTTTGCTAAGCCATTCTGTGGGAGTTTTTTTTTTAAAATTACTTTCTTCTTTACCAGTTCTTCCATCTGGTCTTTCAGCCTGAACTTGAGGGCACCTGGATCTTTCATGGCTGATTCTGAATTGGTTTCACAATCTCATCCACTTTGGGATGTCATTTTCCAGAAAGATATCCTAAAACTGTAAATACTTAAGCTTCTTGGATCCGTTCAACATGTTGAAAATCTTTTTTGGTCCATTGAGAGTTACCAGTTGAAGCTTCAGACTTGCTTTGCCTGAGATCAATGGCTTCTGTTGCTGTCCCTGATCTGAGACGCTAGATCTTGTTATTACATTGGGCTGTTAGAGCAATTTGCCCTCTCAGCACAAGTATATTGCCATTATATAGCCTCAACATTACTTTCAAGTTTGCATATTTAGCTTGCCAGTTTGAGCCACTCCATACAGGTCTGTGAAGGTCACAGTGCACAGGTGATGTAATGGAATGGGAGAAGCTAATAAACACTTTATTTTGGCCTGATATTCTCCTTTTACGGTCATCATCCTGACAGTCATAAACCATTAATCAGGTATTGATCTGAAGGAACAGATCATGTGTATGGCATACAGTAATTCGTCAGATTCTTCGGCTGATATCTTTCCACTGGCTGTATATACCTGCTGTTATGCTTTTTTCAAGCCAAACACATGAGAAAAATTATTTTGCTTCTTGTGGTGAGAATACTGCTTTTCCACGCTAGACATGACTGCTTTTCCTTTGTGATGCCCTCTGCAGTATGTGCATCATGGCCTTTGTCCATGAATGTTCTGCCCTTTGGATCTGGAATATCTATCAGTATAATGCAATGCCTAGTCATCAATATATTCCAGCAGTTAAAACTGTGAAAAGAAAACTGTGGATGCTGTCAGCCAGAACCAAAAACAGACATTGCTGGAAAACATTAGCAGGTCTGGCAGCATCTGTGGAGAGAAATCAGAGTTAATGTTTTTGGCTGAGTGACCGTTACTCAAACTGGAGGAACTCCCCAGTTCTGAGGAAGGGTCATTTGACCTGAAACATGAACTCTGATTTCTCTCCACAGGTGCTGCCAGACCTGCTGAGCTTTTCCGGCAATTTCTGTTTACGTTCTAACAGCTGATTTACAACCACAGCACTTGTTCACATTCAATACCTCTCCTGAAATAAGTTTTTCGTCTCTCAGTATACATGCTCTCACTGTGGGATTTCTTAATGCCTAATATAATCCTGACTTCAATTAGGTTGTCTTTTATTTGCCGAAATTCACAGTATTCTGTGAGCCATGATAATGAAGTCACATATTATTTAGTGGACTTCTTTTTAATCTTGGTCCCTCATAGTGAATATATGTCTTCATAAGTTACATTTACTTAACTTTGAAGGCATGCTTTGAAACCTATCAAAATCTCTACAATCTGTGTTTTATCTTCAGAGAGATTTAGGTTACAATCCATTTTACAACAGTCTCTCTCCAACTAAGCATGTAGCTGCTTCAGTTTAAGTAGATCTGTAATAATTTTCTAATTTAGCAAGTCTGTTTCATAGCACCTTTTGTTTTGGCCAGTCACTATGTCTTATCTAGTGCTTCAGCTGTGGCTTGCTTCGATGTTCCTTTTCAGAAACTTTCAGTGGCAGTTTTCACAGCTCTGAATAGTATCTGTGCTCCTTATGAGTAGCTTATCAGACAGCTCTTCAACTCTCTATCATAGCTGCACTCCAACACAATGTTATGAGCTAGCTCCAGTACCAATAGGCCTGTACTGAGTGCTCTAATGAACTGGGTGCGAGATAATTCTCTGAGGTGAGTGCCCCGTGATAAAGGTCACATAACTACAGCAGGCCTGGAGGCACATTGATATAGTATTGAATTTGTCTCAAATTCAAACCTCTCATTTTACACCTGATTTTGCACAAACTATTCAGAACACTTAAAACACTGTCAGAAACAATTCTATAATTGGCAGTATTAGAAGTGACAAATGGATGCTTTTTTAGCAGTTTTAAATGTGTGTCATTTAGGAGGCATTGATTGTTTTATGTGTGGATGAGAAAAGGGTGATATTTACAATCCACTGATACAAATATTCTGGAAATACTGATGCTTATTTCACTTCTGTATTTTAATGCTATACTGACAAAATAGGCATATAAGCTTCTCAACGCACAATTGCAGCTTTTAAAATGTCCTTTTTGTGAATCACATCCTTCATAGGCACAGCAAGGTAATTGATCAGCAAAGTAACGGTTTGAAGTCGCTTATTTCACGCAAGTCTAATGGTATACCATGTTTTCTGTTTCTTTCAGAAACACTGTGACAGACAGAAAGCTAATTTACGAATCCGTTACAAACCTTCCCTGTTTCAACATGTGGGAACTCATTCTTCATTAGTTGGGAAACTTCAGCCTCTGAAGGTAAACAGAAATTTCTGTGTAAGAGCTTGCTATAGCATATGTTCATGTGCATTAACTGCTTATGCTGTAGGTCATATTTCATATGATGGGATGCTGTTAACAAATGTTCTTATCAGTTCATTTGTAAAGCTACTCAACCAAGTCTTCAGTATTCTGTAAAAAATATCCATCCGCAATCCAAAGACAATCCGAGTTATTTTTCTCCATTTTTAATAACAGAACCAAATTTTACTTCTCACCATAATGAAATTCAATTTACCATATTCAATTCTATTTGATTCTGATTTAATTTAAAACTCTACTCTTCAGTTAATTTCATTTTTTGCTGTTTAGTTACATTTTGCAAAATACCTCCAACTAACAGGACTATTCATGAGAGAGCAAAAGTAATTTCATTGAATTTATTAGGATCACAGTTTTTAAAATCTTTCAAGAGAGGAATAAAAACTTGATTGGGGGAGGTTTACATAAAGCCCCTGTCTCCAGGGTGGGGGGTGGGGAGCAGTGGGTGCCTGGGATCGTGCAGTGAGGCAGTCCCTCAAAAGGTCAGAAAGTGTCTGCACATGCTCACTGTGTCCCCCACCATAAGGGAGGTGATCATGAAGGAATGATGGAGGGGGCAACTTGGGTAATGCTGATGCCTCTGAGCTAAGGACAGATTCTTATAGGGCCCTGAATGATCTTGTCTGTGGCAAGAAGTCTGGGAGAATCATATGCAAGGCCATTCTCAACATCAGAAGCAATAAGTTGCATTTTCCAACAGAGTTCAAAGTGACAACATTCTTGTTAGGGAGCATCCAGATGCCTATTGACAGGGATTATTGCTCATTATCATCCTCATTAACATGGAATATCAACTCATTAATATGCACGTTGCTATCATACCATGGAAGAGAATAACACTAGATGCTAAAAATTCCCGACATGAAAGTCAGACCAAGTACCTTCGTGGAATTTTTTACCTCTACCAAGTCAGCTGAATGGCACCATTTTAACATTTTTTCCAATGATGCAGAGCTAAGTGGAATCCATCACTGGAACTGTGAGGTGTATGGTCTCTGCAGCAAGTCACCACACGTTTCCCTCAACAATACTTCCCAGGCTCCAGTCAGGGCCAACCAGGATAAGAGCTGCATATTCATGGAAACGATCACTTAAATTTTGTATAAGTCACACACTTGATCTGACTTGGATAGATATTGCCATTCCTTCAGTATCTCTTGGTCAAAATCCTGGAATTATCCACCTAATACCACCATGGGAGTAAGAAAGGCTTTACAGTGCCTTTACCAACCCCATGGTATCTAGGATACTTCACCGCAAAATAGTATTGCTTGTCATGTTAAAAGAAAGTAAATACAGCAATCAGCTTATACAGGGTAAGATCAAAGAGCTGATGTGTGCCATGGAATCTTTTTACATCCCCCTGAGATAGTAAATAGTGTTTAATGTCTCATCCTCAATACTTTCTCAATGCTGCACAGAATGATCAGCTTACATTATGTGCTCAAGTCCCAGTGCTCAAACATGCTGAATGTGTCCTTATCAGAGGCAAGTCCTCCTTGGGATGAGTAAATGTGAGTCAGGGATGAGAGTGGTAGAGCATGAGCATTGGTAGGATATGGATGCTGCAGCAGAGATTGTTTGTGTGTGTGGGTAGGAGAGGAAGGGATGGGGTATCAGACGGACAGTGATGTCTCTTACCCTGGTGGAATGGAGAAGGTCAATGTCCTTTCGGCACTGCTGGGTATTTTACTGTATTATGGACACTACTTTGACACTTTGAGACAATATGGACTGCTGTGTAGATATGTAACATCCTGTACAGAGGTCAAATTACTCATCAAATAATAATATATTGAATTCTTCTTTGCTGAATATTAATTTAATGGTACAAAATGGACACAACTATACATATAATCTTCTGGTTCAGGATTATTAAAAAGGAATCAGTGGTGATGGAACTAGCGGCAGTGGAAACATGTTAATGCATGCTGTGTCCATGCTGAAAAATGCTAACAAACCACTGACTCCAACAGAGCTATTAGCCTTGCTTCTATCCTGAGGAACATAATGGAATCAATTATCAGAAACAAACTTGAGGATCACCTGTGATGTGAAGTGGCAAGATAGCTGATGAGCTGAAACTCTTGTGATGTGATACTTATGTGTGTTCCCCTAACATATATAAAAAAAATGACATGTTCATCATGTAGTACCTGTGCTGAAGAATTTAATGATCTTTTAATACAGCACCTAGAATCTGCATATGTATGCTATAACCCAGGCACTTAGGTGCCTGGGTCAAACTAAGCAATTCTGATATAAAAGTAGCATGCTTCCCTCTGTGTCATGCTACAAGCTGTAGAGTGAGACTTTTATTCCATTAGATCACATGCTATGATATGATGATGATACCAAGAGTATGTTTCTTAAACGTATATCACATAACTACTGTGTAACAGAACAACCTATACAAAGGTAATCTAGGTTTGACCATCAATATGGATTCAGAAGGGGAAGATCCCGGCTAACCAGTCTACTTGCCTTCTTTAAGGAAGTGACACCAAGTGGGTTGTGGTATGCCCTATGTCATGATGAGCCTAACTTATAAAAAATATTTTAATAAATATGAAAATCTTCCAAAAATGTCAATGTTGTGAGGAAAACAAGACCAGCTGAAGGAAGAAAGGAGGGTAATATTGAACATGATATGTCAGAGCTCAGTGCTGGAGCCTAGTTTACATATGCAATGTTTCTAATTTACATATATGATCTAGGTTAGAAAGTTTAATGCAAATTGGCTAAGTTTGCAAATGACACCAAACAAGATGGGTAAACACTCTCAGAGGCAGTTTGAAAAATATCAAGTGAGCTGGACAAAATATACAAGTAGACATAGCATTGGTAGATGACATTCAATGCAGATGGGTGTTAAATGCTGCACATATGTACGAAAAATAGACAGCTTTGTAGATAACATTAAGTTGGGGTAAGTTGTATAGCTGGTAGCAGGAAGTTCCAAATGGTCATGGACAACATAGTGGTGGATGCATGTTCAGTTTTGGAAAATATAGATTTAATCACTTTAGATGGAACAAAGAAACACCCAGATATTTTCTTGATTCGGATGGAGTCAAGAGTTGTCAAAACCAAAGAGATTTAAAGGTCGAAATTAGTGCACAGGTTCCAAAATATGATCAAACCATCTAATCGAATTGACCTCTATTTCAGGAGGATTGGAATATAAAAGTGAGGAAGTGATGCTTTAGATAAATGGAGTCTTGGTCTATCCCTATTTGTGGTGATGAGTTTAATTTTGGACACTATGCCTCAATAAAGAGTATAAATCTCTAAAGGCTGTAATCTCAAAATTAGAGCTAAATCAACTAGCGATGGAAATAAAAAAGTATTTTTCCACACAACACACATGGTCCTCCAAAATATCCTCTCCTAAGATTTTGGATGCTATGTCAATTGAAATTTACAAGAATTGAGATCGTCAGTTGGAACTGTAAGTTGCAATTGAAAATTGAACCTTGAACAACAGCTTGTTTTTTAAAATTGGGAATTGGCCTAGAAAGATAAAGCAGGTTGATTACTGCTCTAAGAACACTATAGATGAACTTGCACTGAGATGTCACTATGATCAGGGACTGGCAGCTGTTTGGATGTGGAATTGATCAATCAAGGGAGAGCAAGTGCTGGCCAGCCAACTACAGGTGTTTCTGGTATAATGCGCTGGTTGCATTCCTGTGCAACCTCACGTTATAGAAAATCATGCTGTAGGAGATTGCTATAGAAAATCACTACACCTGTGCAGTTGAAAGTTCGTGATATCTAACCAGCATTCACTATTCATCAGTCGCATTATAGCCAATTTGCATTGACGAAATACGAGTTATGCCAGAAATACCTGTACAGAGAATGTTAAAAGGAAAGGTAAATGAAAGAGGGAATAGGTTTGGCTGGGATATTTTGGTAGAAGGCGCTGTTCGTTTGGAAGCTGCAGGATGTTTTTTGGTTTTGCTTTCCCCTAGTTATTCTCCAGTTAGTGACTTGTTCGAAGTACTGAGGAAAGAACCCTGTCAGCAAGAAATAAGGAAAAGTCTCCGGAGGTCTCAGAAGCTATTTATATTGACCAGTTACTTCAGAATTTAAGCAAGAAACAATCCTAGCTATCTGTAATACAATCCATTCGATGTTGTGAAGGCTTCTTATTCACAGTTGAAATGATTATTGAACCGGCAACTTATGATTCTTTTATTTTCAAAATTTATCCCTTAACTGCGTCTGTTTGTTGGTTTGTGAGTAGAGGTTGTTGATTGAAGAAGACTGAGCTTTAATTTTATGTATTAATTCAGCTAGAGTTAAAGAATCTTATGACTGTGAATCTTTTGTTGATTGTTGATTGTTGACAAAACTAATCTGTTTCATTAATGTCCTTTAGGGAAGGAAACTGCCAACTTTACCTAGTCTGGCCTACATTTGACTCCAGACCCATTGCAATGTAGTTGACTCTTAACTGCCCTCTGGGCAATTAAGAACAGGCAATAAATACTGGCCAGCCAGTGATACTCTCATCCCAGAATGAATAAATAAATAATCCATTAATAGCGAGTCTGATTTGGTCTGGCTTGCTATCTCTGTGTCGTAACACAAGATTGTCAAAATTTGCTTTTTTTTAACAAGCTAGGGATATCAAAGGTTATGAAAATGAATCAATTAAGTTTAAGATACAGATCAACCATGATCTAACCAAATGGTTTAACAGGCTTCAAAATATAACTTTTATTTAGCTGTAGAGCAAAACTAGGGTGAAAACTTATAGGAGTCTGAGCAACATGAGCCATGGCGGGATCTGTGGCAGAATCAGATGAAATGCCCCACATGGCTGAGCTTGACATCGGGAGTATCTTGTTGCCCCTTTTACGCTTTTCACAAGCAGTGAATTCTCACTAGGCAGTGGTGAGTTGCCAAGCAAGGGGTATTATTGTTTGTTAAATGCCTTGCTAATCAACTCACCTCATACATTATTCAGCTTCTACCTTACCAAATGCGCCAAACAAGCTAGACATTGAGCAAACTTGACAAGGGAGATCAGAGCAGGTACCTGGTGAATTCAGCTTTCTGTTTGCTCCAAAACACTCCATGTTGGATACCACAAACCAATGTTTCAGGGCTTGCTCCATGGGCATAGGTCATATGCATTCCATGTCCATGGACATTTAGCATCTGATATGTGCCATTCTCTTCTGAACCCTCATGAGACATGTCCGGTCTACTTTACTGTGGGCTGCTTACCTCATGGAAGGAGCGGCAGGTATTAAGGAAGATGAAAATGAGTGGCACAGACAGGTGGGGAATGATTAGGCAGCCTAAAGGGAATGTAGTGTTAGTGATGTCAAGAATTTGGAATGGTGGCAGAGAGTGAGGGAAGATGTTTCAGGCATTAGTGAGAGGTGGGAGGTGGACATAGCAGCAGAGAAAATGTGAGGTATGAGAGAAATTGGTAGCACTTCACTGGAAGAGTGAAAAAGGTCTTCTACTTTCCTCCTTAATTGCTGTGCGTTTGTCCAAACAGCTAAGACTGCTTTAATCCAGTGGCAATCTCAAATAAGACTGGTATGGTTTGGTGTTGTAGCCTCCAGTGTTAGTCCTGAAGAAAAAGAAAGTCTTCCCTCTGCATTATCCCATCCCCCAGCACCTCCAGGTCCTTGCCTACAAAGCAAGGTGCCAATTTCCCCCATCTACCATGTACAGGGCAAATGTCAGGAACTGTGCAGGGTAGATCTGGGCTGACAGTTCTTGACTATGTGCACTATGGGCTTTTAAAGATGCTGACATCACAAAGGATGCTGGTAAATTCCACTGAGTGGTGAGTTGTTCTGGGAATGCGCCACATAAGCTGGAGCTAGAATCAGACATGACGGATGCCATAGAGGCTGGGTAAGTAGTTAATAGCTGGGTTTGATAAGATACAGTGAGAATACTCAGTGCTGTGTGAAATTTGCATATTCACCCTGTGACTGCGTGGGTTTCCTCCGGGTGCTCCGGCTTCCTCTTACAATCTAAAGATGTGCAGGTCAGGTGAATTGGCCAGGCTAAATTGTCCGTAGTGTTCAGGGATGTGTAGGTTGGGTGCATTAGTCAGGGGTAGGCGTAGGGTAGGGGAATGGGTCTGGGTGGGCTGCTCTTTGGAGGGTCGGTGTAGACTTATTGGGCCGAAGGGCCTGTTTCCACAATGTAGGGATTCTTATTCAACACCTAGATGGTGAAAGTCCACTCAAAATCCTTGACTCAAAACTTGGACTTAGCCAAAAAAAAACCTGAGTTCTACCCTATGGAACAGATTCATATTAGTGAAAGATAATTTTAGAGTTGATTTCCAGGAAGTCCCTCTTCAGATTAAGAATGATTAATACATGTATTAAATTCTTCGGTAATAGAGTTGGCAGCAAAAAACCTGAGATAATTTAAGAAATTATAGCATGAGATTGGGAGGATGAAGATTATTCTTGACAGATGTATCAAGATGGGATGATTAGCCTTTTTCATTTGTAATTACCTGTGACCTTGAAAGACTGACTGTTTTAGCAGATAATTAAAGACTTGCATTTTAGGCTACCCTGACAATCAAATGTGTCTGCTAATAACAAGTTTAAAGAAATGTAGAACTTGGAGCTTTAGCTCTAACTGAACTAGTTGTTTTGGCATAATACAATTTCAGAGTTGTAAAGTGTGGTGCTGGAGAAGCACAGCAGGTCAGGCAGTATCCAAGGAGCAGGACAGTTGATGCTTTGGGCATAAGCTAGAAGAAAGTGAGTTGCTGAAAACCTTACTGCGAAGCTCTTCCAAGAATGCCCACCTAGAAGAAATTCTCCTTCTTCCTCCACAAGGATCTCAGTTACTCTCTCCCACTGCACCCCCAGGTCATCTCCTTGGCCCTAAAGCTCCTTCCCAGCTATGTTCTCCCCAGCCAACCCCCACCCTCCTATTTATCTCTCAATACTCCCTTCCCCCCGACATTGCTGATGAAGGGCTTATGCCAGAAATGTTGACTGTCCTTCTTCTCAGATGCTGCCTGACCTGCTGTGCTTTTCCAGCACCACACCTTTCAACTCTGACTCTTTAGCATCTGCAGTGTCCACAATACAACTTCTGGATAGTAAAATAGTGCATTGCATATTTTCTGGTGCCATTTTGAAAAAAACTAGCATCTCCAGCTAGTTAATGTTTACCAGTTTTTTTGTGTTAATGTCTATTGCTTTTATATTTCAAGCCCTTATTCTAATGATTTTGTTTAAAATATAGGATAAAGATTTTAAGAAAGGATTGTTACACAAAGGACATACAAATCCGACTGCCGAATTGACGTATAGTTTGAAAATCTACCAACAACACAGTCTGGAAAAGGCCTACAAAGGGGATGATTTCTTCTGGGCATTTACTCCAATGGTAGGGGACTTCATCAAATTCAGATTCTATCAACCACTGAAAATTGAAAGGTTGGTATAAGAGTGCATCGATATTATTTGCTGCAGTCTAAATTACAAATAGATTTAACCCATGTTCACATTTTTATCAATTAATATTTTATCATTTCTTCTTTCAATGTAGTCTTGCCCTACTTGTAACTACCTCAGTTTGGATAAATTCCTTCAACTCAAGTATGGACCTATAAACATATGAATTAAGAGCATAAGAAAGGACATTTAGCTCTTCAAGTCTGCTATACCTTTCATTAAGATTGTGACTGATCTGTTGGTGTCCCAAATTTCACATTCCCATCTATTCCTTATCACCTTAGATTCTTGTTAGACAAGAGATTAGTCTCATTCTGTCCTAAAAATATTCAGTGACCTAATTTCCATCATCTTATGAGGCAGGAAGTTTCAAGTCTCACAACCATCAGAGAAGAAATAATTCCTCTCATCTCTGTCGTAAAAGGGTATCCCTTTTCAAACAATGTCCTCAAGTTCTGGACTTGCCCAAAAGAGAAAATATCTTTATTCTTACCATCTTGTCTGGACCATTCAGGATATAAACTTCAAACAAATTGCCCCTCATTCTTCTAAGTTCGAATGAAAACAAACCAGGCCTGCCCAATATTCCCTCATTAGACACTTCACTCATTCTAGATATCAAGCTAGTAAGCCTGCTCTTAACTGTCTCCAACAAATTTACATCCCTCCTTAATAAGACCAAAACTGCAGTTTTTGAAATGTGGTCTTACAAATGCCTTGTTTAAGTGAAGAATAACATTCTACTTTTATATTCAATTTCCCCTTGTTTTAAAAGAAAGCATTCCATGAGCTGCCTCAATTATTTATTGTACCTGCATGCTAACATGTTGTGACTTGTGCACCAGAACATTTAGATCCATCTGTACCGAGCTGTCATTCAGTATTTAAATAATACTGTTTCTTTATCCTTCCTGCTAAAGTGAACAAATTTCCATTTTTCCATACTATATTCTTATTTGCCAGGTTTTTGCGCACTCATTTAACTTATCCTTGTTTCATCTTCACAAAATATTTTTCTACGTATCTTTGTAACATAACTATATATGTAATTTTATATGTAATCTTTACTGGGTAAAAAGATGACATGGTAGTTGAAGTTCTAAAAAGTAAATGTTAAGCTGATGGTGTATATCTGTACTGGTGTGACAATATGTCGCAACATATTAGTGTACATTCATGCTCATGACTCCTCCTGTTAAATGTTAATTTTGTTATAACAAAGAGAACCACAGAAATATACAATCTGAAAGGAAACCAATTTAACAATAATTTTTGTGCAAGCGTTTTGGTACAGCAATCCAACACAAATCCCAAATGTCTCTTTTCTCGTGACCCTGCAACTATTCCTGCTTAAAATGTTTGCACTCTCTTCCCTTAAAATGTATAACGATCTCAACCCCATACTTTTATGTAATGATGTATTTCTTCTTCGAGTTGTAGAAAAAAAGACATGCACTCCTTTCCAGAGAACACATGAAATAAAAAAAAACAAGTGATTCATCAGCAGTATTCACAAACCTTTAAGCAGCAAGTTACAGCGCAATATTGTCTACATCTGTGGATAGGCTAAGCCTCCTCATTCAAAATTGTCACAATTAGGGAGTGGGAACAGGTGAACAGCCAAAAGCAGCATTCTGAAACGAGAGAAATGCATTGACTAAGTCACTGTTTAATGATGTCAGTCAGACTTTAATGCTATTTTAATTTGCCTGGTGCTGGCCTTGACATGGAAATACTATGTGAAGGACAATCAGGTCCAGTAATACAGGGGTGCGCTTGTATATTTCATTAAAGAAAGGTATGGGCCCAGGCTTCTGTCTATCAGTCAGTAATTGCCTACTCTCTGCACCACCCCACTGTCACTATCATTTACCTGATAGTGTGCAAACATTTTCACTGGCTTTCACCCAGCCACATTCTCCTGTTGATTGTTGCTGAGCTGGGCTCCACTCCTGCCCTTAGACCACAATTAAAATCAGAACCTAGAGTCAATCAAGAACTGGGCAAGTATAAGATTAATTTCTGAATAATTCAATAATCTGATCTTTCTGAAGGTTTTCTAGATTGATGCTGTTTTCATTGCTGTGTTTACTGTACCTACCTGTTCAAAATTAATTGGATAGGAAAAAGAAATAACAGCTGCCAATGAAAATGAGTCTTATTGTGTTCAGGGACACTGTTCATAAATGTTTATCAGGTTCATCTGTAATTCTTCTCTCCATTATTTTAGCAAATGCAGTAACTTATTTAAAATAAATGGATAAACACTTCATTATAGGCATGAAGAGAAGGCATTCAGAGAAAGAAGTTAGATGTTTGCATGCTAGCATCATATATTTTAACAGATCAAGCTTTGCATCAGGGAGCGATAATAAAAGTTTGTTTCATATGCTCCCTTATTTTGGCCTGCTTTGTTCCACAGATACCTCTTTAGAAGTGGCAATATGGAACATCCAGGAGATAAGTTTTTCAATACAACAGTGGAAATTCTACCAGTTGATGTAAGTTAATCTTTTACTAAAAGGTTTAGGCAATAAATCTGCATTCACAGCCACCAGACTATGGGGGAACACCATCACCTGCAAGTTCCCTCCAAGCTCCACCACATTCTGAACTGAGGAGAGGAGAGCATGTAAAATACAAGTGCTACCAGCCTACTGCTTTCCCACCTATCTTCAAGCTCTCCATAATGCAGTAGGTGCTTGGATGCAGGAGCTGCCTTTTGTGCATCAGGGGTGCTCTCCTCAAGATGTTACCACCACTTCTTTTCTTCCAACCTGACTCCAAAGCCAGCCACACTCCCAATTCCCTTATTTCCACCCCTGTATTCCCTCTTTGCCCTTAAAAGGAAATGACCTTTCTCTGGAATCCATTAAAGATCTGCACGTCTTTCCTGGCACTGCACACTTCTGTATTCTGGTGCTGCTGCAATGTCTAGAGTGACTAGTTAATCAGTCTGGCCAGCAGCTTTCAAAGGTGAGGTTTTGCCTAACTGACTGAAAATCATATTCTCTGCCTGTTTAGCCTACTGGCTGTAACTTATCGCTACCGGGTTGGCACTTTTTAAATGCATCAGCTGACATAGCTCAAGATGTCCTCAAAAGTGCAATTCTAAATTGGTTTCTTCAATTTTGTTAAAATAATTTCATCATAATGAATTGAATCTTCCTTTCTCTATTTTCAGAAATCTGAATTTGACAAGAATGTTTTGCACAACAATATAACAAAATATCTCAAATACCAAGAAACAGAAGACGGCTACTACAGAATAGGTAACCAGCTAATATTTTTCTGTAGCCAAATCCAATTTAAAAACATGGTTTAAAAATGTGCTTTGAAACAATATCTGGAAAAAAATGCGAGCTAAACATTGCTGTCAGGAAGGTTGGAAAACTAACATTTTACACTTTGTGTGATTTGTCCATTATAACAGACATATCTGAATTATTTTAAATGTGTCTGTGTTTGCAAAAATAATAGACAAAGCATTGTCATGTGAACATATTAAGCACTCATCTACTAATGCTGCAACAACATTTTCAAACTTTTTGTTCATATGATATGTTAGGAATTTTGAAAAAAACTACTACATTTCTTAACCAGATGTACATTCATGGTTCTTGTTTTATTAAGAAAGAAACTAACTGGGAAACAATTCCAACTAATGTCTACCTCTGATTTCATTTACATTTCCTGCAGCTTTGTTCATTACAAACACAAGGGCAAATTTTTCCATCTTTCCCGCCTGGTAAACCTGGCACGGCAGGTGTGGCATGCTCCATATCTGACTTTTTTTCTCTCCACTCTGCCAAAGCAATGCTTTAGGCCCAGCTGGTGTAGATGGAAATTTATCCTGTAGTGAGCACAGTTCAGCCATTCTGCTATAACGCAACAGTTGGGTTCTTTTGGAACCCTACGTTATAGAAAACCGCTACAGAAAATCACAGTGTAGAAGATTGCTAAACCCATTCAGTAGAAAGTTCACATTATCAAAACATTCTTCCCTAATTTGTCAATCATGTTGTAGCCAAATCGTGTTGATGATAAGCATGTTATACCAGAATGACCTGTTTGGGTGCTGGTTGTACTTCGATTATTTCATGGTAATTATCAAAACATTGGAACTAATTTTCGTTTTCAGGAGTGGATGGAAATCCAATAGGTTGCTCATAATATATTCCATTTGGATTTCCTTCCCAATGAGGTCAATGAAAATGAAAACTAATCAGTTTGGTAGCTGGGCAATTGGTTGCTACCTCACTGCTGACACTAGCATCTTTCCTTATATTTCTAGAAAGACTCTTCCTGGGTACATGTCTCATGCACAATAATAAATTAGTTGTTCATTATTTACAACCATTTTCAAATTATATTGGTACAAATTATAAGAAGAAAGATCTCTAAATAATTTTTCATAATTCTTCTTAAATTTCTCAACTTATAGCTTGTCACTGCTGGACAGATTGAGTTATGTGATGATGGGTCATAAAGATTATTAAGATTTTAAGTTTGTTCCTATCTGATCTCAATGAAAGCAGAAAATCAATGCATTACAATTGAAATCACTGCCTCTAACCTAAAAAGAAAAAGAAGTAAATGGAGCCTCTGATGCTAATTATACTCCGGTGATTCCTGCTATTGAGACACTAAAAATGTTAAAAATTTGTAATGGGAGACCCAAGATGGTGGCGGTTTGAGTGGTCTGCTGTGCTGGACTCTGTGCCATACCCCCAGGCAAGGTGGACCTTTACCCCCCTCATCAACCACCCCCAGGACAAAAAACTCCTAATACAAACTTGCTGAACATCTTAGATTAGATTACTTACAGTGTGGAAACAGGTCCTTCGGCCCAACAAGTCCACACCGACCTACCGAAGCGCAACCCCTTACCTAACACTATGGGCAATTTAGCATGGCCAATTCACCTGACCCGCACATCTTTGGACTGTGGGAGGAAACCCACGCAGACACAGGGAGAACGTGCAAACTCCACACAGTCAGTCGCCTGAAGTGGGAATTGAACCCGAGTCTCTGGTGCTGTGAGGCAGCAGTGATAACCACTGTGTCACCGTGCCGCCCACAATAGCTGCTAAAATTGTGGTGCGACAGCTGTAAGGCCAGAATGAAAGCAAATAAAGGAAAGGGGCCTAAAGGACTACAGCAGGCAGGGCACTCCCCAATTGCATTGGGAGTGCCTGCAGCCAGTGCTCAAACTCCCAGGGTGGCACCTTTGGATTGGCCAAACTCCAAGAAGAGGTTGAAGCAGCGATGGAAACACTATCTGCCATGCTGAAAAAGCATGAGCAGGAAATTCAATTGTTGGACTGAAGAGTAGAGACAGCGGAGGAGAGGGCCGTGGCATCAGAGACCTTGGCAGAGTCTTGGGAGGAAGGATCCAAACACTGGAAGAACAGGTTCGGGTTGTTCAGAAGCAAGTGGATGACCTGGAAAATAGAAATAGAAGGAAACCTTATGGCTTTTGGGTCTCCCGGAACATGAGGAAGGTGAGGGCCTCGTTGGCTTTCCTGGAGAAGTGGCCCCTGAAGTTCCTGGGGCTGGAGTTGGAGTCGGGCCTGTTGAATGTGGAGTGGACCCACTGGATCACAATGTGCAGGTCCAGGCCAGACCCGCGCCCCTGTGCAGTCCTAATGCAACTCCTGAATTATAAAGAAAAACAATGAGTGATCGAAACAGCAAGAAGACGGGGAAGAGATTCACAGGCTTTAATGTACAAAGGCTCAAGAATAATGTTTTTTCAGGACTTCTCAGGACCCCTGATTAAGGGCATTTAATGAAGTGAAGAGAAAATTAAGGGGCATGAACATTAATATTCCTTGAGGTACCCGCCCGTGTTGCATTTTGCTCATGGAGGGACGGTATATAATTTTAATTCGCAGAAAAGGCAAAGGACTTTGTGAATTCTCTGAATTAAAGAACTCGAGTTGGGGTGGGGGGTGGAGGGGGCATCGTTATGAACAATGGTATGGTTTTTTTTATTGCCCCGTTTTCCTCCTCTCTCCCCTTTTTTGTGGTTATCGGCTTTATACCTAAAGCCTTGATGTATAACTGAAATTATTTCATATATCGGTCGGTTGGCTATTATCTGAGGTGTTTTTTTTTACTGCTGTCCTTTTTGTTTTGGATTGGGGGTGGCTGTGGTTAAGATGTGTGGGGTGGTTGGGGGAATAACTGGTTTTCTTCATTTGTGAATTGCCTGGGGCTAGGGCATGGCCTTAGCTAGTGGGAGTTGGAATGGTACCAAGGATTGGGAGGCGTACCCCATAAGGGGCAAGGGGGGAGATCTCTAGTGAATTGGAGGTTATTTGGGTGTTTGCTTAAGTTAAATGTAGTGATTAGTTTTTTTAGTTGTAGTAGTTTTTACAGAAGTAGTTTTTAGACTTTATAGAGTAAAGTCTTTGTCGCTCGGCGTACCACCAATAAGCTTCCTCCGCTTGGGAAACTACGGGCTGCCCTGGATGACCATGGCTAGTGATTTGTTCAGGTGGTGCACTTGGAATGTAAAAGGGAGCCATTCTCCCATTAAAGGAAAGAAGGTGCTGTCAAGCCTTTGGAAGGAAAGGGTGGACATTGCTCTGCTGCAAGAGACGCATTTAACTGATAAGGAACATCTGAAACTGCAGCAGGGGCATATTACAGGGTAGTCTTCTCCTTTAACTCTGAGTAGAGGAGTGGCTATACTGGTAAGAAGGAACCTCCCTTTCCAGGTAACTAAGCAAATTACGGACAAAATGGACGGTTCATCATTCTTAAAGCTCTAATACATGGAGAAGGGTATGGCATCTTGAATGTGTACTGTCCCCTGGCGCACCCTCTTAAATTTCTAATTGATACAGTCACTAGATTCATGAGTCTTAGGGTGCGCTGCATGATCACAGAAGGGGGTTTTAATTGCCTCATAGATCCCAAGGTTGACAGGGTGCCAAGGGGTCCAGCAGGTACGTCCGCACAATCTAAGCAGTTGGTGGACTTACGTGAGGAGTTGGGATCAGTGGATGTGTGGAGGCATGTCCACCCTAACGGAAGAGACTTTATTTTCTATTCCAACTCACACGAGTGCCACATGCGAACTGACTTTTTTTTAATACCATCAGATTGATTGGACAGAACACTGGCATGTAAAATTGGGAATATAGCTGTCTCGGACCATGCGCCAATCAAGGGTGGCGGAACAGATTCAGGGCACTGGCGCATGGACCCATACCTGTTAAGGGATATCGAATTTGTTGAGTATGTTAAAAGAGAGTTCAGGGCCTTCTGGGATATCAACTCCGGTACGGCCAATAATCTGGCAATACTTTGAGAGGCCACTAAAGCATATTTACAAGGCCTTATCATTTCGTATTCAGTGACTAGAAGGAGGCAGAGGGAGGAGCAACAATAGATGCTGGAGGCCCAGCTGCAGATAACTGAGGAAGTATATTATAATAGGCCCTCTTTGGTCAAGCTGCAGCGGGTCACAGCCCTCTGGGCGGCTCTCAACTCATTGCACACACAGGTGCAAAAGAAGAGATCTCCTTCACTTAACAAAGACTGTTTGAATTTGGAGATAAGCCAGGTAGATACCTGGCACATCTGGCTAGGAGGAAAAAAGCTTCCCAATCTATTATGTCTGTTAGAGAGAAGGCTGGCACAGTTACCCGTAAATTGAAGAAGATCAATGTTAGATTTAGGGAATACTTTTTCCAGAGTTATATCAGTTGGAGTGAAACAAACATTGTGCAATGAGAATGCAGTCCTTTTTTGAGAACCTGGACCTCCCCAGTATAAACGCGGATCAGGCTTCCCTGTTGAATGCGCCTATGACGGGACAGGAAGTGCAGGAAGCAATAAAGTATCTCCAGGGTGGTAAAGCACTGAGGCCAGATGGATTCCCAAGTGAATTCTATAAGAAATTCATAAATGTGTTCGCGGAGCCACTTCTGGGGATGTATAGCTATTCATATACATAGGATTGTCTGCTGCCCTCTCTCAGGAAGGCTAATATTTCCATCATTCCCTCATTCGGGAATGACCCCAAAGGATATGCTTCATACAGACCAATTTCACTGTTGAATGTAAATTTTTAAATTTTATCCAAGATGTTGGCCCTGAGGTTGGAAAAGGTGTTGCCCATATTGTAAAATATTATCAGACTGGTTTTGTTAAGGACCGTAGTTCCTCCAATGATATCAGGAGAGTACTGAACATAGTGCAGGTATGCCAGCAAAAATTGATCCCGAGTTTGGAGTTCTCCCTAGATGCAGAAAAGGCGTTTGACCGGATAGAATGGCTGTACCTGTTTGGGATCCGACAGCACTTTGGTATGGGGGGAACCTTTGCTAGATGGGTGGCGGTATTATATCATGATCCAAAGGTGGCAGTCATCATAAGCGGCACTAAGTCAGATAACTTTAATATTGGGAGAGGTAGTCAGCACGGGTGTCCTCTTTCACCGCTGGCAATTGAGCTGTTAGCTGAAGCTGTCAGGAGGGATCCTGAAATAGTGGCGCCAAGGGTGGGAATGGGGGAGCATAAGATCACCCTATATGCTGATGATGTCCTTTTGTTCTTTGCCAATCTGGAGAAGTCCATTCCTCGATTGATTCAAACAATTAATTTATTTGGCGTTTTTCGGGCTACGGGATCAACTTTACGAAATCGGAAGCCATGCCAGTGGGGGATTAGTGGAGGTGCCTGATCTGAAGGATGGAATGCAGTTCCGTTTAGATGGTCATCAAAAGGTTTTTTTTGTATTTGGGAATTTTTATTACCTCTGCCTTCCACCAGCTATAAAAAGCTAACTATGTACAACTATCAGAGAGGATAAAACAGGATTTGCAGCAGTGGGAGGGATTACCATTATCATGGTTAGGCCGAATAGTCCTGATTAAAATGAATGTTCTTCCTTGCCTGTTGTACTCCGTGAGAATGCTCCTATTGTTGCTACCCAGCCAAGTGTTATGGAGGCTCAATCGTTGGCTAGATTCTTTTATTTGGTAACCCTTAATTAAATTTACCAAATTGCAGCTTTCACAGGGTGAGGGAGGGGTGATCTTCTGGACATGAAGAGATAGCAAATAAGTGCCCTGTTAGCATATGTTGGTGACTGGGTATGGACGATTTGGAGTCAATTTGGCTTGACGTTGAAGTTTCGCAGTCAAGATGTCCCCTGGTTAATCTATTATTTAAGGATAAGATGAAATCCATGACTGAGCAATGTAAGAATCCGATCATTTTAAATACTGTGAAAGCCTGGAAGATAATGAGGCAAGACGAGGGCAATTGGCTTAAGACCTCACCGTTTACCCCGTTGGTGGGAGCCCAAGGATTTAAACCTGGAGCAATGGACTCCGGCTTTAAGTTATGGGAGAATAAGGGAATCTCTTGTCTGGGAGATTTATTCAAGGGGGAGGTCTTGATATAATTTAACCAGCTAAGTCAGAAATATGGATTGTCGAATAGGGACCTTTTCTGTATTTTCAGATAAGCAATTACATACAGAGGAAAACCACGCTCCTGGCTCAGTTTACAAGTCAGACAAGCGCTCTTTCAGTTAGTACTTTGTATCATTTATAGAAAAGACGTGCCTTAGGGGACATGGAAAGACTGTAGGACGTGGAATCAAGAGCTAGGAGAGGATATCTCATTGGAGGTATATGGTAAGACATATGGGAAAATGTGAGGAAAATTTCAGTTTGTAATAGAGTGCAGGCCATGCAATTGAAGATTTTACACAGGGTTCATATGGTGCCAGAGAGGCTAGCTAAGTTTAAGAGAGGAACATCACCAGGTGTCCCAAATGTAACATTAGTGTAGGCACTCTCACACACTGCTACTGGTCATGTTGTAAGATCCAGAGATATTGAGTGCTATTGTAAGGGGCTGAAGCACATCCTGGAGATTGAAGTTAAAGTGGATCTGGTATTTCTTCTTCTGGGTTTGCCAAATTTGTCCTCTCTGAGGGAACATGGGAAGAGATTGTGTAACATTCTTACCCATTGTGTGAGGAAGAATATTTTAATGAATTGGACGTTGGAAAAATCCCCAGGTCTTATGGTGTGGCATAGGCAGGTGATGGAGTATCTCCCCCAAGATTACCTCACAAATATGGTGCACCAAAAAATGGAGCAGTTTTATAAGACATGGCAGCCCTTTTTAAATTATATTGATGCAGACTTATCAGCAAGATTAATTAGGGCTGTGGTATAGCCATGGGAATCAATCTGGGCGCTCGTGGGGCCCTCGGAGGGGGAGGTTGGGGGAAAAGAATATGGGTACAATGACTGATGCTCCCAGGGATGGGAGCTTCAGTGGAGGTGTAGTGAATAAAATAGAATAATGTAGTGAGATATAATTTAAGTTAATTTGAATTCAGTTTATTTTTAATTTAATTTGTAGTTTAGTTTAAGTAGATTCATTTGTTCTGATAGAATAGTAGGTAGTTCATTACTAATAGTATCGTAATATGACATTCTTGTACTGCCTCTACTCGCCTGAAAACAGAAGCTACTCAAACTAACTGGAAATTCAGTAGAAAATCTGAAAATTCTTCCTTTAGCCCTATTTTCTGACTTTGCCTAAACTAACGTGTAAATTCACTGTCTCTATTGCATTTATCATTCCATCTGAACACATCAAAACTAAACTGCTTTCTACTAATTTCCCTTTAAAATTTAATTCCTGCATTCAGTTTAAGGTAATTGAAAATGTCATAGACAAATTAAAGTAAAATGGAACATTTAAAAATGTTAGAACAAAATGTTGGTTGCATCAGGATGAATATACAACTTAGAAGGAGTGGCACGCCATTTGGGCCCACAAGCCTGCCCAACTAATTGCTAAGATTGTTGATTGTTTGTGGCTGAAAATGTGTTGCTGGAAAAGCGCAGCAGGTCAGGCCTTCTTCAGGAATCTTCATGCCTGAAACATCGACTCTCCTGCTCCTTGGATGCTGCCTGACCTGCTGCGCTTTTCCAGCAACACATTTTCAGCTCTGATCTCCAGCATCTGCAGTCCTCACTTTCTCCTAGATTGTTTGTGGCCTCAAACTTCACTTTCCTGGCTACCCCTTAACTAGTCAAGATTCTCTCAACCTCTGTCTTCAACATATTCAATTACACTGCCTCCACCACTCTCTAAGGAAGATAATTCTGCATTCTCTTAATCTTTCACGCCTTGCTCATTCAAGGGGAAACATTCTTTTAGCATCCATCCTGTCAAGTTCTCTCAGGATCTCGCATGGTTCAATGAGGTAATCTCATTGTTTGAAATGCCAATGGACATTGGCCCTATCTGTTCAACATTTTCTCCTCAGAGTCCCCATCCCAGGAATCAGTCCAGAAAACCTTTTCTAAACAATGTCTAATGCAATAATATCCTCTCTTAAATAAGGAGACAAGACTGTACATTGTACTGTAGGTGTGATCTGACAATTACCTTGTGCTATGTATAAAATACCACTTTTTATATTCTATTTCTCTTACAAAAAACAGCATTCCATTTACCTTCCTAATCATTTACTGTGCTTGCAATACATTTCTTTGTGATTCATGTACCAGGACACTCAGATCTGTACGTATCTCTAATGTGCAATCTCTATCCATTTAAATAATATTCCACTATTCTATTCTCCCTATCAAAGTAAACAAATTTACATTTTCCCACATTATACTTCATCTGCCAAATGTTTGCACACTCACTTAACTAACCTAACTAAAAGCCTATTAAAATGTCTTCTATCTTCTTCACAACTTACTTCCTTATATTTGTGCTGTTAACAAATTTAGAAACTATGCATTCAGTCCCTTATCAAATCAGTGATATATATTCTTGACTGTGAAGTCAGCAAGAGTAAATTTCAATGGCAGTGTGGCTGTTAAACAGACTGTCATGAGCAGACTTTTATAGATATCACTCGTCCAATACTGCTCACTTTGTGTGTTCATGTTAAAATTGAATTTTAACCTAGGTCTTAAGTAATATATACACAATTACCTGGAGGAAAGATTTTAACATATTCAAAACCTATTCATTAACAGAGATAAAATTAGGCAAATAAAAACTGTAATTTAACTGTAATTTAAATTCTGTAGCATTTAATTTTGTTGGAAAAATTCAAATATGTATCTTTCTTTGTTGAATACCATTTCTGTAGTATGGTTCTGTTTGAAGTGGACAATTGATCTATTATCACATATAAAATATAAAGGAAATCTTTCATTTTTTGTCAAATGTAATTTATTCAATTCAACTTGTTCATTCTTACTAGATGAACTATTCAAAACTCATTTATTGTGGCTTGCTTAAAACTACTCGAAAGATTTTTCTTATCTTTTCAGTGCTGGAGATGAAACTGGTGTCTAAATATGCAACTTTATTCAGTGTCACTAACATGTTCCAATTTAGTTATGTTTCTTCAGTTTAGTCTGTGGGTATATGTTTAGTTTGTTTTCTGCAAATTGTAATCTTGTTTCATTTACATGTTAAGGTGCATTTAGAAATGGAATTGCAGAAGGTGAAGTTGATGCATCGATCGGAAAAATTGAGGCCCTTCGACTATTTGTTCTTTCCGAGTCCCCTGTTTGGGTTTTACTGAGTGAGGTAATATTTCAGAAAGGACACAGCATCCTAAATTATTTTTTTCTTATAGAATTGCTTTAGGTTTCTGAATCCCAGGTCTTGCACACCTGACAGCACATCTTCAAAATAAAGTGTCCAAGCTAACCTTGTTCCAGCAGTAATGGAGACCAACTTTTCCATTGGTGTCTAGATTTGCCGACAGCGCTATCTCCACAATGAGTTAGTTTACTCTGTGGTGATCAAGGATAGACTTAATTGACAGATTTACAAGATATGAACCAAATAGGTTCTTCAACCTACCTGTGTTACAGCACCAAGTATTGGTCTAGTCTTGACTCAGAGCACCTTAATTTCATGTTAGTACTGTTCTTGAGGGAATATAGGTAGCCCACTTCTAGGATGGGAAGAAAATTCCTTATTGCACCGAAAAGCATCAAAGCATCCAATGTGGTGCCATGCAACACTTAAGAGTGAATCTTCTTCAGGGCATTGGGCCTTCAATTTTTAAAAAATCTCTAATGAAGATATTGCAGTTTTCATTTGGCAAAGAATTCCCCAGTTTTGTGAACCAACAGGAGAAGATCCACAAATGAAAAAAAACAGTTTTCATAGTAATTGGCAATATTTGCCCCATGCCCTCACTAGGGAATGCATTCTGAAATTTGTTCTGAATTCCATTTGCTAGCAGAATGCCCTGACTCTCTCTATAAAAGAAAACAGTGCCAGTGCACAAACACCAGACAGAACCCCAGAAATTTCTACAACTGTAGGAGATGTAAGGATGGTATATTCAGATTGCAAGAAGAGTCATGATCCTAAATAATAAAAAGTTGCCACACTTGTTATCAGTGAAATGAGATATATGCAAGGTGAAGACATCTTTATGAAGGAGTAACAGAATCATCTCCAAATGAAGCTTTGGTAATTATGCAGAAAAACATAATGCTGGCAAATGTCCAGATTGAGAATAATGTCAAAGCAATAATGATAGGATAGATGTGAAAGTAAGCTTATACCTTAGCTCAAGATCACTCAGGAGCTGTGAAACACTTTTTTTATGGCAGCTAACAGTTATCAGATGTTGTTTTGTGAGGGGAATACAAACTTCTCAAGTATCTGACAGTAAAGCGGCTCTGCCCGTATGAAGATGCAGGTCGTGGGAAACAGCTGGAGACCACCTACTGTGCAGGTGCAGCTTGAAAGCTTTCCAATCCTATCTTATCTTCCTCTTTCTTTCTTCTGAAAATGGAGGAATGGGAGTAGACCTGATAGTGGATTCATTTAATTTATAATTGGAATATAATAGAAGATTTAAAAAAGAGGTACTGTCAAATTCAGAAACATTCAACCTTACTTTGTAAATGTTATTTGCAGACTTGGGAGCTTGAAATGAAAGGAAATATATTACTGCGAGATCATTTCTATTCAATTTAAAGTCCTGGTAATTTAGTGTACTTCTAGTGAGCTCAATACCAAGTTTTCAGACTTTCTAAACAAATAGTTTCCCCTCTGCCATTTATAATGTATTACTGCATTGTATGTGGCATGGTTTGCTAAGTAAAATAGGAGGCAAGGGAAGAGAGTGGTAGCATTTCAATCCAGATCAATTGATAGGAACATTGACAGTCTGTAAAATAAATGCTACCTGTTCATTACAATAATTTGTGCATGCAGCCAATGCGGCACATTCGTTGACTTCTTACTCAGCAGGGGGAGTAAGGTAATCAGCAGTTCTTAAAGGGGAGATGAATTGCTGTGATACCTATCATTGAAATGGTTGAACATGGTGGAGAGAAGTCATCAAGTGTCTATAATGCTGCAGTAGAGATCATGGTGTAGGCAGTGGAGAGGAGAGTATACATTCATGATCCCCCAGGGGTCAGGAAACTTTTTTGTTTGCTGATGAGGTGAAAGGAGATCACTGAAGGGCTCACTACCAGGAATACAACACCCACATTTGGCATACAATGCTGCAAAAAGTTTTAGTTAAATCATTAAGTTTTCAGGATAAGAACATTGTTCAAATTCTTTCTTGTTACAACTGCACCACTCAACTGCATCCTGGTTAGTGTGCCTCTGCACCAAGCAAAGTTAACTCATGGCATTCAATGAGTTGGAGTTATGCATAATGTTAAGTGTGTTCTGCATGCAACATATACTCATCGACAAAATTATCCAGGTGCTTTGAATTCTGTCAGCAATGTAAATCCTAAACCAATTGCAAATGCTACCTCCTACATTAAAATGGTGAAGTTCGGACTTTTACTCCATATGCATGTATCGACTCTGACAATTTTGGTTCTTAGTGGGTTAAATTTCTGACTCAAATTCTTTAAATGGTAAGAGGTGAACAGAGTATGGATTTTCAGTAAAATTCACAAAATGCATTTTAACAATGTCTACAATGTTTTTGCAGATATTTATTAAGCCAGCTGCATAAATGCAAGCAAGAAATTCGGCTTCCCAGCAAAAGTGCAACTATTTCTAGTGCCTCTTCAATAAGGTTTGCCTGTTGGATTTCTTCAACAACGACACCACCTAGTGTGGTAAAATAAAAAGAACAATTGTTGAAAATCAACAAGGGACAGAGCTAATGTAAAAGATCACAGTGATGGAAAACTGCAGATGTGCAAACGTTTGAATAATCTTTGAGCAAAACAATTTAACTGTTTATTTATATAATAATTACATTTTTTTTACTGTCATCATGAAAATGAATAACAAAATGCCATTTTAATGAAAACTTCAGTGAAGTTGAATTATGGTGTTTATAAATACATACTTTGTGTAGAAACAAAATGTATGCTTGGTAACTTTATGTAATTGGTCCTAGGATAAATTATTTAAAATTACATCACATTAAGTCAATATGATAATGATCTCTTCTAATCACAAGCTAGACTTTATTTGTTGGGAGGGAGAAATTTTTTTTATATAAGTTTGGTTTAGCTCCTCCTTTCACAATGCTCTTTTCAACAAAGACAGTAACATGATTTGGATTGTAGCCCTTCGCAATGACATTCTATGTGCTGACAAGGTGTTCCTTGTCTTTTATAACTTCCAGAAATAAAGCATTCCACTGTTACATAAAACTTTGTTTTAAATTAAACTACCAAAGAATTCACAAAAAAAAAACACACTCATGAAGTTTGTTGTTTAAATGTTACTTAAAGCTAGGATCCATACTTGATACAGAAGTTCTACAGGTTTCAGTTAAGCAAAAAAAAGCTACTGAAGGTAGAGGACCTGAAACTCTGAGACTTCCGCCAAGAGAACTTCAGACCAAATAGTCCTGATATTCTAATCAAGGTCAGAAGTCCTACTCCTGTCCTTGATCACATTACAAATTACCCACTTAACTTGAGATTACTTCTGCACTGGAGATTCCCAGACAGGGACTTTCTGTTACGAACTAATACCAGAATCCATTGAATCCAGGAGAAAAGAAAATCTTTGTAGAAACCACTCCCTCTTTTGCAATGTTCAGTGTGACGTGTTTTGTCATTTAAATGTACATTGAAAAGTGAGGCCACTAGCTCACTCCTGACCTCTCATCACCCTTCTCCTAATCTTGTGCTGCTCAATGCAAGACTTCTCACTGCCCCTTTCACTAGTCTTCTCAAGACTGTTCAAGGTTGTTCACCAGCTTGCTTTCTGTCCCTCTAATCTTGTTGCCACCTGTCCTGACTCCTTACTGCCTCACTTGGCACTCCTCTCCCAAGCCCTCATTTACCATACAAAGAGTTGCAAGGGGTTGGGGACAGGTGACAGTCTTGAACTGGTAGAAGTTTGGGTCTCAGCAGAGGTGAGGTTGAGTGTAGGTTGTGAACAGGAACACTACAATGACTGCACTGTTGGGAGAAACTATACGTACTAGTGGGTTGAATTAAAGTTCCTGCGTCATGGCAGGAGTTAAGTGGTTAACCTTTTCAATACTGTAAAAGGTCTGGCAATTAATTACATTCAAGCTATCTTGTTGCTACAGCAACATTTTTTTCGTCTAAAATTCTATTTGGCTTGGATTTTATTAATATATGGAATACTGCTTTTTAATGCCATTTATCTTTTCTTTTCCTTTACAAGTTAGTCATAATCATACCATTATTTTTTGTTTAAGGTTATTATACCATTATGCTGTCAGAAAACGATGGCAGGGCATTTGGCTTAAACTTTGCAATAGCACTTTGTCATTGAAACATAGGCATGAGCTTCAAGACTTGCAACATAAATTCCTTCTGTATGCTTTCTCTGAGATGAGCATATAACATTTTACAGCCTTTCAAAGGATCAATTAAACATGTATAGTGAGGAAGAAAGCATGAAATTCACAATTAGAATTTCTTTGTGAGTACTCAACTTGTTGGTTTTTAAAAATATCTTTCACAAATACCCATTAATTTTGTATAGCAGCTGTTGATCTTCAGTTTGGTTATAAATGGTTAAATTTTAGTTTGTAACAAAACAGTTATTTGAGCGCATGATGGCAGTGGTAACATTATTGTCATCAGACAATGCATAAAGTCTTGAGGATATATTTTGGTCTCTAGATTAAGTAAAAGCAAAATTGCTCTAACAAACTTTAATTGGTTCATGTTGATTCACTAAAAGTGTGCTTTACATTTAAACAAAGCAACAATGTGTTCCATAGTCTGGAAGGTATAATATTGAAGTCAATAGTAAATCTGCCTATTTAGCAGTAGCAATTTATCAAACTGTCAACCAAAATATATGGCTGAATTCTCCTCTCATACCAAATTGAAGCTAAGCAAAGACAATGGTGGAGAATTGATGGAAAATGATTGTGGCGCCTCCTTCAGGCAGCATATCTTACCAAGGCATTCCTTTCCTACAACTCATCTACACAATCTGCATATTCATCCAGTACCCGCCACTCCCTCCACATTCACTGCGGAGAGAGGGGACCAGCAATTTTGTGTACGTTTTGTTAGGTACGCATTACTAGCAGTAACAGGGAAGTGGTAATTACAGGGCACTTGTGGAAAGGTTCTCTCTCATCATTGTGTAGCCAAGAATTATCCATGCCATCACAGGAACAGAATATTTCTTTTTTTTGGCTGCTCCATCCTCTTTGGGTGATACACTCACAATGCTCTGAAATGACAACAAAACTGCCTTCTTCTGTAGTGGCTGTATTCATTTTAACAACAGCAACCCCACGATGAATCCACCCTACATGTCAAATAATTGAAGAAAACGGGTCAGGTTTACAGCAGTCATATTGGTGGGTGGAAGAACTCCCATCTGCAATGGCACTGCTGGGAGAAAAATCCTGACTGTAATATCAACTTGGATATTTATCTGTTTACATTTTAAAGGACTTGTGCAAATTTTTGGCCTTTGTGTTGGTGGATTATATTTTTAATTTTGTAGTTAGGGATTGATAGAAATATCAAATTGAATATTTTAAAAAATGAAAAAAATAAAAGCAACCCGATACATCATTTTATTGATACTAATTATTTCTGTCACTTTCACTTATACACATTAAGGGCACGCATATTACTTCATCTAAAGATGGTATTATTAACATAAATATTTTGTTTAAAATGCTGAAGATTTCGCTTATGTTCTTGTGAACAGACCATTGCCATTAAGATATTCTGGGGAATCTTTGAAATCATCATGAAAACAGACGTGCAAATATTTGACACTTCTGAAAATTCCAATTTTCTTCATTTACCCTTCCTTTATTGATAAATATGGCTAGTGTAATTTGAGATTTGAACACATGAATGGTCAAAAGATCATGAGATAGGAATTCTTTATTCCACTGGCATCAGGTCAGGTCATTATAAACAGGAAAGGAAATTAAGAATAACAAGAAATTAGTTACACAACATGCATGTAATGACAGTGTGGATTACGCTGAATTGAGGAATTTCTTCATCTGTCTTCTCTCTCTTTCAGACTCCTTTTCACCAAAGGCACTCTTTTCCAAGGAGAGTCTCTTTGATTGTTTCAGCTGCCCTCCTTGACAGTCATCCAGAGAAGTGCACAGCTTCCTTGGTCAGTGTCCTTCATCACCAATGCAACCTTCTGCTGGAGGTCCCCTTACAAACTTCCATGATTGAAATATGCCATCCTGGCAAATGCATATAGCACACAGACATCTTGTGCTAAGCACATGGATGATTAATTGTACAATTACAACTAAAACATTTTGAGTCCACATTAATGGCAGCATTTTCTTTTTGTACCACCAATCAAGGCAAATTTATAAAGTTTGGGTGTTATCCAGCATTTGATCAAGAAGACCTTCACTGTCTCTTATCTGTACTAGCACCTTCCAAGCGAACCAGGTTATGTGGAGGATAATCCACATGAGTACCTAGGTCTGTTAGGATTCCAAGAGTCATATGATAGCGTCTGGCTCCCAATAAAATATGCCTTGTACATCTTTTCTCAATTTGTAACATTTACTGATTTTCTCAGCAAATCATGGAGTGTGGCAGCCAATTATGCATAGCCTTGTACAAACCCAGCTCACTCTCATCAGGAATAATGACTTCCTTAGTAACGAAGTGCCCCAGATATTATACTTCTGTCTGGAAATGTTGGCACATGTCTGGTTTGACTTTAGGGTTTAACTACAAAAAGCAGGCTTACACCCCATGTCTTGTCTTGCAAGGGTTTCCCCGAATATTGAACCGAAGATAAATATGTCACCCTACAGGGACTGGAAATTAAGACTGTCAAAAGCTTTATCCGGCACAGGCATGAAGATTGTAGGAGCACTACAGAACCAAAGCAGCATTCTTGTGTATTTGTAAAGTCCTCCAATGTCTGCTCCAAATGCCATTTTACAATATTTTGTTCATTGGTTCAATAGATAAGTGGTTATAACCTCAACCCTAGGTTGAGGGCAAGCATCTTTTGTTAGTCTTTGTGTTCCGTGCCCAGTAATCAGCACAGATTCTCAGTTTTCCATCTTTCTTCCTCACAAAGACTGTGAAGCATACATACTCAGATGACACCTTGCTTCATGGGTTTCTGCAGGCTATCCTCCCAATGATGATGTGGAATCCTTTGGCAAGGAAGCTTTATTGGACATTCACCTGTAGTCACTATCTTGTGGTTTACCAGGTCACAATATCAATTGTCATCTCTTTTTTTGCTGAAAGTCATCTCACACTTGAGAGTAGAAACAAGTTGCCTCTTCTGGGTATTCTCCTCTCGGTAACTGACCATTTTTGAAATCTGATTCGAAATGTCTGCTTCAGTTGCTGCACTATCCATGATAGTGGCAGATTTAAGGACACCACAGGCATTTTTGGTTGATAGGAAACATCTTTGCTGAAATTGGCAATCTGCAAGGGTACTGTACCCTCTTCTCAACAGTGATGATAGCAGTTCTTAGAGTTATATCAAGTGGGAGCTATACTATATGTGACATGCGACACTAGCAGAACCTGATGTCGAACAGTTGGAGATGGCTGCCATTATTATTCAAGAACAGTGATGGTGCAGATATTTGAAAGAACAACCAATTTCCTGCAACTTGAATAGTTCTTGGGTCCAATACAGGTTGACATACCTTGAGTGTGTGGAGTAAGGTCAAATACTTTTGTGCCCTGTCTGCCAAATATGTAGTGTGCATAGCAATCACCATACATGTTTTCCAAGGACCCACAGATAGCTTTTAATACATTCTATCTCAACATGACATGTGTTCTTAACTTTCATCCTTCCACTGGAGTACCAATCAGGTCACAAACCACTAGAGGTCCCAGGCTATTAAAAGTGTGATTGAGGACAGGCTGGAGAGCTCAATGTAGTCATGATAGGAGATGACCGCCCTCTGCAAAACATAACCCCAGATGAGGAAATAGGCATCAATCAGCTTGCACTCCTGTGCTAGATACTCATGGAAATACTGGTGAGTAGTAGTTGACATTTCCACTCCTATGTCAATTAGGCATGACACTTCTACATTCCCAATTTCACATTCACCATAGATCAAGTTCCTATGATTCTGCATAAGACTGAGCTCAGAGTTCTAAATAAGGCTTCCTGAAGGAACCATATGTCCATCTTGCTGTCAGTGGGAGGCCTAACTACTTTAATGCCTGTTGAGAAAGGAAGATCATTGCATTGGATGGGGTCTCTGTCCTCAACAATCACTTCTGCCAGGAACAATCTCATTGAAGTGCCCAGCTCTGTCACAATTTCAGTAAGCCTTTACAGCTTACCCTCAGCAGAATTGGCTGTGTAATGGATATATTTCCCTCCCCTCCCCTATCAGCCTTCCGCAAGGACCACTCCCTTCGTGACTCCCTCGTCAGATCCACACCCCCACCAACCCAACCTCCACCCCCGGCACCTTCCCCTGCAACCGCAGGAAATGTAAAACTTGCGCCCACACCTCCACACTCACTTCCCTCCAAGGCCCCAAGGGATCCTTCCATATCCGCCACAAGTTCACCTGTACCTCCACACACATCATCTATTGCATCCGCTGCACCTGATGTGGCCTCCTCTATATTGGTGAGACAGGCCGCTTACTTGCGGAACGCTTCAGAGAACACCTCCGGGCCGCCCGAACCAACCAACCCAATCACCCCGTGGCTCAACACTTTAACTCCCCCTCCCACTCCACCGAGGACATGCAGGTCCTTGGACTCCTCCACCGGCAGAACACAACTACATGACGGCTGGAGGAGGAGCGCCTCATCTTCCGCCTGGGAACCCTCCAACCACAAGGTATGAATTCAGATTTCTCCAGTTTCCTCATTTCCCCTCCCCCCACCTTGTCTCAGTCGGTTCCCTCAACTCAGCACCGCCCTCCTAACCTGCAATCCTCTTCCTGACCTCTCCGCCCCCACCCCACTCCGGCCTATCACCCTCACCTTGACCTCCTTCCACCTATCCCACCTCCATCGCCCCTCCCCCTAGTCCCTCCTCCCTACCTTTTATCTTAGCCTGCTTGGCTCTCTCTCTTATTCCTGATGAAGGGCTTATGCTCGAAACGTCGAATTCTCTATTCCTGAGATGCTACCTGGCCTGCTGTGCTTTGACCAGCAACACATTTGCAGCTGTGTAATGGACCAGACCAGACCCGCTCAAAATATTTTAAGAAGATAGTCTAGATCCTAATATTTTCTTATTTTTAAGACAAATGTAATGTACTCTGTTTTAGATGCAATTCAACTGGTCAGACTACTCTACATTAAACAAAACCTTATTTATTGAAATACTACAGCTAAAATACAATAAAAGAAATAATAACTTTAAAGAACAGCTCTATTGAAAAACGTAACAATAATAGATACAGTAACAATTACTAATTAACTTTTCCAATAGTCTCAAACATCCCATAAACATACCCTGTGGCAAAATTCAGAAAATAGATCAATCTCACAGGTAACTCCAACAATCCAGAAAGACAACCATCAAGAAAAACTCAGAGTAGTAGCCAGTCCAAACCTGTTGACACTTCAATAATTGATTAAAATAAAAGTTAAAAACAAACCTAGAAATCCTGATCTATGACAGCTGGATATAACTATCCAGGCTACCTCTATTGTTTCAACTTACCAAAGCCTCACAAGCTGTTTACCCTAACACAGATTGCTCGTCACCTCTTGTTCAATCTCTCTCTTAAAAGAAACCACGACAATGTACACCTCTTAAAGCTACAGCACTGTCACAGTAAGGCTTACTATGGAGATAGGGCAGCAAGGACAGGATCTGCAGTTGTTCTGAGCAATCTGGTCAGCTTGCCTCTTTAACCTATGGTCTACATTCCTGTCTACACTGATAGTCACCTCCCTGATACTAGCCTTTATCTTGTCTCAGGAGTCCAACTTTTCCCCAGGATCCATATATGTCACCCCACTCTTCAAAGAAAGATATTTTAAGTTTGTCACTGTTAATCCTCCTGAACTCAATTTGGATAGTCTCATTACTTCCTTGCTTCTGATAGTCAGTCCTGAATCCTGATCCAGGTCAATCGAAAAGAGAGATCCATGATAATAATGCAATCAAATAACTTCACCAGCACCGGGGCACGAAAACCAGATCTTTCCCTTCAGCTTGCTCATACACATAAAATGACTATGTTGTCCCCAAAAAGCCTAGTCAGTTCCCTTAAAGATCTGCAGACATCTTTGAACATCCACACATGTTCCCAATATTTCCTGATGAGTTTTCCCACAGACATTCTATCAGTCCCAAGCTCACTCGTATTGATTACCTGGATGCCACAAAACATCCGTATATCCTCAATCCAATTTTCAGTTGCCAAATCATTAGGTGTTCTGGTCTGCCGTCAAGTCTATCTAACTTCCTAATATCAGCAAGTAGAATATATGACCTGTAGTAATGCATCCTTCTTCAATAGCATCAAGGGAACACGAGAAGCATTTGCCTCAGTTTGGCCGAAAGGTCTGAATGCCTCTGCAAACACCTGGCCTCCAATGATTCTGCACCAGTTTCAGCTTCCCTCATGGCTACTACAAGTTTGAACTCCTCCACTATCCACTCCATCTAGGTCAACTGCCTTTCAATCTTGTTCACCATGACTTCCTACCTGTGCTGTGAAATCCTGCTGACTGTGCCAGAAATATAACATAAGACTTAAACACAAATGGCACAATGATCATTAAGCATGGTTTCTTTATTCCAGTGGCATCAGGTCATTATAAACAGGAAGGGAAGTTAAAGATAAATAAGGAACTATTTATACAATGTGCATGGAATGCCTGTGTGGATTACATTGGGTTGAGAGATGTCTTTGTCTACTTTCCCTTCCAATCAGCCCTCTCTCCACAAAATGCACTCTTGCATTTTCAATAAGACTGCTTCAGCTGCCCTCCCTCATAGTCACCACCTGCTGGTGGAGGCCTGAAAGAATTATGTAGTTCCCTTGTTCAGTGTTCTCCATCACTGTCACCACCTGTTGCTGTTACAATAGGATTAAATATGATTCTATAAATAGCAACAGTCCTTTGTAGCTCCCCTAAATATTTTTGCTTTATAAGTGAACAGTCAACTCTGAGAAGCTATTTTTCTGTGAAGGACATTAAAACCGAACCTGCCCTCAATGTTCATATGCACACATTTTCTAGAAGATACTAGGAAGTGACCAAGAATGAGAATTATAACTGGTTTGCCCTTGCAGCCCAGACATACTGAGGTCATTAATACTAGTCTCACTTGCTACTCTAGCTATAACTCCACCAAGGACTAGGATCAAACTTTGCATTCTTAGGACCTGTAAAGCTCAGTGACTTTATCCATTCAATTACTGGCCAAATTTGATCAGCATTTTGCTGATAGGTCCTTAAAATAGCAGGGAAATGTTTGGGGTGGCGGGCACCTGTAGTCTTGTCATCTTCCCGCGACTAAGCCATCCTGCCAGCGGCAAGGAAGGTGCCAGTCAATCCACCTGATTAGCCACAGTTAAAGGGCCACTTCCCAAAGCTTCAAATAACCTCTTTAGGGTTTTAATCAAACACTTTTGGTCTGGAACTTTAAAAAGAATATCCTTACACTGAGGTAAAAGTGAGGTCTGCAGATGCTGGAGATCAGAGCTGAAAATGTGTTGCTGAAAAAGCGCAGCAGGTCAGGCAGCATCCTGAAGAAGGGCTTATGCCCGAAACGTCGAATCTCCTGTTCCCTGGATGCTGACTGACCTGCTGCGCTTTTTCAGCAACACATTTTCAGCTCACACTGAAGTAACCTATTAACAGTGCTAAATTACCTACCTTTCTCTGAAGCTATTGTTTTACATGCACAGCTTCAACGACAAGTTTTGTAAACCTGCCAAATGGAAACTCAGAAGCTGTTTTTCAAGCTATGGGTGCTTCCCCTAATCAATAAGGAAAAGAATCAATCTTTGACTGTCTAAGCTGGAAGTCTAATGCACAATTGTTTGTTCCCTCATAAAATTCTCCCAATGTATACAAATTCGCATTAGCCTTCAAGAACTATCCCTTTCAGAATGTATTTTTTTAGAAGACATCACCATGGCTATAGAATCACTTACATATTAATCATTAGAAACTTTTAGATGCACAATCCAAAGCCACATACCATTCAATCAAATCTGAATTTTAATATAAATCCTATTGGATTATACATAGGTCACATACCATACATCACACAATGAAATAGGCATTGAAGAAAAATATTAAAAATAATTGAAATGTGGACTATAAAACAATTTGGGAAGGTATGCGTAGAAATAACTAAAGGTAATGGACAAAAGTAATACAAAATATGAAATAGATAATAGAATTTGAACCTATATTTCAAGAAGAACAGAACATAAAATGTGCAAACTATTCTATAATTATACAAGGCTCAGGTTAGATCAGATTTGGCATACTGTGTATAGTTCTGAATACTGTGCCTCACAGTATCTGTGATATATTGAAGGTTGTGCAGTGTAATTGCACCAAAACAATACAGTGAAGAAAGGGGTTAAACTAAGAGACAGGTTGCGTAGACTAAGTTTATATTTCACTAAGTACAAACAATGATCTAATTAGGTGTTCAAAAGAGTGAAAGGATTCAGTGGGCTACAAAATGGCATTCTATTTAATGGCAGAGTGCAGAACATGGAAGGATCAATTTGGAAATACAACTGGGCTGTTCAAAGACGTCAGGGTGCAACTATTCAACCAAAGAGTAGTAGAAATCTGGAATTCTCAGTCCCAAAAGGTGTTGGGCTAGTTCAACTGAAAATGTCATGACTTGTGATAATTTGTTGTTAGATATTAAAGGATAAAGAACCAAAGCTGATAAATAGAGTTAAAATACATATCAGCCATGTTCTAACTGAAAGACGGAGCAGGCTGTGGAGATTGAATTGCTTATTTTTATTCCTGTGCTACCTTAATGTTATTCATAGAAATTAAGCATAGTTTAGTTATGTTCTGCGTTAGAGAATTCAATTTCAGAAGTGTACTGTCGAAAGTTCATTTATTTTGAGATGATGGTAACATTTGAAACTTAGCTTAAAGTCTAAAAAGAAATAATTCTAAGTACAAAGAACACAATGTGGGTAAAACAGCTTTTTTTCCATGAAAATTCCCAGCCATTGAAATATGAAAATTGAACTTATATTTCGTTTTTTTAAAACATTGTTCTTAGTTTTTGGAGATAAATGGTGGTTTTGCCAGTTATTTCCCATCCTTAGTTGCCCTTTCAAAAGTGACATTGAAACTAATACCAAAAAGCAATAGCAATTCATGTATTGAAGATACTCTCCAAGTGCTATTATGCAGGAATTTTCAGGATTTTGAATCAATGCATATGAAAGTATGCCAATGACTGTCCATGTCACAACTGGGAAAAAATTGGGGGTGATAACACTCACAAGCAGCTGCTCCCCTGCTCCTTTCAGGTGATTTAGTTTGTGGTTTTGAGAAGTAGTCAAAGAAGGCATGCAAGCTGCTGAACAAGTGTTTTGTGCAGGTTGTACTAACTGCATCCATGACAAGCTAAGGAATTAAGTGCACAGTGTATCCTGGTGGTGTTGAGTTTCTTGGAACTACACTGATCCAAACAAATTGAACATATTCAATCACACTTTGAACATGTACTTTTGTAGGTGACAGGGTGTTTTAGAATTTCAAGAAGTAAGCCATGACTTAGGGTCACTAGGCCTTGTAATGTTGATATAACAAAATTGGTCCAGATAAGATTCTGATCAATGGTGACCCCTATGTTACCAATACTGGGATTAATGAAAGTCAAGGGGAGGTCTGTCAACCCACTCATTTAGAAATAGTCATAGCTCAGTACATATTTTGTTTTTTATCTGTACCAGTATGGATGTTGCCAGGTCTTTGGCACATGTGGGCATGAGAAGTTGCAAATAGAACACGACATAGTGCAATCATCAGCCAAGACATCTACACTTTATACTGGAAAATCACTAATAAAGTAGCAGAAGCTAGTTAGGTCAGGACACTGCTCTGACGAATTCCTGAAGCAATGGCCTGGGACAGAGATGATTAGTCTCCAACAATTATGAGTATCTTCATAATATTACACCAACTAGTGTTTTCCCTGAATACCGATTGACTTTGGTAAGACAAGACTTCCTCTTGCCATATTCAGTGGAATGCATTCATTGTCATCTTAGCTGAGGAATTCATGTCTTGTGTTCAGGCTGTCACATGTTCCGAAGCAAATTAATCCTGCTGAACCCACACTGCACATTGGTGAACAGGTATTCCTTGATACCATGTTCTGCAGCTCCCTTCGTTTGCTGATGCATGGGAGTAGGCTGATTGGATAGATTGAATTTACCCTGCTGTTTGTGAACAGAGCAAACTTGGGTAATTATCCAAATCATCAGGTAGAGTTTCAGTGTTCCAGCTCTGTTAGAACTGCTTGAGTCAAGGCACAACTACTTTTGGAACATGGATCTTCAATGCCACACTAGGAATTTGCTTGAATAGAGGGTACAGCAACTTAGGCACATAGATCTTCAGCTGTCCACTAGGAATATGCTTGGGTTTAGGCACAGCTACGTCTTGAGCATAGTTCTTCAGTGTTACACTGGGGACATTGAAGTGTCCCATAGCCTTTGTTCTATCCAGCACACTCAGCTGCTTCTTGATCTCAAATTCATCAAAATGTTTGTGATTGCATCAAAATGTTTGCAAATGCACCAGTTTCTTCCTTTGCACTCCTTGTGCCCTTTTGCTGGTCTTCAACATTCTTGGGGATAGACACAGTCATAGAATCTTGTCCTCTTATAAGTTGCTTAAATGTTTACAACCTATAAACCTGGTTATGGTTGCAACGCTGTGCCATGACCTATTGGTTATGGGATGACTTAACTCTTGAATATACCATGCTTGCTTTGCTGTATAGCAGGCTGTATAGCAATTGTTTTTGAGTTACTTCTTCACAAAGTATGTCATTTTCAGGTTCATCTGATGCCACTCTTACCATGTTCTCCTAAATCTCTGGGCAGGTTACCTGGTTTTATACTAAATGAGTAGAGAGGGATACATTAGGTCATGAAGTTACAGACTGTGATGGTATACTTGTGATTGCTGGACGCAAAGGTTTGAGCAATGAGATTTACTTTTAATCACTTAAAACAGGATAGTAGCCAAACCGGGACAGAAATCATACGTGTTAGTGCTGCTCCTGACCTGAGGCCTCGGCCTGAACTAAATAACAGTCCCCCCAACTCAAACACAGAGCCTCAGGCCCTGGTTATTGGCCTCTAATATAATCCCTCCCTGTCCACGTTCTGGTGACAATATAAAGTATAATGGAAGTTATTCTCACAATAAACGTAGAACTTTCACTCCACAATGACCATGCAATGGTCACTCTTATGAACGGGTCATGGAGAAACACTTCTGTGATTTGTGCTTGGTAAAGATAAATTCAAATACTGTAATGAGAATGTCTGCGGACACCCCCAAAACACATTCAGTATGCATGTGCAAAATGTTCACGTGCAGTACCCCTACCAGGATTGCCAGTGATTCATTCCATCCCATTCGCTTATATTTAATGTGCTTATTTGGGCACCGCTATATCTTTTTTTAACTGACAGGGCATTTTACCAAGTGCACAGGACTTATTACAGGTGCAAAGCAAAACTTCAGGAGACACAGCCTTAACTAATTCCTTGTATTTGTTCCCTCAGTAACTCTCGCAACCTTTGTCTGGCAGCTATGTCCTTCAGCATTCAGTCTAATCAGTGATGCTATTACCAGACACTCTTTGTAACGCACATGTAACTCCTCAACCCAGAGTTCACTTGCTATTCCAAGTGGAATTCAAAATGGAGGATTATTCATTCATCAGATGAAAGATGTAGGTGACAATCATAGGAAGATATCATTGTTCATTTTATTATGTAGACAAAATATCTAAATTCACTAAAATTCAGCTTGTACTTTCCAATTGATTCTTTCTGATATTTGGCACATAATTTGGAGGGTGCGTTGGACAAATAGGTGCAGGCATGGGTGCATCTTTGACACCCCATCAGCAGAATTTCAGAGATGCCAACATTATCAGCTGCTTCCTTTAATCTACTTCTATGCAGTGGGGCCCAGTGACAATGTTAGGCGTGTAGCACGAGATGTCCTCCTCATGGAGATGCCAGTGGGAACAAGTATCATAGGTATCTCAGTCCAAGCAAAGAGAAGTGAGTAAGCTGCTTCCACCTGATCTGATGCCGCAAGGAATAAAGTAAGTGCAAAGGAAGAGTAAGAAATGGGTCACTGAAATATGCACCACCTGAAAGTTTTATATTTTTTTGATTTTTCACCAGCATAAAATATTGAATCAAACAAGATATATAAATCTTTCTTTTATTAATAGGTACTAAGGAGTGAAAGAAATCAAGAATCCACAAACAATGGACAAATAGATGTACATTCTTCTTCAGCAGTAAATGTTGAAATGGTCCAGAAATGTCCTCAACAGAAATGCTCTCATGAGTTGTTTAAAGTGAACTCTGTACCATGCTTTTTAACCATGTTAGAAGGACTGGTCTGAATAATGCCTGGATCAGATGATTCCTAACATTGATGGCAATCCTGGTGGCTTCACTCTCGAGTTTAGAGATGTGTTGATCTAGGACAGAATTGTCTTCGAGTTACCCGGCTATCTGGAGGGCTATATTATGGAGCGTGCAGCAGATTACCACAATGCTTGAAACCTTACATTATCAAGGTCCTGCCTAAACAGTGGATTGCATCTTGAGAAATCCCAAGCCCCGCTCAATGATAGAGATTCTAATTCTTGTCAATGGTTCCCAAAAAGTGGTAAACAGCCATTTCTTTAAGCAAGATAAGACCATAAAACTATAAAATGTAGAGGCAAAATTAGACCATTAAGCTCACTGTGTCTGCTCCGCCATTCAATGAGATCATGATTCATTTGATCATCCTCAATTTCATTTACTTTTCTGTATAACCCTTAATGAATAAAAAATTGCTTAGCTCAATTTCAATGTGCACTTTTGCCATTTATATATCTAAAGAAACTTTTGCAACCTTTTCTAATATTACTGATTAGTTTACCCTCATATTTAAACATTGCCCTCCTTATTTTTTTCTTTGCTGTCCTCTGTTGGTCTTTGTAGGCTTCCCAATGCCCTTCACCACATTATATGCTTTCTCTTTTGCTTATGTGCTGCCCTTGACTTCACTTGTCAGTCATGTTTGCCTCATCCTCCTTTTACAATGCTTCTTTGTCCTCAGGATTAATGTTTGCTTCACCTTAAGCTCCCTTATCAAGTTTGCCTCATCGTACAACACCAAATTCAGAACTGCCTGTTCCCGAGTGGGCTTCACCATACCCTTCTCCAAAAAAAAACACCTCGTAGACATTCCACAAATTCCTTTTCTCATGATCCACTACCAACCTGATTTTCCAAGTCCACCTGCATATTGAAATTCCCCATGATCACAGTAAACTTGTCAGAGTTATGTACAGGCCTCTGACTGCTTGGAGGCCTGTACATAACTCCCATTATGGTGTTTTTTAAAAACCTTTGCGGCTCCTCAATTCTATCTACACAGATTCTACATCATCTGACCTTGTTTCCAGGAGTGTAGTCAGAGGGAAGAGCACACGGAGTAAATGAAACCAAACTGAAAAACAGACATCAAAGGAGAGCTGTGACCGTATTCCTGATGAAGGGCTTTTGCCCAAAATGTCGATTTTACTGCTCCTCGGATGCTGTCTGAACTGCTGTGCTTTTCCAGCACCACTCTACTCCAGAATCTGGTTTCCAGCATCTGCAGTCATTGTTTTTACCTGGTAGGAAATCTGTCTCAGATTTGAAAAAATGACACTCCAAAACTAACATAATTAACTAAACAGAATTAACTAACTAATCAATTAATTAATTGGGATGGCTGGACAGGTAATGTGCTGTGGCTATATAATGTGGGAGCTGGCTGATCCCATTGCGAGCTGCAGTGAACAAATCTGCAGCGAGTATTGGTTTTTGGAGGAACTTTGGCTCAGAATTGATGAGCTGGAGTCCATGCTTCAGACACTGTGGCACATATGGGAGGGGGACGAGTTACCTGGACACTTTATTCCAGGAGGCAGTCACACCTGGTAGTTTAAGTACCATAAATCTGGTCAGTGGCCAAGGAAAGCATGGTGTGTCTGCAAGCGAGGCAGGTAGAATGATCCTGCATTCAGGGATAGAGGAGCTTCAGCTCCTGACCTTGTCTAACAGGTACAAGGTGGCTGGCATGGTGGCACAGTGGTTAGCACTGCTGCCTCACGGTGCCAGAGACCTGGGTTCAATTCCTGCCTCAGGCAACTGTCTGTGTGGAATTTTCACATTCTCCCCGTGTCTGTGTGGGTTTCCTCCGACAGTCCAAAAATATGGACTTGTTGGGCAGAATGGCCTATTTCCACATTGTAAGTAATTTAAGCTACTTTCTTCCTGTGTGGATGAGGAACAGAGCTGTAGGGAGGATGAGCACCATATTACAGGAGGCCATAAAAGAGGGGGAGCAAAATGACGAAGTGGTAATTCTAGGAATGCTATAATTAGGGGAATAGCTAGTATCCTTTGTAAGGATTGATAGTCATGCATTATATGTTGCCTGCCCAGTGCCAAGAGTGCAGGACATCTCTGATAGGCTAGAAAGGATATTGGAGAGGGAGTGGGAGGATCCACTTGTTATTTGTCCCAACTTGGACCGTAACATGAGCAAGACTGGCAAAGAGGGCCTGTTTAGGGAGTATCAGGAACTAGGAATTAAATTAAAGAACAGGTCCTCAAGGGCTATAATCTCCAGATTACTGATTGAGCCATTTGCAAATTGGCATAGGGACATGAGAATAAGGGAAGTAAACAAGTGGCTAAAAAGAGTAGCATAGATAAGAGGTGTTCTGTTTCATTGGGCATTCGCATCAGCATTGGAACAGGAGAAATCTGAACTGAGCTGGGACAAGTGTTCTTGCGAAAAGGATAAATAGGGTGGTCAACAGGACTTTAAACTAGGAAGTGGGGGTTGGGGAGATGGGGAAAAAGGAAGGTTAAAACTCTAAGAAGTATAATAGCCAATGGGAAGCAAAGCAGCAAGTTAATGTTTGTGGGAGTGGATTCAACTGCATGGAAAAATATGAAAAAATACAAAGAAAGGAGAACACAGAAGAGTTTATTAAAGTCCCCAGCATACAAAATAGAACAGAGTGTTTGGAAAGAGTTAAGAATCAGTCTTTAAACTCACTGGACAAACGAATGACAATGAAAAAAGGGGGCAGTCAATGTAGGGCTGATGGTGTTGTATCTGAATGCACACAGTATAGGAAATAAAATAAATGAGCTTGTGGAGCAGATCGAAATTAGCAGGTATGATGTAGTGGGTATCGCAGAGATGTGGCTGCAAGGGGATCAGGACTGGGAGCTAAATGTCCAAGAATAAACATCCTATTGAAAAGCCAAGCAGGTGGCAGGGGGGTTATCTAAAAATCAATTAAAGAGCTCCATAGATTCACTATCCTCTGGGAGAAAAAAAATCCTTGACTTTGTTTTAAGCAGATGACTCCTTATACCAAGCCTTCTAAGAACTTTCTGTTTTTCATGAGATCTCTCATTTTCTTAAACTCCAGTGAAAATGAGCCCAGCCTACTCACCCTCTTCTAAAAAAAAATCCCTGCATACCTCGGATCAACCTTGTGAAACTTTCTCTGGACTGTTTCCAATGCCAGTATACCTCTCCTTGGATTATGGACTAGAACTGTTCCCAGTATTCCAGCCGTAGTCCAACTACAGCCTTGTTTAGCTTTTACATTGCATTCCCTTTGAAATAAACAATATTATTGAATTCAATTTATTGAAGTTCTGGAATTGAGAGTGTAATGGTGACCATGAAACCATTGTGGATTGTAGGAAATACTCATCTGGTTCACCAATATCCCTTCAGGAAGGAAACTGCCATCCTTACTTGGTCTGGCCTACATGTGACTCCGGACGCAGAGCAACAAATGCTGGCCTAGCTAGTGAGGCTCTCATTCCATGAATGAATACATAAAAATCCTATTTGCATTCCCTATTACCTGTCAAACTTGAATGTTTGCTTTCTGCGATTCATGCACTAGCACCCCAAATCCCTGAGATCTAGATTGCTGAAGTCTTTCCTCAGTTAAACAGTGTTCAGTTTTTCTATTCTTCCTGCCAAAATGCATTACTCACATTTTCCAACGTTATATTGCATGTGCCAAATTTTATCCCACTCACTTGACCTGCTTATATCCCCTCTGTAGATTCCTTGTCTCATCTTTAATATTTGCCTTATCACCTATTTTTGCATCATTGCAAACTTCTCAATAGTACCATCACTTCTAATAGCCTCAGCACTGAAATCTGTGGCACGCCACAACAGGTCACAATCTCTAAAATGCTCCTTTATCACAACTCTTTGTCCTCTATTACCTAGCTAATCCCCCATCCATGCTAATAAATTATCCTCAACACTATGGGTTATTACCTACTGGAATTCACCCACTTGGATTGTAGGTAGAATTAAGTGCTGTGACAACCTTGATTATCAAAGCATGAAGAATTTGTGACAAGTGTCAGGGAAGCAAAACAAACAAGCTGAAATTTCATTTTGTGGCCACAGACCAATTAAAAGTTCAAGGAGTAGAACCACTTCTTGTTGGTGAATCTCATTGGATGGTTACTTGGTGATTTGATGGCCATGTCAGTGTAATCAATAACACCTGCACACAGGTGAATCCAGCAATAGAGGCAAAAAGCCCAACTCTTTGTATCATCGAGTCCTTATCTATCTGGATGTGAACTTAGCATCCGGTTTTCACAACACTTATGATACAGGATGAAGGTTCATTGCTGATTCTTGTAAACAATCAGAGGATAAGCATGTCAAGGCTACAGCAAATTTTAAAGCTAGAGGAAGGCACAATAAGAGAGTTGTACCTTTCTGTTACACCGGTTCTTCAGCATTTTCAGGTAGTTCAATCTGTGGTAAAGCCTATGCTGACAGTATGGCCTCCATTACCACTCTCATTTCCCTCCTCATGCTTAGGGCTATGCATTTCCTGTTAAGCATGTTGCTCCTCAATTCCATTAGACACAAAAGCAAGACTACCATTGTGACCTGGTGCCTTCCTTGTGCTCAGGTAGGCTCTCAATTAAGAAAAACTGCATTTGGAAACCACTATCTCAAGCATTCAGACCAGGCATTAAGAGATAAGCACATATCTCCAGTCAGACATTTGCCCCTAACTCAAAAACAGAAATTGCTGGAAAATCTCAGCAGACCTGGAAGCAACTGTGGAGAGAAATCAGAGTTAACGTTTTGGATCCAATGATCCTTCTTCAGAACTTCTGAAGAAGGGTCAACCGACCAGAAACGTTAACTCTGATATCTCTCCACAGATGCTGCCAGATCTGCTGAGAATTTCCAGCCATTTGTTCTCATTTCAGATTTCCAGCATCCATAGTTCTTTAGGTTCCTTGTCCCTAACCTTTTGATATGAAAAACATGAGGACTGCAGATGCTGGAGATCACCTGACTTTCCCGTGGTTGTTTGGATGGCAGCTGTGGGATGATTTGGGACTGAGTGTGCAATTGGGATTTGTTAAACAAGTATCTAACATGCTAAAATTCATGGGGAATTGCACTGCAAAAAGGTCTCAAACATGCTTAGTTACTAAATAATTTCACTACATGAAATGGTTAATGTGAGCAGCAGAGTTTGACAACCTTTTATTCATCAAAACATTGACATATACCCCACACAGAACTAGACTTTAAAATAAATCAGGATAAAATTAAACACACTGGTACCTATCAGAAGGAGAAGGAGGTTAAATCTGGATTAAGAAAATTGATGGCCACGAAGAAACAGTGCTAAGTAAAAAATATTCACAGAGTTATATTAGGAAATTCCAGGATTTTGATCCAGTGGCAGTGAAAAAAGTGAGATAGTGTAGTAGTTCCAGTTAAGATAGTCTTTGACTTGTAGGGGAACTTGCAGCTAGGTGTTCCCATATGTCAGCTATCCTTGCTCTCCAATGTGGTAAAAGTTGGTGGTTTCGAAGGTGCCATTGGAAGAGACTCAGGAAGTTGCTGTATTGCATCATGTAGGTAGTATCTGCCGTGTCATTTGTGAAGGGAGTGAGTGCGGAAGGTGATGGATAAGGCACTGATCAAACAGTCTGCTTTGTTTGGCATGATGTGATTGGAGTTACATTCATCTGCACCAGTTATACTTCTGCTTTACAGTCATACTTGTAATTTATGCCTTGCAGATGATAGGAAAGCTTTTGTAAGTTAGGAGTGAGCTACTCATCAAAGTGCGTTTTATGTTAGTTTTCTTTGAATCTAATTCAAACTAATATTTACAAAATGTTTTCTAATTAAGTCATACGTGGATTACTTAACTGCGATGTTAACTTACCATGAAAGATTAAGTCTAATCAGGTAGCCCGAAAATGTCTGAAATAGTTGAAAATTGAGGATTTGGGCCCTAATGTGAAGTAGTGGTAGTATCCCTACTCCTGGATACTACTCCTGGAGGCCAGATTCAAGTCCCACCTGCTCCAGAGGTGTATAACAACATCTGAGAGGTTAATTAGAAAAATAAGTATAATATGATTGACTAACTAAGATAACGTTCTGGAAAATTTAATGGGATTAAAAGCCAAAAAAAAACAATTATCTGAATTGGTTGTCCTATAGGGAGGAGAAAGTGAGGACAGCAGATGTTAGAGATTAGAGTCTTGAGTGTGGTGCTGTAAAAGTAAAGCAGGTCAGGCAACATCTGACGAGCAGGAGAATCAACGTTTCGGGCATAAGCCCTTCATCAGAAATTAGGCTTGTAGGCTGGGGGAGCTGAGAGATAAATGGAAGAGGGGTGGGGCTGGAAGGTAGCTGGGAATGTGATAAGTAGATGAAGGTAGGGGGGAGAAAGGTGATAGGACGGGTGGTATGGATAGGTGGGAAGGAAGCTGGACAGGTCAAGAGGGCGGTGCCGAGTTGGAGGTTTGGGATTGGGATAAGGTAGGGAGAGGGAAAATGAAGAAACTGATGAAATCCAAACTGATCCCGTGTGGTCCGAAGGAGGAAGATGAGGTGTTCTTCCTCCAGGCATCGGGTGATTAGGCTTTGGCTATGGAGGAGGCTCAGGGCCTGCATGACTTTGGTGGAGTGGGAGGGGGAGTTAAAGTCTCCGGCCAAGGGGCAGTGGGTTTGGTTGGTGCGAATGTCCCAGAGATGTTCTCTGAAACAATCCACAAGTTGGCATCCTGTCTCCCCGATGTAGAGGAGACCACATCGGGTGCAATGGATATAGTAGAGGACGCGTATGGAAGTTCAGGTAAATTTCTGTCAGATGTGGAAGGCATCTTCGGGTCCTTGGAGGTGAGGGGAGAGGTTTTGGACGCAGGTTTTGCACTTCTTGCATTGGCAGGGGAAGGTGTCGGGAGTGGGGTGTGGGTTGGTGGGGTGGGGGGGCGTGGATCTGACAAGGGAGTCACCGAGGGAATGGTCTTTCCGAAATGCAGATAGAGGTGCGGAGGGAAATATATCCCTAGTGGTGGGGTCTGTTTGTAGGCAGCGGAAGTGACGGAGGATGATGTGAAGTATCTGGAGGTTGGTGGGATGGAAGGTGAAGACCAGGGTGGCTCTGTCCTTGTTGTGATTAGAAGGGTGGAGTTCAAGGGTGGATATGTGGGAAGTGGAAGAGATGTGCTGCAGGGCATCGTCGACCACAAGGAGAAATTGCAGTCTCTGAAGAAGGAGGCCATCTGGGATGTTCTATGGTGGTAAAGGTCATCCTAGGAGCAGATGTGGCGGAGGCGGAGGATTTGGGAATAGGGGATGGCATTTTTCAGGAGGCAGGGTGGGAGGAGGTATAGTCCAGGTAGTGTGGGAGTCGGTGGGTTTGTAGTAGATGTCCGTGGTTAGTCAGTCGGGAGATGAAGAGGTCCAGGAAAGGGAGGGAGGTGTCAGACATGGTCCAGATGAATTTGAGGTCAGGGTGGAAGGTGTTGGTGAATTTGATGAACTATTCAACTTCCTTGTGGGAGCACCATGTAGCGCCAATACAGTCAGTCATCGATGTAGTGGAAGAAAAGGTGGGGAATGGTGCCGGTGTAACTCTGGAAGATGGACTGTTACACATACTTAAGAAAGAGGCAGGCATAGCTGGGGTCCAACACAGGTGCCCATAGGTTCTTTGATTTGGAAGAAGTGGGAGGATTGAAAGGAGAAGTTGTTGAGGGTTTTGGCAAGATGTGATAGCTCGGTGAACAGAACCACAACAACGAGCACCCGAGCTACAAATCTTCGCACAAACCTTGAAGATGTGATAGTTAAAATAATTTACATGTCTCTTTTAAAAAATGTGTTTTCTGTTTTTGAAGTCTAACCAAGGAGGCTGCAGGGATAGTAGATGTATTGGTTATAATTTTTTAAAATTTCCTAGATTCTGAGAGAGTCACAGGGGATGGAAGGTAGTAAACCTATCATCTTTATCTAGTAATGCCAAATTAAGCAAACAGCAGTTAGTGTGAAAATGCAGGAATCCATTATTAAAGAGATAGTACCAAGTCATTTATAAAATCATAACATGATTAGGCAGAGTCAACACAGTTTTCTGAAAGGAAATTGTGTGAACAAATCTTTAAATTTTTGAGGGTTTAATTGGCAAGGAGAAAAAGAGGGGCAACTGCGGGTAGTGTACATTTTAACTTCCAAAGGCATTCAAAAAAGTGCTGCACAAAAGTTCATGGGGCTTGAGCGAATACATTAGCAATGGACTGAAGATTGGTTAAAGGATAGACAGTAGGAATAGACAAGTCACTTAAATTAACAGGATTGTATGACAGGACATATATTGGAGCCTCGGGTATTCATGGTCTATACGGATGACTTGAATGAAGCAAGTGAAAACACGCAGGTTTGTGGATGATACAAAGGCAGACAGGAAAGTAAAGTCTGGGGAGGATACAAGAAGTCTACAAAGGAAGATTGTCATGTTAAATGAGCTAACAAGAAGGTAGAAGATGAGCATAATGTAGGGAGATATGAGGTTATTCCACATGCCAAGCACAGAAAAACAGCTTTTATATTAAATTTTGAAAACCCATTAAATGTTGGTATGCAGAGGGATTTTGGCATCTTTGTACATACATACAGAAAGTTTACATGTAGTTGCAGCATGCAATTAGAAAGATAAAAGGTTTGTTGACTTTTATTACAAGGGTTGGAGTACAAGAAAGAAGTCTTGCTATAGTTGAGACTCCGTCAATGTTCAGTTTTGATACCATGCTCAAAGAAAAAACATACTGTACCTATACTTGATTAGACCAATTCCTGGGATGAGGGAATTGTCCTGAGGCTAGGCCTATATGCCTAGGGCTTGGAAGAATGAGTGAAGATCATCCTGACTCAAAGAAACAAAGGCAGGTCAGGGTAAATACTGGCTGGAAAATGTAGAATGAGAAATCAAGTCTCAGAATAAGAGTTCAGCTGTTTAGGACTGAGATGGGAAGATATTTCTTGATGCACAGGGTGGTGAATCTTTAGAACCCATCTTTGGGTGTGCTTGGCTGTCAAGTATTTTCAATCCACACATAAATATTTTAGAATGCAAGGAAACTCAAGGAACACAGGAATCATGGAAGTGGAGTGGAGGTAATCAATCAACTATGATTTTATTGAATAGAAGGGCAGGTTCACAGAATCAAATCGTCTACACTTGCTTCAGTTATGTTCTCATGCATGTTTCTCTATTACCTAAGCACTAATTATATTTCCTTGTTGATTCAATTATGAACCTTGTCTAATGAATTATGTTTTTCTGCTGTAACAATGAAATATGAACTGTGGCATGGTGGACAAAGTGGTTAGCACTGCTGCCTCACAGTACCAGGGTCCCAGGTTCAATTCCAGCATCAGGCAACTGTCTGTGAGGAGTTTGCACGTTCTCCCCGTGCCTGCATGTGTTTCCTCCATGCGCTCCGGTTTCCTCCCACAGTCCAAAGATGTGCAGGTTAGGTGAACTGGCCATGCTAAATTGCCCATAGTGTTAGGAGCATTAGTCAGAGGGAAATAGGTCTGGGTGGGTTACTCTTTAGTGGGTCAGTGTGGATTAGATTAGATTAGATTATGGGTGGGTGCAACCCACCCATACATTTACCCCTTACCTAACACTACAGGCAATTTAGCATGGCCAATTCACCTGACCCGCACATCTTTGGACTTTGGGAGGAGACCAGAGCACCCGGAGGAAACCCACGCAGACACGGGGAGAACGTGCAAACTCCACACAGTCAGTTGCCTGAGTCGGGAATTGAACCCGGGTCTCAGGCGCTGTGGGGCTGCAGTGCTAACCACTGTGCCACTCACCAATTGGTTGGGCTGAAAAGCCTGTTTCCACATTGTAAGGAATCTAATCTAATCTTATTCTGCTCCTCTTCTACTTTCTCCAAATGTACCCTTCTTGGTTGTTCAAGCCCTATGCTATACCCTCCCCACCTATTCTAATCCATCATGCACCCTCCCAGCTTGATTACAGTTACTGCCTGTGTCCCGTTTTTAACTCCCATCCACATTAGAGGTGTGCAATAATGTGTCTGAACAGGTCGATTGGAAAATAGTCTTTATGTCCCTCCAATCTCTGTCACATATTCTATGTATTGCCATCCCCTGTCCACATCATTAGATACTCTCCTCCGATTATTTACACCACTTCACACACTGTTAAAATATTACCTTTTTCCTTCCTGGTATTTATTCCGCTCCTTTCAGCTTACATACCACAATCTTCTCTTCCTATTTGAACCTTCATTTTTCAACCTGCCACTTGCTGTAATATGTCAGTCTGCTCCGTTACTCAAGCCCCCTCCTCCAAGTACTTAAGCCACTGAGCCTGAACGATGTGCGCAGGCGCCAAGCCTCGCTAACGGTTCCGAACGCTGGCTCAGTTTGAACAGTCGGGAAGGCGGGAGTGAAGCAGCGCTTGGTTTGGCCACACCCCCTTCTACAACAATTGCCATTGTCAGGGTGAGCAGGATCGCCCGAGCTCGAAGCTGGACAAGCGATACAAAGCCTCTGCCCCGCCCACTGCCGAACGGTTTGAATCCTGACGTTGCGAGGCGACGCTGTCTCCTGCTACCCCGGCGTCGGCACAGCGCATGCGCAGGCGACACTGGCGGTTATAAATGTGAGCCAGCGAAATAACGGGGAAGGAGGGTAAGTGAAGGGAGGTGAGGGAAACTGAGGGGGAAAAAAAAAAGGTTCTAGGCAGCCCGGCATTAGTCATTAGCGGGATTACGGATAACACCCTGTGTAAATAAAGAGGAGAAAATTTATTTACCCAAAGGAAATATTGAGAGAGGCGATCTTGAGGTAAGGAGTCTTTGCTGAGTATTTTCTGCAGCACATCCGCAGTTATTACATCTCCATTCATCACTGGACTGGACTGTACAAGGTACAATCTGTACAAAGTCTCATCATATTTAAGATCGCCTTTCTTAATGCATGTAGCTACGGGATATTTTCGTTGTAATGCAGCTAAATGTTCATGATATACACGTTTTTAACAATGTAGGTATTGACTACAGTTTTAATATTTATTATAGAAGCGTCACTGCACAGTTATTTAAATCTAAGGGTTTTTTTGAGTGAAGCTGATGGAACCCGTGGAAAAAACAGTGGATGTTAATGTTAGTAAATGTATTAGGATACAAACGTGCCTTTAGTTGTTTTAAGTAGATCTCCAATAGCGTATTGCCAAAGGCCTTAGGCCTCTTTATCCTGTATTTCATTTTTGAGCTTGTACACAGAAAGCAGTAAATACGAATTGTCTGGTATGTAATTAAGAAACCATTGCATAACAAATTTTGATCGTGTTGGTGATTAACTGCAGGTACAATAATTGATATTTACTCGAAGATTTACTTGCTAGTGACAATGATACAGTGATAATGGTATTGCCTATCAAATTGACTAAATTCATATGTCTGACATCATTGTACCAGTAAATTGGGAACTTGGTTATGATGATTGCTTTATATTCTTAATTTACACAATTGCTACTGTGATCTGTAAACAGAAAATGCTGGAAATATCCAGGAGATCTCATGCAGGATCTGAGGAAGGGGGTGGAGATGATGGTAGGACAGAGTGTTACTATTTCAAGTTAACTACAACACTCTTTATTTCTCTGCAGGATTTACTCTTCCTGCTTCAGCATCCATGTGTTTTGCCTTTGTGCTATTTTGATCTCCCAACATTGATCATCTTAAGTATTAACCTTAAGTTTCTAAGCAACCATTATTCTGGTTAATGTAATCGACATTCCAACTAGGTGTGGATGATGTAAAAACATTGTGCTTACAGTAATGCTTTTATTTGTAATTTCAAATACTTTTGGGGTATGAAATATTTGAAACTACTGATTAGATTCCTATGTACTAAGCAGCAAAGTACTTGTTTGTGTGCAATGCTAAGTGAATTTTTTTTTGTTTAGGCTATCTAATGTTAATTTGGTAGTTTCTTGGATGGTGCATTCAAAGAGTTGGTCATCCTTTTGTCAGTAAGAATTCAAGAGAGAAGATAGTAGGATAGTAATAAACAATTCCAGACTCTCAATCCAGTATTCAGCATTGGGAGTGACAGTACCTTAAATGTACAGTTCAAACCATTGCACAGGACACACCAACAAAGAGAATGGCAGTCATTTTAAGAAATAACATCGGGAAACTGGCAGGCATTTGGTTTTATCACCATTGATGAGTAAAGGATCTTCTGAATATGTTATAGTATATTTTGTAGATGGAGCCAAAAGTCTGGGTATGCATCATCATTTACCCAGAGAGGGCAAGTCTCTGGTCAGATTTCCATAGACTAGGGAAGAAGTTTAAGAAGTTAGACCTCAAAAGTTGCAAGATTGCCTCCTGTGACAAACATTAACAAAGAGGAGAAAAAAAAATGGGGAGAATCAATATCGATCTTGATGCATGGAGTATCAAAGAAGGCTTCAGGATCATAACACTGATCAGTTCTAAGGTAGGAAGCATCTATTCAACAGGATGGTTTGTGCTTCAGCACTCAGACTATTTTCTTCACCAGGAGGTTTACTAGCATAGTTGGGAAAGGTGTTAAATAAATTAGTCAAGAACTCTCTACCACTGTATAGAATTGGAAGAGAGGAATAAAGTGTATTGGTTTGTATTTGAGAAGGAAATAGCACCATATTTCATAGAAGCAGTGTAAAATATAATGGGAAGTTAAAATTCAATGTGGATAAGGGACAAATATTGTCATGGGGATAATATGTAATGACAATAGTGGAAATGTGGCTTAAAATGATAAGGATTGTATACTTAATATGCAAGAATATGAAGTGTTTAGAAACTATGAGAATAGAAAATATGAGAATAAAAAGAAGAGTAGGAGTGCCATTTGTGATGTGGGAAAGCAATGTGATAGTGGAAAGAGAGTGGTTTTCAGCAGAGAAGAACCACATCAATTTGGTTAGGATTGAGAAGCAAGAATAACATGCTGAGATTTTTCTGTAGATACTCTGAGAAAGTCAGTAGAGCAAATCTCCAGAAAAGTCAGGTGGGCAAGCACTGAAAAGTGTTGCATTTGGGAGACCTTAAATTACCCAACCATCATTTTGTTGATTATTTGAATAAAGGCGATGAAGTTCTGAAATGTGTTCAGTAGAACTCCAGTGATCAGTGTATTCAGTCCAAGAAGAATGCGTTACTAGATCTGATGCTGGGGATTGGAGGAGTCTAAGTGGAAGAGTGGTCATCATGTCATAAGATTTAGATTTCAAGTGGTGAAGAGAAAACATGGAGATAGAATGGTGAATGATAAGAAATTTAAAAAAAAAACTGGGAGCAAGAGTAGTCTGTATGGCCTGTCAAGCTTGGTTTATTGTTTAACACTTTTTTAAAATTAACCCATTCTGAGATGTTGTTACGTACCTGTGGAGCAGGTGGGACTATTACTCGCCATCATCCCCCTCCGTCACGATCAGTTCTCAGCAAAGGATTCACCTTCATCCCCCCTCCATCCACGCATCAATGAATTTAATACACGCCGTGACGTCGAACACTTCTTCTGCCTCTGCCTCTGAGCTTACTTTCACAATCAGGACTCCCACCCACTTTCCGAGCACCCCTTCACCCACCTCCAACACACTGTGTTCACATGGACACCCTGCACTGGCCTATTACCTGCCCTCAACCTCTTCATTTCCAACTGCTGCCGAGACATTAACCGCTTCAACCTGTCTACCCCTCCTCCCCCACTCCAACCTCTCACCCTCAACACTCAGCCCTCCAATCCCAACCTCCCATCAAGCCAGCAGATAAAGGGGGCGCAGTGGTAGTCTGGCGCATTGACCTCTACACCGCTGAAGCCAAACGCCAACTCGAGGACATCTCTTCCAACCGCCCCCTCAACCATGACCTCTCCCCCCCCCCCCCCCCCCCCCAATCACCAAACCATCATCTCCCAGATCATACAGAACCTCATCACCTCAGGAAATCTCCCACTCACAGCTTCCAACCTCATAGTCCGGGGACCCCACACTGCCCGGTTCTACCTCTTTCCCAAGATCCACAAGCCTGACCACTCTGGCCGACCCATTGTCTCAGCATGCTCCTGCCCCACTGAACTCATCTCTACCTACCTCGACACTGTCCTTTTCCCCCCTAGTCCAGGAACTCCCCACATATGTTCGAGACACCAACCACGCCTTCTACCTCCTCCAAGACTTCTGTTTCCCCGGCCCCCAATGCCTCATCTTCACCATGGATATCCAATCCCTCTACACCTCCATCCGCCATGACCAGGGCCTCCAAGCCTTCCATTTCTTCCTCTTCCCAATGTCCCCAACAGTACCCTTCCACTGACACGCTCATTCGTTTGGTCGAACTGGTCCTCACCTTAACAATTTCTCCTTCGAATCCTCCCACTTCCTCCAGACCAAAGGGGTAGCCATGGGCACACGTATGGGCCCCAGCTATGCCTGTCTCTTTGTTGGCTACATAGAACAGTCAATCTTCCGTAATTACACCGGCACCACTCCCCATCTCTTCCTCCGCTACATTGATGACTGCATTGGCGCCACCTCGTGCTCCCGCGAGGAGGTTGAGCAATTCATCAACTTCACCAATACAGTCCACCCTGACCTTAAATTCACCTCCATCCAAGGCCCTGAAGGAGCCTTCCACATCCATCAAAGTTTTACCTGCACATCCACTAATATCATTTATTGCATCCGTTGCTCCCGATGTGATTTCCTCTACATTGGGAAGACTAGAAGCCTCCTAGCAGAGCGCTTTAGGGAACATCTCCGGGACACCCGCACCAATCAACCACATTAGCCCTGTGGCCAACATTTCAACTCCCCTCCCACTCTGCCGAGGACGTGGAGGTCCTGGGCCTCCTTCACCACCGCTCCCTCACCACCAGACGCCTGGAGGAAGAATGCCTCATCTTCCGTCTCGGAACACTTCAACCCCAGGGCATCAATGTGGACTTCAACAGTTTCCTCATTTTCCCCTTCTCCCCCCCCCACCCTAGTTCCAAACTTCCAGCTCAGCACTGTCCACATGTCTTGTCCTACCTGCCTATCTTCTTTTCCACCTGTCCATTCCACCCTCCTCCCTGACCTATCACCTTCATCCCCTCCCCCACTCACCTATTGTACTCCATGCTACTTTCTCCCCACCCTCCACCCTCCTCTAGCTTATCTCTCCATGCTTCAGGCTCACTACCTTTATTCCTGATGAAGGGCTTTTGCCCGAAATGTCGATTTTGCTGCTTCTCGGATGCTGCCTGAACTGCTGTGCTCTTCCAGCACCACTAATCCAAAAACTTGAAATGAGGCCTCCTGGCTCAGGGGTAAGGGCGTTACCACTGCACCACAAGAGTCCTTTCAACAACACAGCTGAGCTTTGATTTCAACTCTGCATTTTCCTGCCTGCTGTCCATGCCTCTAGATTTCCTGAAATGAACATTTGTCCACCTGTGCATTAAATTAGTCCATGATCAATTCTGTATGGTAGGGAATTCCATAGGTTCACACTCCTTTTGAGTAAAGAAATATCTCTCCATCTCTGTGCTAATTGATCATCCATTAATTCATACAGTGTGGTTTCCACAATTAAAATCATACAGAATAGACCTTTGGTCCAACCAGTCCATGCCGAACTTAATCCCTAATCTAGTACCACCTGCTCCTTGCACATATCTCTCCAAACCTCTCTTATTCATGTGTCTATCTAAATGTTTTTAAATGTTGTAATTGTGCCTGCGTCCACTATTTTCTAAAAGTTCATTCAACATGCGTTTTTAAGAAAAAACAAATTTGTGTCAAGTCTTTTCTAAATCCCACCCCTCTCACCTTGAAAACATGCCCCCTAGTCTTGAAATCTTCCATCCTCAGGAAAAGACAACTGCTATTAACTCTATTTATACCTCTCATTACTTTATAAACTTCTATCAGATCACCTCTCAACTTCCTATGTCCCAATGAGAAAAGTCCCAATCTTTCTTTATGACTCAAACCTTCCATACCTAGCAACATCCTGGTAAATCTCTCCTGAGCCCTTTCCAGGTTGGTAATATCATTCTTATAGACCTGCTGAGCTTTTCCAGCACTTCCTATTTTTGTTTCTGTACTCCGTGTTGGTTGCTTGAGGAGCTCCAGCTCAGTTGATGAACACATCAGGGAGTGGGTAGGGTTACTTGGACACTATTTGAGATGGCAGTCACACCTCTTTGACTGAATTTGAAGTAATTAATCTCTGGTCAGGGACAGGTAGGTATGACTATGAGTGAAACAAATGGGATCCATGAGAGAATGCTACAGGACCCTCAGCCCTTGAGCTTGTCTAACGGGTTTGACATTCTTGCTCCCATGTGGGTGAGAGTGGGTACTGTGGAAAGGATGGTCAAACAGATCACAGCACTGTAGGACAGGGAGCCATTCAAGGATGGATGAAGTGTGTGGAGAAGAGAAATGGAGTTGAAATCAAGGATAGTATAGTCCAAGGGATAGATACTATCCTCTGTGGCTAGGGTTGAGTTGCTTAGGCGGTGTTGCTTTGTGGTATCCGGCTTCAGGATAACTCATCTGTTTCGCAGAGGAGCTTGGAGTTGGAAGGGAAAATCCAGTAGTCCACGTGGGTACCAACAATATAGTAGAAAGAGGAGAGAGGTTCTGTACAGAGAATATGAACAGCTGGGGGCTAAATTGAAAAGCAGAACTGAAAAGGTAAAAATGTCTGGATTACTAACTTAGCCATGAGCTCATTGGCAAAGGGTCTGCAAGGTAAGAGGTAATGCATGCCTCAAAAATTGGTATGGGAGCAATGGGTTTGAATTAATGGGACATTAGCAATAGTATTGGGGAAGGAGTGAGCTCTTCCAATGGGGCAGACTCCACCTGAATCCTACTGAGACCAGATTCTTAATGCACAAAGCATTTGGTATAAAGTAGACAAACTGACAGCACTAATAAAGGTAAATGAATATGATCTCGTAGCCATCACAGAAACGTGGTTGCAAGGAAATCGAAACTGAAAATTTAAAATTCATTTGAGCTTTCAAAGACAGAAGGAATGGAAATATTGGCAGGGTAGAAATGTGAGTAGGAGATGAAATGACATTTGTGAGAGACAATCTTGGCTCTGTGCTTTGGCGTCCATTTGGGGTATGTTTAAAAACAAAAGGAAGGGAAAGAAGAGTAGGAATAGTGTACAGAATCCCAACCAATAGCCACAGTGTAGGTAAGGCTGTAAGGAGCAAGTTAAAAAGGAATAGAGGAATAATTATGGGTGACTTTTAATCTTGCTAGTTTTGAGTTACCAAAATTAGAAAAGGTAGCAGTGACGATGAATTCATAGTGCTGTAGGGATAGTTTTGTAGAGCAATATGTTATTGAGCCAATCAGGGAGCATGCTATCTTCAATCTGGTAATGGGCATGAGGCAGACTTAAGAAATAACCTTGAAGTAAAATATCATCTAGGGAAATAATGAATGTAATATGATAAAATTTCATATTCAGTTTGAGAGTGAGAAATTTGTGTTGGAAGCAACTGTATAAACTCCAATGAAGGGAATTGGAATGAAATGAGGATAGAGTTAGCAAAAGTGAACTGGGTTGATAGATTAGCAGGAATGACAGTAAGCCAGCATTGGCAGATATTTAAGGAGATAATTCATTGCTGAGATATATTTTTGCTCAGAGTAAGGAGGAAAGATTCAAAGAAAGGGATAAACAAAGTATGACTAACAAAGGAAGTTAGGGAGAATTTTCTGTTGAAAGAAGCAGCATACAAGGAGGAATAGTCTGTGATAGACCTAAAGACTGGATAAATTCAGTCCAACAAAAGAGAACTAAATACCATTGTACTTCCTAAAGAAGTAGACTTAGACAAACTAATGAGGCTAAATACAAAGAAAATGCAGGATATTAGATTAGATTAGATTACTGAGTGTGGAAACAGGCCCTTCGGCCCAACAAGTACACACCGACCCGCCGAAGCACACCCACCCAGACCCATTCCCCTACATTTACCCCTGCACCTAACACTACGCGCAATTTAGCGTGGCCAATTTACCTAACCTGCACATTTTTGGACTATGGGAGGAAGCCAGAGCACCCGGAGGAAACTCACGCAGACACGGGAAATTACAGGCCAATTAGCCTATCAAATATTGTTGTAAAAGTATAATTCAAATAATAACAAAACATTTGGGTAATCTAACCAGGCAGAGTCAGCATAGCTTAATGAAAGGGAAATTTGTTTTTGACTAATTTATTAGAAGTTTTTTCAAGGAAGTATCAACTAGAGTTGAGAGAAGTGGGTTTTGTACTTGGACTTCCAGAAGGCATTCACTGAGATAGCTCATAAAAGTCAACTCAAGAGCTGATGGTGTTGAAGATAGTATGTTAGCATGGACATGGATAGGTAACAGTGAGGGAAAACAAAGGGTTCTTTTTCATGTCAGTGACCTGTGACTGTGGAGTTCCACTGGGATCAGTGCTGGGGTTGCAACTGTTTATAATACATGTTAATGACTTGGAGGAAGGAAGCCAAGGTATTATAGCCAAATTTGCAGATTATGCAAAATAAATGGAAGAGCAGCTTGAGAGGGATACAAACAGTTGAGATGTTGATAGGTTAAGTGGACAAAAAAATTTGCCAAATGTAATATGATGTGGGAATATGCAAAGTTGTTTATTCTTGGCAGGAAAACAAAAGAGCAGCATTATTTAAATTGCAGTTTTTTTCAATGTGAAGGTATTTGAGGGTGTATGTGAGAGTATATGAAACACAAAGCTAACACACAGGTGCAACAGGCAATTGGGAAGGCTAAAGGAATGTTGGCCCTTATTTTAATAAGTTGAAGTTTTGCTTTAAAAATGGTAGAGATGTCTTAATGCAACTGTACAAGATACTTGTGAGATCACATTTGAAATACTCTGAGCATTTTTAGTCCCCTTCTCTAAGGAAATTACTTTATCTTTAAAGGCAGTTCAGGGAAAGATCTGTGGATGACCTCTGGTATAGAGGGATTATTTTATGACCAAAGGTTAAACACAGCTCACAGAAGACTGGGAAGTTATCTCATTGAAACATATAAGCTTCTTAAAGGGTTGGAAAGGATAAGTGTTGACATGGTCTCCCCTTGTGGGAGAAGCTAGGACGAGAGGGTGTAGTCTCAGAATAAAGTGCCAATTCAGGACCTAGGTGAGGAATTTCTTCAGAAGGTTGAGTTTTTGGACCTTCTTTCCATGGAGAACAGTGAGGGTAAAATCTTTGTATATATTGAAGGCTCTTGATTGCCCTACTAATTTAAGAATCTATGGGGAAAGTGTGGAAAAGGGGATGTGAGGAATGTCAGATCAGCCATGATCCTGTTGAATGGTGGAGCAGGCTCAAGGAGCAAAATGGCCTTCTCCTTTTTTTTATTTCATATGGCCTTATGGGTATAGGGGATGCTGAAAAGTAGTTGGTTGTTCTGGAGAAGTGAAGAAAATTGCTACAGTTCTGCTCATCAACTGTATGTTCTCTTTTATGTCTGTACCTTCCTTGCAGATAAGGAATCAATATGAAGCTGAAATGGGAGCAGATTTTTCTTGGACTTTTGCTCGTATTAACCGTGGTCTGTGCTGAAAATGATGATAACGAAGCTGAGGTCGATGCCTTGGAGATGGAAGAAACTAGTACTGACAGTCAAACTAAGGATAGTAAACCTACTACAGTTCAGGTGAAGATTTATTTTGAATACATCACTAAAGGTGACACGTGAGATGTTTCAGTGGAAAAACATTCAAGCAGAATGAAAGTGAATGCATTTAAGGAAGTGGGAAATCAAGAATAGATGTGGAGTTCCAGTTATTAACAGAAAGCCATAGCTTTAATTTAATCTCTATCCTTCCTAATTTTCAGATAACTTGGGTAAATATTAAAAATATCCAGTCAGAGTTCGGAGTTAATAAAAACTGAATTCTACAGTTTATATATTTATTCTCCTGTTTATCATAAAGATAAAAACATTACTACAGATGCTGGAAATCTGAAACAAACACAGAAATTGCTGAAGAAACTCAACAGGTCTGATAGTCTGTGTAGAGAAAGAAAGAGTTGATGTTTCAAGTCAAATATTATTTTTCAGTGGAGTCCTATCAGCCACAAAATAATAACAGTTTCTCTCCACAGATGCTGCCAGACCTCCTGAGTTTCTCCAACATTTTAGTTCTTTTATCATAAAGATATGCAGAGAAACAGCAATATTTCATCATTGAGCAAGTAGAAGATGGCATGGCAAAATGCAGAATGGCTCAACAGTGAGCCTCCAATCTAATCTAAGAGTAACCTCCTCTATTGTGAAGTTTCTGTTTCTTGTATAGAGCTAAACAGCACCTTCAATCCAACTCTTCTGCACCGACAAGATATCCTAAACTGATTTTGTCCTACTTGCCAGCATTTGGCCCATTTGCCTCTCAACCCTTCCTATTCATGTCATTCATTGAGTACTCCCTTATCTTATTGCTTCTTCCAAAATGCAGCAGTACATTTTTAGTGTGGCAATGAGCATACTGTGACCTGAATTACTTTCCAAAAATTAGCAGAAAGAAGAGTTTCCCATCCCATCAGCCCAGACTAGGTTTCAGTCATAATTCCAAAGGGTTAAAATCTGTTTGAACACTTCACCCTCTACTCAAATCATTCATGATTTATTTTTTTCCACAATGAAACAAATCTGTATAGCATACAGATATCAGTCTTGAACTCTATCTAGGATGGGCAATTTGAGATTCAGAAGGTAATCTGGACCCAGCGTTTTACTGAATCTTCTGGAAAATTTGAAAACGTGTGCTCCTTAGTCAATGAAATAAACTATTTTTGAATAACCATATTACTTTCTGATTGGAAGATTAAAAAAAACATTGACCAAACTTGAACTTTATTTAAAGCATATTTCTAATATCAATGTAACCTTTGACTCTATACAATAAATAAAATCTTTCTTTATAACATACATGGTACTGAAATTCATCTAAATTTGCAGGTAGCGTACAAGACACCAGTACCCAGTAAGGAGGTATATTTTGCTGATACATTCGATCGTGGAAATTTAGATGGGTAAGAAGATCCTTTTTTTTTTGCTTCAAGATTAATAAGATGCAATTAATTTAATACACATCTTTTTGACATTGAATTAAAATTAACTTGGTGCAATAATCTTTCACTTTTATTTCCACTTTTATTTCCTTTCCCATTGAAGATGGGTTTTTTCCAAAACAAAGAAAGATGATGCGGATGAAGATATTGCAAAATATGATGGTAAGAATCGTTTAGACTGTTTGTAGGATTTGTCAATTAATGTAACTTTATTATTTAGTGTTGCAGGGATAGCTAAGTTCTACAGTGGATGGATGTGTAATCATGAGATTGCAATCTGTGGTTTTTAAAATGTTACTACTAACTGTTGAGACAATAACATAACACTTGCCTAACATATCTTGAATAGAATAGCCTGTTCCAAATGGAAGCCAGAGTAAACTGCATTAAACTGTTGACAAATTTTACTTAAGTTGGAAGGGCACAAAATTTATATAAATGAGGCCTAATATTCTAATTAATCCTGCTTCACTAATGAATTGTCATGCACCAGGTTGTGATAATGATTAATGCACTGTAACTGACAATATTCGAAAGAATGATTTTTTAAAAAATCAACTTTTAGTTGCCATAGACCTGTTTTGAATGATGTAGTGTTCTCTTGTGGTGTGCTGTGCTGCTAAAAGTTTGCATAAAAGGTTCCCATAGTGCATTGAAAGTATTTCATGTGATGTTTAGGTTGGCAAATTGCACTTGCCTTAAAAATTAGCACTTTAAATTGATAATGAAAAGTGGTGCCACTCTGTTGTTGCTTAGTTACTCTTTTGCCTCTGAGTCAATGTTATGGGTTCAAATACCATTTTAGAGCTTGAACACAGTATTATGGCTGTCACTCCTTTTTTTTTTGTAGTACTGAGGAAGCACTGCAGCGTCATAGATGCTGTGTTTAAGATGAAACCTTAAATCGAGGGATCTGTCACTTGGTTTTCTCCTGTCCATGGCAAATCCAAAATGGGCAAGAAAATAACTTCAAAATGAAAACACAAAATTGCTGCTGTTGGGTATTGTGAAGGTGTACCCTGTTGTATAAAATCAAGTAGATTTAAAAAAACAACTTAACATCTGGTCTTATGACCAGGTCACAATCCTCATTGTATAAATAATTCTTCTTTGTTTAGCTTTGAGTTTTTGTTCCATGAATTGTACACTGCTTAGTTTTTTTTAAATAGCAGAATGTATAAAATGTCTTAGCCTTTGCCCTGTCAAGCCCTCTAAGAGGCAGGTTTCTCTGAATGGAGAGTTTAGTTTAAATGGTGAAAACGATTTAAGTTTTGCTCAATGGCATTTGTCTGTTTTAATACAAAAAGATTTGGGGGCTTATTTGTGACACGGTGATGATTCCTATGGATTAGTAATTCAGATGTCAAGGCTAATGGGTTTGAATCTTTGTGGCAAGTGATGAAATTGGAATTAAATATGGTGATTGCACAAACCACAGTCACTAGAGTCTTTTAATTGCCTTTCAAGAAGGGCCAAGTGGATGATCAATTTTGGCTTCCTGCTGAGTTTGCCAGCATCACAGATGCTAGTTTTCAACCAATTCTATTCACTCCACATAATGTCAGGAAGTGGCTGAAGACACTGATATTGGGCCCCTACAACATTCTGGTAGTAGCACTAGAACCAACCATACCCCTAGCCAAACTATTCCAGTACAGTTACAACATTGGCATGTACCTGAGAATGTGGAAAATGGCTCAGGTATGAAATACACAAAAATCATGGCAAATCCAACCCAATCAATTGTTTCCCTTAAAGAATTAGCAAGTTCATGAAAGGAGTTGTCAACAATGCTATCAAGCATCACTTGCAAAGGAATAACCTGCTTGCCAATGCATCATTTGAATTCTGAGTCGAGAATATAGTGCTGGAAAAGCACAGCAGGTCAGGCAGCATCCGAAAAGCATTTTGGTATAAGCCCTTCTGCAGAGCACTCCGTTCCTGACCTCATGACCACGTTGGTCGACAAAAGAACTGAACACCCGAGATCAGGTGAGTGACTGTCCTTGACATCCAGGTAGCTTTTGAGTATGGCAACAAGGAGTGTGGATGAAACCGGAGTCTGTAAGAATCTGAGAAAAATCTACTGGTTGGAGTTATATTTAGCACAAAGGAAGATAGTTGTGGTTTTTGGAACTTAGTCATCTCAGCCCCACAATGTCATTGCAGGCATTCCTCAGGGAAGTGTCTTAGGCCCAACAGTCTTCAGCTACTTCATCAATGACCTCCTCCTCTCCAATATATGATCAAAAGTGTGAATCTTCCCTGATTAGACACCATTCAGCACTATTGTGACACTTCAGATGCTGATGTAGTCTGTCTATATGCATGACAGACTACATCATGACTTCCATGCTGATAAGTGGTGAATAACTTACAAGTACTGGAAAATGACCATCTCCGTGAAGAGAATCTAACTGATGATCAACAGCATTTACCAAACTGAAATTCTCATTGGCCAGAGACTGAATTGCACCAGCCATATAAATACATCGGCTATAACAGCGGATCAGAAGCTAGGAATTCTGTGGTGAGGATCTCTCCTGTCCCGCCAGTACTTGTCCATTTATCATCGACAAGGTACAAGCCAGGATTACTGTTGGCTGGTTCAGTGCAGTTCCAGCAACACTGAGGAAGCTTGTTAATATCCAAGACATGCTGCTTGACAGGCATTCCATTCATCATTTCAATGTTAAGACCTACCACCACTGATGCATAATGATAACAATGCATGCCATCTCCAAGATCTACAGCAATAGGTTAGCAAAACTCCTCTGACAGCCTTTCAAGCAAGAGAACTCCTCCACCTAGAAGGACAGACGTGATGCATGAAAACCTCAGTCAAGCCACATGTGATGCTGATTTAGAAGTAGATCACAATTTCTTCGCTGACACTGGATCAAAATCTTTTGTAACAGTACTGCGGTGTCCCTACACCCCAAGAACTGCATCAGCTCATGAATAGAGCTCACTACACCTTCTTTTTAAAAGGTAGGGATGTGCAATAAATGCTGGCCTAGCTGGTGACACTCCTTTCCAGTAACAAAATACACAGATGCAGTGAACAGTTAAGAATAAAAATAGTTCATTGTTATATATTTTGAGATTAGAGTGTGAAAGTAAGAAAATCTTGGTGTAATTATGGGGTTTTGGTGAGACCCCAGTGGAGACCTTTATGCTGTTTTGGTCCAAGGAAGAATCTTCATTCAATGGAAGAAATGTATTGAAGGCTCACTAAAATGATTCCAGGGATGAAGTGGTTGTTTAATGAGGGAAAAAGCATGCAAGTTCAAAGCACTGGTTGACCTTTATCTGTGGTCTGGCTGATATGTAGAAGTGTAGCATCATTTTCTTGCTTTTATACTCATGCCTTCTATTTATAAACCCAGGGATCCCATAAGCTGCCTTAACTACTATTTCAATTTGCCTGGCAACCTTCAGAGGATTATGATGTTGAACCTCAAGGTCCCTCTGCTCCTTTACTCCCCTCAAAGTTGTACCATTTGAGCCTTTATTGTCCGTGTGTTTTCTGCTGAAATGTATGACCCCTCATGTCTCTGCCTTTAAACTCATCTGTCAGATATTTCACCAACTTGTCAATTTCTCTCTGAAGTCACTCTGCATCATCCTCCTAATTCACTATTCTTCCTAGCTTAGTATTGTCTGCAAATTTAGAGATCATGTCCACAACACCATTATATACATTAGAAAAATGAAAGGGATCGGTAGGGAGCACCACTTTAAACTCCTCTCCTGTCTATGAAATGTCCATCTAGTGTGTGTAACCAACTACTTGCAATCACTGCTGCCAAGGATCCATCATTTCTAAATTGCTAACCAACTTGCCATGTGACATCATACTCAATGCTTTCTGAAATTCCAAATATACATCATCCACAAACTACCCACATCCAATGCCTGTGACACCTCAAAGAATCCCATAAAATTTGTCTGATGTGACCTGCCCTTGACAAAGACATGTTGACTGTCTAATATTTACTTATTTTTCTCTGTGTATATTTATTTTATCCTATATTATGACCTCCATCAGTTTTCCCACTATTGATGCCAAATTGACAGATCTGCAGTTTCCTGGATTATCCTTTGCCCCATTTTTAAACGACAGCAACACATTTGCAATCTTCCAATCCCCTGGAGCTAATCCTGTCCACCTCCACCCCAGCAATCCAGGATCTACCTCATCCAGGCTGATGACTTCTGTACTTGGGAGTGGTGACTTTTTTTAGCACCACTTTGTTATCTATCACTATGCTGCTCGGTTGCTTAACATTTTCAACTGGGCAATTGTCTCCATCTTCTAATTTGTTAATGACCGAAACAAAGTATTTACTTAGTAACTCTGCCATATCCTTTGCTTCAGTGAGCGCTTTATCCTGTTTGGTCCTTATAGATATAGAATATATATAATATAGATATATTCTTCTATCTTATACTATTAATGTTTTGAAGGACATGTTTTACAATTTATTTTAGCACAGTCTGCTTTTTGGTGTGCTTCCTCCTAGCCTTCCTTGCTTCAGCCTCAGCCTGTCTCCTCCATTTGAGATATGCTTCCTGATTTCTATTTCATTTGTATTATTCTGGTATGCGTCACATGTCTCTCTCTTCCTTTTCTCATCAAATTGTTAGTCATCCAGAACACTATAGCTTTGAATACCCCATAGTTATTTCTCATGGGTATGTACCTAGCTTGCATGCTATTCCTCTCTTTTGAAAATCTCCCATTTTTCATCTACTGTTTTACCATAAAAATGTATTTCCAGTCAACCTGCTCCAACGTTTACATGCCTAAAATCTGCCCTCTTCCAGTCTGGAATCTTAATCCTTGACTGTGTTTTATCCCTTTCCAACTTAGTGTTGAACCTTTTTGTATGATCGCTATTTCCCAAATGCTCTCCCACTGATATTTTCCATTAAGTCTGCCTTATTTTCTTGGACTAGGTCTAGTACTGCTTCCTCCCTGGTAGGATTGAAAATGTTCCAGAAAGTTCTCCTGCATACAGTGTAGGAATTTCTCCCCTTCTGTACTTGGAAGCTGAGGCCCATTAGTCAACCCACCATTCTGATTTACAAGTTTAAAATCCATCCTCACGACACTAGTTACTCTGTCAGGTAGGTGATTAGTTTCATTTCAGCTCAGGTAAAGCCCATCTCTTCTGAATAGCTTTCTCCTTTCCCAGAGTGATCCCACTATCTCCCCTCCATACCATCCCTCAAGCTACATATTTACCTCCCTGTTCTGCCTTTGTGTAAATGGTGAAGCTTGTGGCATAGGTAGTATTTCTGAGATTACTGCCCTGGAAGTCCTATGTTTCAGCCTCCTCCCTAACTCCTGAAATTGATCTTGAAAGTCCTCCAAGATATCCCTCCCTTGGGATTTGTTCCTATATGAAGCAAAACCCCCATGTTCATCCTGCTCTTTCTGGAAGTTTACCCAGCCTTTCACCAACATCCCAAACCCTTGCACCCAGGAGGTTCATGTGCACAAATGAGCAGTCTGATCGGGCTGAGGTTGTTTTTAAACTGTAATTAATATGGAAATTTGGGAAAGTACAGTTGATGTGGAAAATCTGCCTTTATTATCGAATAGTGAAGCATGTTTGAGTAACCCTTTTGATTACTGTTGCTTTTAATTCTTGTTTCTGGCCTTGATTGTGTAAACTGAGTGAAGAAAAAAAGATAAGTGGCCAGAAATTTCAAACTTGGTGTCTCTTCTCATGGGTGATCCAGAGAGAGGTTAAGGCAGGGAACTTCTAGTAAATCACCTGACGGTATGACTGCAACTTTCCTATGTTCTAAACCTTCGTATGCAAGTGCACCAGGGTTTAAAAGTTTAATTTACAGAATCCTCATCTATGAATTTGCATTTTATTAATTCGCCCTCAAATTAGATGGCACTCACAGTATGTAACTTGAGCCTACAACTGTTGAATGTGTTTCTAGTTGCATTTAATTTGCAATTATCCATTCTGCCAATGAGTTCCCATTTTCTTTTTTAGGAAAATGGGCAGTTGAGGAATTGATGGAAAACACAGTGCCTGGTGACAAAGGTTTGGTGCTGAAGTCAAAAGCAAAGCACCATGCAATCTCAGCTCCACTGAAGAAACCATTTTTGTTCAAAGCTGAACCTCTGATTGTCCAGTAAGTACACATTTGGTAATCTTGGAGAGGGAAATTAGCAATTAATTTATTAAGTCAATAATATAGTATTAAATATGTTTGGGCTATATTTGATTTTCATTCACACATATTGTAAAAGAATCATGAGATGAAACTCTTGTCAAGGTTTAGTTTTGTTGTTTTATCGGACCAAAATTGAAACAATATTGATTATGTAAAATTGCAAAAGAAAGTTGTAAGTATGTGTCTACTTAGAATAGTTTCTGTGCTCACTCGATCAATTGATTCACATTTTCCTGATGTTAGAAAAAAAGGACTGTGCTTTACTTTTGTGTATATCTTGTTTTGCCTTTAAGTTCCTAATGTGCAAATGCCAGAAATGTTAACACTTAAGCTATTTTAACATCTTGACAAAATATCATGACCCAATAAACTTACGTTAATGCATAACTTCTAAAATCAAGAATTGGCAAAACAGAATTGCTTTATCAGCATACTTCAGCAGAACACTTGCCTTATCAGCATACAAAGATTTAGATTTGTTCACTGTTCCAAGAATTTTTGTTTGCTTTTTTTTTCCAAAGATCTTGAAGTTGATTGCTGAAAAGTCTAATTCCCTATTGTTATAGCTTTATTACTGAAAATGCTATACTATACTAAAATATAGAAGTGTAATGAGATTTGGCAGAAGAGAAAATGTATAATTAATCATATTGACACTTCTATTTTTCTTAAATAAGTGTAAGTGCAGATTTGGCAATAAGCATGGTTCATGTGATCCCTATAGTGTGCACCCAGACTTGGTCATCAAATAAATCCTAGATTTCAGTGGGCAGTAACAAACAGCTGAAGAAGATGGTGATGAATATGTTAATGCTTAGAACTGGAACGAGGAGGACATCAGTGATAGTAAAATTGAATTGGAAAAACTAGAATGTAACAGAAATAGGGTTAGGCATGACTAATTGTGATAGCGGTCATGATTTGGAGATGCTGGTGTTGGACTGGGGTGTACAAAGTTAAAAATCACACAACACCAAGTTATAGTCCAACAGGTTTAATTGGAAGAACTAGCTTTCAGAGTGCTGCTCCTTCAGGTGGTTGTCAACCACCTGATGAAGGAGCAGCGCTCCAAAAGCCAGTGCTTCCAATTAAACCTGTTAGAAAAAATCACACAACACCAAGTTTAGTCCATGTGATAGAGGTGGGGAACAAAAATCTTGAGTGCCTTGTTTTCAATCAAGTCAAAAATCGCACAACACTGGTTTATGGCCAACAGGTTTATTTGAAGCCACAAGCTTTTGGAGCCCCACTCTTCCCTCAAGTAGCTAGTGAAAGAGAATACATCGGACACAGAAATTAAGTAAAAGATCAAAGGGTCATGTAAGTTATGCGAATGTATTGAACAGTACTCCATATCACCAACTCCTAATTTCCAGGCACCATCCTACAAGTTATCTGCTTTATCCTCGACCACAATGTCTTCATCTTCAACAACCAGTTCTTTATCCAGACACACTGAACAAACATGGGAACCAAATTTGCACCCCAAATGCCAACATTTTCATGCACAAATTCGAACAAGACTTTGTTGCACAGGATCTCCCAACAATGCTTTACACCAAATATATTGTTGCATTTCTGTTTTGCATCTGTAGTTTGGTTTTATTTTGGATGGCTGTGACACTGAACTTATTTAGGGAATGTGAAATAAAGAAGGCAGTGGACTGATTGCTTCTGGGCAAAATCTGTTTGTTTAACTACTAAAGTTAAGTATAATACAAGAAATAAAAGGCAAATGTAATAAAATAACGAAATTAACACAATTGTACAGAGGACAGTAATTTAAATACACTATCAAATTAAACAGGTTAAAACATTACAATTGTTGTTTAGCTTTGAGTAATCAGACACTTCCTTTAGGTTTCCTACACTTGGGGTACCCTGCACTGTTGCCACCTATCTTCGCCTCCCTGCTAGCTGGGTCAGAAATTTTGGAGTCTAGGGCGTTTCGGCTCCGTTTTAAACACTTTTAAAGTGCGTCCAGTTGGTTGGCTTTCTACTCTCTTGGATGTCCTTAGTTGCGATGATGCTCTTTGGTTTGCCTTCCTGGTTCAGCTTCTCAGTTTGGCTTCTGTGTCCCAAAGCTACTTGTTGGGACTAGAGCCTGTTTCTGCACAAGCTTAATGTTGGAAAAAACACTCTCTCCCAGATCAGGGCTAGCAGTTATGCAAACTGTGTGTCCCATTTTCTCCTCAAGTCTGTATTTATTACTGAGCTGTTCCTCCTCTCAGGGCTAAATGCGCCTCTTAATTACTGGATGAGGTATGAATGGTTCTCCGATTTTAAAGTGAATGAGTTTCCGATAGTTTTGAAGGTCCAGTATTTCTCTTGGATGAATGTATGTTGAAGTTGTACTGGAAGGCCTTCACATTCAAAGGCAAACAAGTTTACATGTAGTACAATGATGTGGAATGTTCAGTATCCCTGTCTGAGCAAACTGATTTAGAAGTTGAATAGTTTTGTATTTTTATAGGCTCCAGAATGTCTCGGTTATTTGCTCTGCAGGCTGGTGTTCATTGTCTTTAGCTGAGGTGTTTGTGGGGGGTCTTCCTTCAGCTTTACAAGCTAAACCTCTGTTTCAGACAGCTGCCCCTAAGCTTGTGTATTGCTTTAGTTAAAAGTGAGGTCTGCAGATGCTGGAGATCAGAGCTGAAAATGTGTTGCTGGTTAAAGCGCAGCAGGTCAGGCAGCATCCAAGGAACAGGAAATTCGACGTTTCGGACAAAAGCCCTTCATCAGGAATGTATTGTGTATTGCTTTGACTGTCTCAGCCAGAGAGCTCAGTGAATCTTCGTTCAAATGTGAATTCCACAAACTCCTGTGTCAAGGTCGAAGGGTTTTAGTCCAGGGTATGTGATGCGGATTTTTGCTCCACCTTAAACATTGATGACATTTTCTTCGTTTGGACTCATTGGTGAGGAATCACCTGAAACAGCTATATCGTGATGTCAACAAGTTTCATCCTATCATCAGACTTACTGTGGACTACTCTTTAGAATCTGTCTCATTCGTGGACACATGCATCTCCATCAAGGACGGACACCTCGGTATCTTATTCTACCACAAGCCTACAGAAAACCTTATGATGCTGCATTTCTCAAGCTTCTACCCTAAACATATATTAAAACAGTCAACAAACCAGCCCTACACATACACCAGATCCTTTCAGATGAGGGGGAATGCAACAGATGTTGAAGGATGCAGTCAAGGACGGGATGCGATGCTCAACTCATCAATTGCCAGTTCCGACACACCACAGTAAAAACAAAAAATCTAATGGCCTCCACAGAAGACACAGAGGATACGACAGATAGGATGCCCTTCGTCTAGTACTTCCTGGGAGTGGAGAGACTATACCGTATTCTTGGCAGCCTGCAACGCATTGACGATGAGCAATTTGCCAAGATCTTCTCACTTCTCACCTTCAAACGACTGCCAAACCTTAGACTATAGTTCGCAGCATACTACCCAGCTTTCAAGACAACTTTACCACAATACTTGTAAGGGAACCACTAAAGGCGTGTCAAAGCATTGACATGGAAACCACCACCACATGCAAGACAGATACTCATGTGACTCTACCAACACTGTCTATCTCATACACTGCAGGCAAGGATGCCCTGAGGAATGGTATATTGGCAAAACCACGCAGATGCAATGACCATGGACGAATGGATACCATGTAACAATCGCCAGACAGGAAAGATCCCTCCCACTGGGAGAACACTACAGCAGTCAAGGGCATTCAGCCTTTGATCTTTGGGTAAACGTCATCCAAAGCTGACTTAGGGTGACACAACGATGCTAAGTAAAGGCTAATAGCCAAGTTCGATAAAGATGAGCCTGCAACACAGCTTGCACACCCCCACCCCCATCCCAAAAACTTCCTCACTGCACACTTGGTCTTAAACCTATGTGGTGAATTCGCATTTGCTGAAATGTTATATTTTGTCCAAAAAGTGCATTATCTGCAAGTGCAAGTTCACCCCATAGATTTGAGAATGAATTTATAAAACACCACATCAGTTTACTTTCCAAAGTAGGAACTTATCTGTAGACCATCTCTTTCCAGGTTGAGATATAAAGACTTGAAACAAGCCCTCCAAACCTAAAGTGTGCTGCCTGACCTGAGATACCACCTTTTTATACTGAAAACCTTAAGTTATTTTGGAATATGACCTGAAGAAAAATTCTGGGATTTATATATTAATCAATCAAAACCTGCAATTCCATTCCAACTAATTAAAGACTTTAATAGGCATCTAGGTTTGTTCAGTGCATTCACATAAGTTGTCTGATCCTTTGGACTCAATTTATAAGTAAAAGCACAATGTATTCCCTCTCACTATCTACCTGGGGAAGGAGTGGGGCTCCCAACGCTTGTAATTTCAAATAAATCTGTTGGACTAAAACCTGGTGTCATGTGAATTTTGACTTTGTCCACCCCAATCCAACACCGGCACCTCCACATTTTGTCTTGAATATGCTTGAATATCCACTGTAATGTGGAAGAGTAAGGGTGACTTGATCTGAATTATTAAGGATATGTTGAGAGTCTTATCAGTAGATGTGAATAGCTGTTTCCTCATGGAAGAATCTAGAACTAGGGATGCAATCACTAATTTATGACAAATGAAGCAGCAAAAATGTCGGAGGATCAACAGTCTTGAAACTTGATGAAAGCAGTGCTTTTGGATATCTTTAAAATGGGGATAGATTGATTCTAGTAAATCATGGGGTTGAGAAGTTGAGTGGGCTGGAATTTGGATTTCAGGTTAGTCGCCTCAGTGATGGACCTTTTTTTAAATGGCGGACCTTGCCCGAGGGGCTGATTAGCCTCTCTATTAATGTTTTTGTAATGTTTTACTTTTTAAAAATTAGCTAGCTTGTAGTTTGGGATGAGCTTGCTTCAAAGCAAAGTTGAAAACGATTTATTTATTGAACAAAAGTGCTGGCCCACCCAAAATTAAGTTCTGATTAAATGTTTCTGGTTTAATAACCTGGTGAAACGTCAACCTTCGGGTCGGATTATATGCATGATGGTTCTATGTGCTTGTTTTCCAGGTATGAAGTGAACTTCCAAGCTGGCATTGACTGTGGTGGTGCATACCTAAAGTTGCTTTCGCATACGGACGACCTGAAGCTGGTAATTATTTGAGATCTGAAGCACTTCTTTTCTTCCCCATGCCTTGTATCAATGGTCATTCATACTGGAATAGCCTTCTGTTGTCACTTATTGAAGAGTGTGGTGCTAGAAAAACATAGCCAGTCAGGTAACATCCGAGGAGCAGGAGAATCAATGTTTCAAGCATCCGCTCTTCATCAGGAATGAGGAGGTGGCCCAAGGGTGCTGAGAAATAAAATGGGAGTGAGGTGGGGCTGGGGCGTGGAGGGGAGGTGTCTGGGGAAGGTAGCTGAGAATGCAATAGGTTGATTTCAGTTAGGGGGTGAAAGTGACAAGTCAGAGGAGGATGGAGCAGATAGATGGGAAGGAAGATGGACAGATCAAGAGGGCGGTGCTGAGTTGGAAGTTTGATTCTGGGATAAGGTGGGGGGGAGGGGTGGACAGTGGGATTAGAGTATGGAGGCATCATTGACCACATGGAAGGGAAAGTTGTCACCTTTTGTCCACCTATTCCTATAAGCCTAATTTAAAAAACTGTATCAATAAGATGCATGATTTTTTTTTGTCTGATTCTGTCATTAAAAACTCACCTGATGCGTGAACATCATTTTGTTGTTTTTTTTTGAAGACTGGCCATTCTTACCAGATCTGATTAATATTGTGAGCAATACATGCAGACTTTGACACTTTGCATTTTCAAAATAGTATTCAGTCAAGTTATCCGCTAAGGCACAGAAGGGACATGCACAATTGATACTGTATGAAATATTTGACACCCTTTCATGTTAGTTAGAAAAAAACACAGCTAATAGGTTTTTGTTTATTTTTGCTGAACCCATTTCTGCATTGCTGTTATTTGAAAATAGTATTGTTAATAATCCCTGCAGTTTTCCAAACGTCACCTCATCAGAGATGTATCTGTGTTTTATCAGGTGTTGTTTAACTCTTCTTCTTTAATGCTGACACTGTCATGATACTTTCTTTTCTTTTGCACTGACCTGGTAGATTCCTAATTGGCTAACATGGATAACACAGAGTAGAATCAGACTGAATCCTAAAAAGTTCAAAGGAGAATATAAAAAGAAGAGGCAAAGGGTCAGGGCAAGAATAGATTGGTTGCTAAGTAAAAGGGAGCCCGGAGGTTTTTCAGTTGTCCGAGTAGTGGTGGAGTTGGTTTGGCAAGAAAGTGGTGACCGGTGAAGAGAAAAGGCGTGGTTGAGATCCTGAATGAATACTCTTTATGAGCCTTTACCTAGAAAATGACTTTACCAAAAAAAAACAAAACTTTCAGGGTACTGAATGAGAAAACGAAGAGAGAGTGCAAGGATAATTTTTTTTTTGAAAACTTTGTGCGATGTGGGTATCACTGGCTAGGCCAGCATTTGCTGCCCATCCATTATTAAGTGTCACCCACACACTGAGAGTCTGGAGTGGAATAAGGGTGGTAGTTTCCTTTCTTAAAGGAGATTAATGAAGCAGATGGATTTTTCCAATCATTAACAATGGTCATGATTAGACCCCCCCCCCCCCCCCCCCCCCCCCCCCCACCAGCCCTGCTCCCATTCAAGATTCTCGTTGTTGAATTCAGATTCCACCACCAGGTGCCCAGAATATTACATGGGTCTCTGGATTGATCCAGTGATACCACTAGACCATCTCTTCACCTAAGAGGGGAGCTAAAAGTATGAATTAGATAGTTTTCACCAGTACCTAAATTGAGAAATCTGATCTGTTGTGATGATTCCTGAAGAAGCTGCAGATCATAATCTCTCGATTAGTCCTTGGGTGCGGGGGTGGTGTCAGAGGCCTTGAGGATTGCAAATGTTACACACCTTTTGCACCAAAGAGTGAAAGATAAACCTGGCAATATGAGGAACACAAGGAAAGTCCCTATTATCACCAAGTGCCTCATCTCAGCTGATGAATCTCCTCCATGTTAAACACCATTTGGAAGAAGCAGTGAGGATGGCAAGGGCACAAAAATGTGCTCATTGGGGACTTTAAAGTCCATCACCAATGTGGTTTGACTAAACTCATCCAGTCCTGATGGACATATGTGTTGCAGCCCCAGTCTAGCAAATCTTAAGAGAACCATTAAGAAGGAAGCACTTACTAGACCTTGTGCTCGTCAGGCAAACTGTTGCAGATGCATCTGCAAATGAGGATATAGGTAGTGACCACTGCACATGCCTTGTAAAAACAATGTCATCTGTCCACTAAGTACAGTCTCTATCTACTGTCATGCTAAAGGGTATAAATCAAGGGTATTTGAGGATGAAGGTGTAGGAGGGAATGCCAAAAATAGAATCGGGAATAAATTTAAGTAAGGTCAGCCTGGTGACACTGCAACCTGAGACAAGTTGCATGCCAAATCATGGGGGAAAAAAGATGACAGAGTTGAGGAATCCCATAGCAACATATCAGATCCCAGCTTCACAATCCTCCCACATATTGTCATGAATGGTGGTTGTCAATTAAACAACTAATGAGGAGAAAGCTCCACAAATATCCCACCCTTTGTGCTGGGGGAGCTCCACAATGGGGAATTCCCACTGGTACAATAAATGAGTTTGAATCATTTGCAACATCAAGAAACCGAAGGGCTGAGTAGATGATTCATCATGTCGTCTTTTTGCAGTCCCAAGTGTCACAAACCTCTGACAATTCAGCTCACTCCAAATGACATCTCAAAATTATTTGAAGGCACTGGATACTGGAAACACTGTATCCTGCCCACATCCTAGCAATAGTATTGAGTGGTCCACAGCTAACCACATCCTGGTCATGCTGTACCAGGACACCTACAGTGTTGGCATCTACCCAACTATGAAAAATTGTCCAGGAGTACCTGCTTAGAAAATGCAGGGTGAAATAACTCCATAGAGGTTGGTATACTGTCACCAAGACTCCCTTAATGGACACTGATCTAGCTTCTTCAGAGCCAGCTCTCAGAACTCTCCTTATCTGTTAGCCAGGGCACCCTGATTGGGGCCGTTAATCTGGTTCAATGAGAAAACTCATTCTATGAGCTCCACCTGGCTGACCTCCTTACATAAAATCCAATTCTGCTCATTTCTCCCACTTAAGATTAAGAAGTATGAGCAGGAGGCCATTCAAGCCTGCCCCACTCAGACCTGGTTGGTCTGGTTGTGGCCTTAACACCACTCCTGACAATTCCCCCATAACGTTTAACTCCCTCATTGACCAAAAATCTGAAAAATTAGAAATGGAGTTAGATAATTACCTAGCTCCTCTAGCTGTTTGTAAAGGAGGATTCCAGTGGCTAACGACATAATGAAAGAAGAAATTACTCCTCTTCAAAAATTGGAGAATATTTTACATTGTGGCCCCAAATTCTATATTTCCCCATGAGAAAAAATACCCTGTCAAGCCCACTCCATTCTGTTTGCTTCAGTCAGATCACCTTTCTTCTAATCTCTAATGAATGTTGGTTAACTTACACAACCTTTCATCGTGAAATAACTCTTACCCAGGAATCAGCATAAGTGAACCTTTGAATTCCTTCCAATGTAATCCAATGAATCTCGTTAGCTTCCTGTCAGTCATCTGCCAATTAATGCAAGGTGCAATGGTGCTAACAAGCAGCAGTTACACAACAATACTTTGTCTCTGTCTTCAATTAGGAGAACAATGAAGCTGTCATTCTAGTTAGAGAACAAGTTAGAAATATTAGATGAAATAAGCATAATGAGAAGGGAAGTACCGGACAGATGTCCTTGAAAGTGGATAAATCAGAAAGGAAGCCAGGGTGAAAAAATGTTTGTTCACAATAAATAAATCAATGGGAAATAGGAACAGGCAACTTGGCCCCTTGATCATGTTCTACCATTCAACAGATCATCGCTAATCTGACAATCCTCATTTCCATGTTCCTGCCCCTTCCCCCAACTCTTGATTTTCCCCTAAATATTTTTGTTGATTACAAAATCAAGTATAAATTATCTTTGTCCTGATTAGCTGTCAGTCAGGCACATTGATCATCTCAGTGATTTAATTCTGTAGTTACACATTTGTGACTGCTTGTGCAATAATAGAGCAGAGTAATCTGTACATTCTCTTCCTAATGAAGTTATCACATTGCTGTTTGTGAAATGAATCGGGACTTTCTCATCTTCATTTTCAGATGGATGTAAAAGTGAAATGTCTATACTAATAGAATTTTTCTTATGCTATTATTTTGTACAACTCTTATTTCTCTATTTGTCTATACATTATAATTTCCCTTTTGGATGACATTTTCTGTTTGTGTAAATTGCTTTTTTTAAATCAGAGTTTGAAATCTTGTAGACACTGGTGTTGCCTCGCCTCAGTTATAATGTGTTATGTTGAAGGAATATATCATGATACCATGATATTGAGGTGCAATTTCTTAAGATTTTCTGTTGATACACTACTGTAAAAACAAATGCAGGTTACATAGAGCTTTCAAGCAATGATGATTGTATATGTTGCCAAATTTTACAAGTTTTATATATTTGAAAGAAAATGATAGCAGCGCTCAGCGGGTTTGGTCCCATCTCTGGAGAGAGCATAACAGTTAACAGAACTGGCCTCTACCTCAATTTTCCCATCATTGTAGACCCTGTAAAATTATGTAGGTTATCAGGCTGTCTCTGACGCCCCACTACCAACCACTATCTTTTCCAAACAGTATTCTGTTTCAGAGTCTAGCCATCAAAGTCTCCATTGTCTCTCAGGATGTTGGTGGTGGAGCTTTGCAGGATCAGAGAGCAAGAGTTGACATCATAGCAAGTGCTCGATACCGAATATTGGAGTGTTAAAAGTAATATTGGCACTTACTCACCTGCGATTTATTCCAGGGTAAGCTAGAAACCATCCATGCACATCGCTGCATAAGGAAATCACGGAAATCATCCACTGTCAGGCTGACAAATAACTTGTTTGCACAGCTAATCTTGCAGAAAGGGTAGTTGACTTCAGAGCTATGACTGGATTTCTTTGGGTGCATAGGATCATAGACTGTATTCATGTGATCATCAAGGCTTACACAGGAAGTGGTGTGCTTCCTAAATGCTCAAGTCACCTGCACTATCCTAACAGTCAAGAGATGCATAGTTGGCCCATCTATACCTAATCTGTTGTTCTATTGACCACCTATCGCTAACACCTCTAGCTATTCGTTCTGAGGTGTGCTGACTCCTACAGTAATGCCTCCAGGACAGAATCACTGAATCCCTGTATCATTCCTCATAATAATAAAGCTTTTTCTTCTGAGCCTGCATTCATAAACACTTTTTTTTTCCCATCTCTCTCCAATATGTTGAAGATACTTTCAAAAATAAGCCCAATATCTTGCTGTTGGGTGCCACAATTTGTCCACTACCCTGAATTGGCTATCTCTTCCAAATAGCAGCCCTTCCAGTTTTGAAATGATTCTAGAGCAATGCCTGGTGAAACCCAGCGCAGTCTGAAGTCCAGGCCCAATATAGACTGGAGGCAAGGTGCCAGCTTGGACTGGGTTGGAAGACTGTGGTTCTGAAAATTTTTTCATCATAATTTACTCCTAATATGTGCAATGCTGGGCTTTTTACTTTTTTTTAGAACTAACTAAAGAAATTGTACCTAGGAACCTTTTGTACCTAAAAAAAAATGCTGTAAGCAGTGATTTATACACTCTTCACTATATTCGTTTCAGTTCACATGACAAGGTAATTCTAATGAAGTGACCAATTCTCAAAGCCAAATGTATGCCATGGATTAAAATATGTCAAACATCAGGTTTATCCAGTTGATTTTGATCAATTCAAGCCAATGTTTCAACCTTTCAGTGGATAATTTTACTCTTTGTCAGGATTCTAGGTAATCAAAGATGGAGGACAGGAAAACTTTCTGGCTTTACCAGGCTGCTCCTTTTTTCTTTTGAGATATTTTAGGTGTTGGAGGTGATTTCCTCTAATTCCAGAAGCAGCAAATACTGTTTTATATGCTGTTGCATTGTTTTAAAACTTTGAAGGGATAAAAAAAGTCAAAACAATGGCACTTTTAAAAGGGAGAGGTACAGACAAATGCAGCACATGGTGTGGTCAGTGCAGGAGAGAGAGAGAGAGAGAAAGAAACCCTCATTGCTAACTGACAGAGCAGTTACTGCCTTTGCTGTTGAATTCATGTATTGCTGGACTTTGGAGTGCATCTGGGAAAATTAACAAACAGTGAATTTCATAACTGATCATGGAGGAACCTGTTTGGGAGAGGTCACAGCACAGACAGATAAGTGAATAGTTTTAAGTGTGGCCTTGAGTCTGTGTTAGTGAATAGATTATGTTTTATTGAGATATGTCTCTTGATTAAACTGAAATATAAGCCATAAGTATTAAGTTAGCCTGGAGCAGTGTTTTGTAGAGGAATAATTTTCTGGGTCTTCAGATCGGAAGAAACGAAAATGGCTGTTATTGAATGATATGCTCTTCTACTTGGGAGTTAAGGGATCGTAAACGTGTTACTGAGGATTATGTCTGCAATAAATGCCATTGGTTTGCAAATTCTATCAGATCGAATGGCATGGTTAGAGTGACAGAGGCAATGAGGAATTTACAAGAACAAGGGGGGTCTGATGGGTGACAGTTATAGGAAGGGAGACTACAGTCACAGATGGGTTAATTCTAGAAAACGTAAGGAGTAGGAAGGTAGTGCAGGAGTCTTCCGTGGCTATCCCCATTTCAAACAAGTGTGCTGTTTTGGAAAATGTAAGGGGTGATGGATTCTCTGGGGAATGTAGCACGAACAGCCATGTTTTTGGTATTGAGATTGGCTCTAAAGTATTGAGGAGTATGTCTGGTTCCAAGAGGTGGATTTGCATTAGGGGATTCTCTAGTTTAAGGCACAGACTGATGTTTCTGTGACCAGCAGCAAAAAATCAGAATAGTGTTACTTCCCTGGTGCCAGGATCAAGGATGCCTCAGAGGGTGCAGAATGTTCTCAAGGGGGAGAGGGGCCAGCAGGAGATCATTGTACACATTGGAACCAACGACAGAAGGGAAAAGGTTGAGATTCTGCAGGGAGATTAGAGAGTTAAGCAGGAATTCTAAAAAGGAGGTCCTCTAGTAGTAATATCTGGATTACTCCCAGAGCTATGAGCTAGTGAGAATAGGAAAGGGAGGATCGAGCAGATGTATGCATGGCTGAGGAGCTGGTGCAGGAGAAAAGGGTTCTCACTTTGGATCATCGGAATTTCTTCTGGGGTAGAAGTGACCTGTACACAAAGGACAGATTGCATCTGAATTGGAAGGGGACTAATATACTGGCAGGGAGATTTGCTAGAGTTGCTCGGGAGGTTTTAAATTAGTAAGGTGGCCAGCGGTGGTGGGGGAGCCAGAGAGATGGTGAGGAAATAAATCAATCTGAGACTGGTTCAGCCGAGAAAAGAAATGAGCCAAATAGTCGGGGACAAAGCAGAGAATAAGGGAGGACTGATAAACTAAACCGCTCTTATTTCAATGCAAGGGGCCTAACTGGGAAGGCAGGAGAACGCAGGGCATGGTTAGGTACATGGTGCTGGGATATCATAGCAATTACAGAAACATGGCTCAGGGATGGACAGGACTGGCAGCTTAATGTTCCAGGATTCAAATGCTACATGCAGGACAGAAGAAAGGGAGGCGGGGGGGGGGGGGGGGTGGCATTTCTGATAAGGGATAACGTTACTGCTGTACTGAGGGAGGATATTCCCCGAAATACATCCAGGGAAGTTATTTGGTTGGAACTGAGATATGAAAGGGATGATCACCTTATTGGGATTGTGTTATAGACCTAATAGTCAGTGGGAAATTAACAAACAAATTTGTAAGGAGATCTGTTATCTGTAAGAATAGGGTGGTTATGGTAGGAGACTTTAACTTTCCAAACATAGACTGGGACTGCCATAGTGTTAAGGATTTAAAAGGAGTGTGTCCAAGAAAATTTTCTGTTTTTAGTATGTGGATGTACCTGACCTGGGAAATAAGGCAGCGCAGGTGACTGAGGTGTCAGTGAGGAAGCACTTTGGGGCCAGCGACCATAATTCTATTAGTTTTAAAATAGTGATGGAAAAGGATAGAACAGATTTAAAAGTTGAAGTTCTAAATTGGAGAAAGGGCAATTTTGATTGCCAATTTTAGGCAAGAACATTCAAAAGCTATTTGGGGGCAGATGTTCACAGGTAAAGGGATAGCTGGAAAATGGGAAGCCTTCAGAAATGACATAACGAGAGTGCAGAGCCATTATATTCCTGTTAGGGTGAAAGGAAGGGCTGGTAATTAGGGACATTAAACAACTGGGCATGCACATGGACAGCAGTGAATTGAGGGGTGCGTAGGTTAGGTTATTTTATTTTAGATTAGAAATAATCCTCGGCACACCCTTCGGCCCATGATGGCCTGTTCTATGCTGTACTTTTTCTATGTTCTGTGGTAAGTATAGAGAATGCTGGATGACTAAAGAGCTTGACGGTTTGGTTAAGAAAAAAGGCAGCATATGTCAAGTATAGATAGGATAGATCGGGTGAATCCTTAGAGTATAAAAGCAGTAGATGTATACTTAAGAGAAATCAGGAAGGTGAAAAGGGGACATGAGATAGCTTTGACAAATAGAGTTAAGGAGAATCCAAAGGGTGTTTACAAATACATTAAGGACAAAAGGGTAACTAGGGAGAGAACCGGGCCCCTCAAAGATCAGCAAGCTGGTGTTTATGTGGAACTGCAGGAGATGGGGGAGAATCTAAATGAGTATTTTGCATCAATGTTTACTGTGGGAAAGGACATGGAAGATACAGAATGTACGGAAATAGATGGTGACTTCTTGAAAAAATGTCCATATTACAGAGGAGGTGGTGCTGGATGTCTTGAAACACAAAGGTGGATAAATCCCCAGGACCTGATCAGGTGTACCCAAGAACTCTGGGAAGCTAGGGAAGTGATTACTGGGCCCCTTGCTGAGTTATCTGTATCATCGATAGCCACAGGTGAGGTGCCAGAAGACTGGAGGTTTGCTAAAATGGTGTCACTGTTTAAAAGAGGTGGTAAGGGTAAGTCAGGGAACTATAGACCAGTGAGCCTGACGTCAGTGGTAGGCAAGTTGTTGGAGGGAATCCTGAGGGGCAGGATGTACGTGTATTTGGAAAGGCAAGAACTGATTAAGAATAGTCAACATGCCTTTGTTCATGGGAAATCATGTCTCTCAAATCTGATCGTTACTTTTTCAAAAAATAACTCAGGATTGAGGGCAGAGTGGGAGATGTGATCTATGTGGACTTCAGTAAGGCATTCGACAAGGTTTCCCCATGGAGACTGGTTAGCAAGGTTAGACCTCCAGGAATGCAGGGAGAACTTGACATTTGGATATAGAACTAGCTCAAAGTTAGAAGACAGAGGATGGTGATTTTTCAGATTGGAGGCCTGTGACCAATGGAGTGTCACCAGGAATGGTGCTGGGTCCACTACTCTTCATTTATATAAATGATTTGGATGTGATCTTGAGGTATAACTACTAAGTTTGCAGATGACACCCAAATTGAAGGTGTAGTGGACAGCGAAGAAGGTTACCTCCGTTTACGATGAGATCTTGACCAGATGGTCCAATGGGCTGAGAAGTGGCAGATGGAGTTTAATTCGGATAAATGTGAGGTGCTGCATTTTGGGAAAGCAAATCTTAGCAGGACTTATACACTTAATGGTAAGATCCAAGGGAGTGGTGCTGATCAAAAAGACCTTGGGGTGCAGGTTCATAGCTCCTTGAAAGTGGAGTTGCAGGTAGATAGGATAGTGAAGAAGGCGTTTGGTAAGCTTTCCTTTATTGGTCAGAGTATTGAGTACATGAGTTGGGACATCATGTTACAGATGTGCAGGACATTGGTTAGACCACTTTGGACTACTGTGTGCAATTCTGGTCTCCTTCCTATTGGAAGAATGTTGTGAAGCCTCAGGTTAGAAAAGATTGACAAGGATGTTGCCAGGATTGGAGGATTTGAGCTATAGGGAGAGGCTGAACAGGCTAAGGCTGTTTTTCTCTGGAGCATCTGAGGCTGAGGGGTGACCTTATAGACGTTTATAAAATCATGAGGGGCATGGATACCGTAAATAGACAAGGTTTTTCCCTGGGGTTGGGGAGTCAAAACTAGAGTGCATAGGTTTAGGGTGAGGGGAAAGATATAAAAGGGACCTAAGGGACAACTTCTTCACGCGTTGGGTGGTGAGTGTGCGGAATGGGCTGCCAAAAGATGTGGTGGAGGCTGGTGCAATTGAACATTTAAAAGGCATTTGGATGGGTATATGAATAGGAAGGGTTTGGAGAGGTATGGGCCGAGTGCTGGCAGGTGGGACTAGATTGGGTTGGGATATCCGGTCAGCGTGGACGAGTTGGACCAAAGGGTCTTTTCAGTGCTGTACATCTGTGACTATGACTCTATGTTGCTGCTCTGTTTAAAATTCAGGGATATGAAATTCTGTACTTTGACATGTCTTTCTGACCACCGCCTCCCCTTTCTCCTTCGTCCTTTGCTTTACTTTGTACATAATCTGCAATGTTGTGTTCTGTTGTTAGTATGGATTTTGCCCTGTATTAAATGCACTGACTGCATTGAATGCTGAAATTCGGGGATGATTTTAGTCATTCCATACTAATGCATTAGTCTGTGTTTATCTTCCATAATCTTCAAAAACAAAGAAAAAGCTGTTTCTACCCACTTGAAGTCTAATAGTTTCACCCATTTGAAGAACCCTGGAAATATTTGCATTTAACTGCAGATAAGTGTTCTAAGTTTCCAGCCCTTCACACTGCAGCATCGAGTGTGATGTGTCCATGATTTGTTGTCTCTCAATTTCAGAGCTTTTTGACTCCACCCAATCTTACCCTTGACAATTACTTGCTAGTGTTGCAATTCCATCTACTTTTGTATCTTCCTCTTCCTGACTTAGTTGCTACATTATTCATGTATCCTGAAATTCTGGCAAAATGTGAAGTTACCAGTTATTTCAAACAAACTTTTTTGTGCCCTTTTGACCCAAGTGTCATGTCTGAAGAATACATTTGCATTATCATCTGATCCATTTACACTGAATTCTCATCTTGGATATTTAAAGTTATTCAGTCTAAATGTATTCAAACGTTGTGCTGGAATTTGCTGAAACAGAGCTTTTATACAAAAGCAGTTTAGTAACGCTTTCTCCTGCACTTTTTTGGCATGAGGGTTTTTGAGCTTATAGAATTACACAGTGATATCTGCATCTGTGCATGTCCAGAGCATCTGGAATCTTGAATGATGGAGGTAAATGTTTCTTCTTTTAAACGATGAAACTTAAGAACTGAAGTGCATGCATGTGCACGTGGATGCAAGCACGTGTACACACAAACACTCACAGCCCAAAAAAAACTGTTGCATTGAACCAAACGAATGCAATATCAGATTAAGCTTTGAAATAAAGAACAAAGAAAAGGCTCTGTTCAACAAGAGAAAAGATATCATTTTTGATGTTAATTAAAATGTCTAACAATTTGCGATCTAAAAGTGACTCCAGAAATTGTCGAAAGCCAGGCAATGAATGGAGGTCAGTAATAAATAGTGATATGAAAACTTGGGTGGGTTTGTTTTGTGCAAATGCAACAACTACATAAAACTCATGGGGTCTTTAGGAGTGAGTTTTTTTAGATGTGGTACAGTAGCTCAGTGGTTAGCCCTGCTGCCTCACAGCGCCAGTTTGCACATCCTCCCTGTGTCTGCGTGGGTTTCCTCTGGGTGCTCCGGTTTCTTCCCACAGTCCAAAGATATGCAGATTAGGTGAATTGGCTATGCTAAATTGCATAAAGTGTTAGGTGCATTAGTCAGGGGTAAACGTAGGAAATAGAGTCTGGGTGGGTTACTCTTTGGAAGGTCGGTGTGGATTTGTTGAGCCAAAGGGCCTGTTTCCACACTGCAGGGAATCTAATAAATGCTGATTTTTTGCAATGCCAACAGCAGTATGAACCATTCAGCAACTTAAAGCAATTTTATTTGCTCTCTTTCTTGTTACAAGTTGCTGTCCAACTTTCACACTAATGACATGTTGTTTCAAATGTTATTTTCAGCAAATTTTTATCTTTCCGGTTACCTCTATCACTTCTCTCACATACGCAATTGATTTAAGTTAATATTCCTGATGCATGTGCTATCTAATGTTACTACTCACTGAGGTAATGTGGAGTCATCACAAAAGTTAAAGTACATAAAATTCCCGAGATTACCTGTCTTTTCGACCCAAGTTGACCAGCATGAGCCAAGTTTCTTTAGAATGGTTACTATTTATTGCAAATAAATCAGTTCTATCCACCGGTAAATAATTATGAACTATGCCTGTCTAGTAGTTGCCATCCTGTGGCCCTCGACATTGGTCCTTCATAGAGAAGGTAATGAATTTTTAAATTCTTTTTTAAGATTAGATTCCCTACATTGCGGAAACAGGCCCTTCTGCCCAACAAGTCCACACCAACCCTCCGAAGAGTAACCCACCCAGACCCATTTCTCTCTGACTAATGCACCTAGTACTATGGGCAATTTACGATGGCCAATTCACCTGACCTGACATCTTTGGACTGTGGGAGGAAACCAGAGCACCCGGAGGAAACCCATGCAGACACTGGGAGAATGTGCAAACTCCACACAGACAGTCACCCAAGGCTGAAAATCAAACCTAGGACCCTGGTGCTGTGAGGCAGCAGTGCTAACCACTGAGCCACCGTGCCACCCACGAATAATCTCTCAAACTTCATACATGGTTTCAGCTTTTACCGCTCATATCCACTTCTCAAAATTACTTTGCTTAACCCTTTCATACTTGGTATGTCTTTGTCGAACCTATTTTCTTAAATTCCCAAAACCTTGGTTATGTGCATCAGGCATTAATTCATATGCAGCCAATATAGTTTTCTTTAGAGCATCATCATAATCCCAAGAAATATGATGCTGTGGCCATTATGGAGACTTGGATATCATGGGCAGGAATGGTTGTTAGATGTTCCGGAGTTTAGATGTTTCAAAAGGAATAGGGAGTGAGGTAAAAGAGGTCGGGGAGTGACATGGCTAATCAGGAAGAGCATAACAGCTGTGGAAAGGGAGGTCATCGAGGAGGGTTTGTCTACTGAACAGGAAAGGAGCAAATCGCCTTTATTGGGAGTTTTCTATAGACCTCAAAGTATAGCACTGAAAAAGCATAGTAGGTCAGGCAGCATCCGAGGAGCAGGAAAATCGACATTTTCGGCATAAGCCCTTCGTCATGGAGGTGGGGGTGGAAGGGGACTGAAAGATAAGTGGGTGGTAGGGTAGGGGTAAGCCCCTTGTCCCCTCCTATTTATCTCTCAGCACCCCCCCCCCCTCCCCCAACATCCCTAATGAAGGGCATATGCCCAAAACTTTGATTCTCCTGCTCCTCGGATGCTGCATGCCCTGTTGTGCTTTTCAGCACCACGCTTTCAACTCTGATCTCCAGCATCTACAGACCTCACTTTTTCTTCTAGTTTTCTATAGACCTCTTTCTCTCTCACCCTGCGCACCCAAACCCCCCACCCCCACTCACAGTAGCAACAGAGACACCGGAGGAACAGATTTAGAGGCAGATTTTGGAAAGGTACAGAAGTAACAGGGTTGTTGTCATGGTTAACTTCAACTTGCCTAATATTGATTGGAATCTCCTTAGTGTAAATAGTTTGGACAGAACAGATTTTGTCAGGTGTCCAGGAAGGATTCCTGACTCGATATGTAGATAGGCTGATTAGAGGAGAGACCATATTGGATTTGGTGTTTGTAAGTGAACCAGGTCAGGTGTCAAATCTTTTGGTGGAAGAGCATTTAGGTGATAAAGTCAGGGAGTTCTGATCACTATTATAATTGTGGAGAGGGATAGGAGCAGATGGTATGGGAAAGTACTTAATTGACGGAGGGGGAATTACAATCTTATTAGACAGGAACTGTGGAGTATAAATTGGGAGCAGATACTCTTAGGAAAATGCATGACAGAAACGAGGTTGTTTAAGGAGCAATTGCTCCCACTGAGGCAAGGAAGTGATGGTAGGGTGAAGGAACCTTGGATGACTAGATGTGGAACATCTGGTCAAGAAGGCAGAAGGAAGCTAGCTTAAGGTTGAGGAAGCGAAGATCAGGCAGGACTCTAGAGGATTACAAGGTCACCAGGAAGAAACTGGCTAGTAGAGGGCATGAAAAAGCCTTTGTGGATAGGATTAAGGAAAACCCCAAGGCATTCTGCACTTGCGTGAGGAACAAGAGGATGGTCAAAGTGAGGGTAGGGCTGATCAGGGATAGTGGAGGGAACTTGTGCTTGGTGTCAGAGGAGGTAGGGAGATCCTTATATATTTTGCTTCAGTATTCAGATAGTGAGCGGGACCTTGTTTTGCGAGAATAGAGTGAAATAAGCTGATATATTCAAACATGTTGATATTAAGGAGGAGGATGTACTGGAAATCTTGAAAAACGTGAGGATAAGTCTCCTGGGCCAGATGGGATATACACAAGGTTACTACAGGAATCAAGGGAACCTTTTGGCAATGATCTTTGTGCCCTCACAGTCCACTGGAATTGTACCAAATGATTGGAGGGTGGCAAAAGTCACTCTTGTTCAAGAAAGGCTCATTCAAAGTAAGGAGGCACGGGATACTGGGAAATTTGGATGCAAAGTTGGCTGGCCCATAGACAGAGGCTGGTACTAGATTCTAGAATAGAGTGGTGCTGGAAAAGCACAGCAGTTCAGACAGCATCCGAGGAGCAGTAAAAATGACGTTTCGGGAAAAAGCCCTTTTCAGGAATACGGGCAGAGAGCCTGAAGGATGGAGAGATAAATGAGAGGAGGGTGGGGTTGGGGAGAAAGTAGCATAGACCACAATAGGTGAGTGGGGGAGGGGATGAAGGTGATGTGGTGGGGGTGGGGGTTGGGGGGTTGGGGTGGGGAGAAGAGGGTGGAGTGGATAGGTGGTAAAGAAGAGGGGCAGGTAGGACAAATTATGGGGACAGTGCGGAGATGGAAGTTTGGAACTAGAGTGGGGGGGGGGAAGGGGAAATCAGGAAACTGTTGAAGTCCACATTGATGCCCTGGGGTTGAAGTGTTCTGAGGTGGAAGATGAGGCGTTCTTCCTCCAGGCGTCTGGTGGTGAGGGAGCGGCGGTGAAGGAGGCCCAGGACCCCCATGTCCTCGGCAGAGTGGGAGGGGGAATTGAAATGTTGGGCCACGGGACAGTGTGGTTGATTGGTGCGGGTGTCCCAGAGATGTTCCCTAAAGCGCTCTGCTAGGAGGCATCCAGTCTCCCAATGTAGAGGAGACCGCATCGGGAGCAACGGATACAATAAATGATATTGGTGGATGTGCAGGTAAAACTTTGGATGTGGAAGGCTCCTTTAGGGCCTTGGATGGAGGTGAGGGAGGAGGTGTGGGCGCAGGTTTTGCAATTCCTGCGGTGGTAGGGGAAGGTGCCAGGTTGGGAGGGTGGGTTGTTTGGGGGAGGGTGGACCTGACCAGGTACTATGCAAAGTATTCAGCCTGGAGCTTGGTGACCAGTGGTGTTCTGTGGGGATCTATTCTGGGACCTCTGCTCTTTGTGATTTTTATAATTAACTTGGATGAGGAAGTGGAAGGGTCGGTTTATAAGTTTGCCGATGACACAAAGTTTGTGGAATTGTGGATAGTGCTCTAGGTTGCAACGGGACATTGACAGGATGCAGGGCTGGGCTGAGAAGTGATAGATGGAGTTCAAACTGGGCAAGTGTGAAGTGATTCATTTTGGAAGGTCACATTTGGATGCAAGGTATTTGATAAGGTTCCCCATGGTAGGCTCATTTAAAGTAGGGTTAAAGGCAGGGTTCCTGGCAGTGTGGAGGAACAGAAGGATCTTGGGGTTCATGTCCATAGATCCCTTAAAGTTGGCACCAAATTTGTTAAAGTTGTTAAGAAGGTATATGGTGTGTTGGCTTTCATTAGCGGGTATTGAGTTTTAAGCTGAGGTTATGCTGAAGTTGTACAAAGGCCTGGTTAGACCACACTTGAAATATTTTGTTCAATTCTAGTCACCACATTATGGGAAGGATGTGGAAGCTTTCAAGATGGTGCAGAGGAGATTTCCCAGGATGCTGCCTGGACTGGAGGGGGTGTGTATTATGAAAAAAGGTTGAGGGAGCTGGAGCTTTCCTCATTGAAGCAATGAAGGATGAGAATTGACTTGTTAGAGGTGTACAAAATGGTGAGGAGCATATTGGATAGCGAGAGACTTTTTTTTCCCCAGGGTGAAAATGGCTATCACGAAGGAGCATAATTTTAAGGTGAGTAGAGGACAGATATCAGAGGTAGGTTCCTTTACACAGACAGCATTGGTAGTGGAGTCAGATACATTAGGGACATTTTAAGTGACTTAGGCGCGTGAATGATCGTGAAATGTAGTTTTGTTTGATGTTAAAGTAGGAAATAGGTAGGCACAACATCAAGGGCCAATGGGCCTGTACTGGATTGTACTGTTCTATGTTCTAAATCTCCTCTGACATGAGAACGTAAATTTCATGTGCTTTACCTATCAATTATTCTGTATGAGCAAAGCCCAGTCCTCCCAATTCCTCTTGTCTAGCCATTTTCTCAAATTACATGAAGAATCCCTCTACATACTTTTCCTGAAATTTCGATAGAGCCTGTCCAAATTTACTTCCTGGACCTCCAAATTATGTCAGATTATCCCTACCAAGGTCTGCATCAGCATCTGACGTTTATCAATTCATTTTAAACTTGCATTTAATTCCATTTCCCTTTGCTTATGTTTCACTGGTCGTCCTTTGCCTTTTTCTACCTTCTCTAGTTTCTCAAATTTCTCCCCATTCTTGAACTTCTTTCACTATGACTGACTTTTACGTGATTAAGAGCTTTCACCTCCTAGAGTACCTGATCTCTCTTGTATTTCCTCCTAAACCCAAGTGTCATGCCAATATCTTGACTAACTCTGCCACCTTTGTGCTGTCAGGCAATGCTACCTCCAGTTTACATGCCAAGCCACTCAGCCTGGTTTTTGAAAATTTCCTCCACCTGTTGTTTACCATATCACAAGCAAAATCTCTATCATTTTCAAATAAAAGTTGAAGAAGCCCTAAAATGTTGTTATTCCTCATTTGTTAGTGTTGGGAATTGGGTAATATTCCAGGAATATTCATTATAAATGTATTCAATCTCCCAAATTCTCTCCTTTTTAGACCCAAGTTAATAGAATACATGGACCAGGTTTCTGTACTTAACTGTAGCTGGAATCTGTTTATGATCATTATTATTGTTAAGTTATGAACTGTCAACCTGTAATTCTACTAATTCAAACTCCAATCTCTTTATAAAACTACATGCACACAGCACCCCCCCACCCCCCCCCCCCCCCCCCCAACTTCCCCACCAGACAGAACACAAAGACAGCAATCCAAATCCCTGTCCTATGGGGATTGCTGAGATGATCGTTAACAGCTTGCCAGATGCTCCTGCTCCTCCATTACCTGTCTACATGTGCTTTCTCTGATGTGAAGGAGACTCAAGAAGACTGGTTCACAACTTAGTGTCTGACTTGGTGGTTAAGAGCCACAGCGCATAGCAATGAGGAAAATAAACTGGCTGGCTTAAGGTGTTTTTTTTTAAAAACCCCGGCAGTGGAATGGACAGCTTCTTCCTTTTCAGATGTCTGATTTGTTTCTGACCAGATGTTCATTGCCACAAACTATTCAACTACAAAGCCAGTCCCGCAGTTGTTGCCAGACAGAGGGTCATTGTTCTCGATAACTAGTCACCATTCCACAGTTTGTCCCTTCCCCACCCAACCATAATTTAAAGAAAGAGCAATGTAAACAACATGTACAATGAATGTCAGGTAATTTGCTTTTAAAAAGTGCAGTAATGCTTTCCAAAACCTTTTGTTTGTTTCTTAAAGCAGTTCCTTTCCCGTTTCAGTTCACAATAAAAAGAACAGAAAAATAGTGATTTGTTCTTTACGCTCATTTCAGGATGAGCTGATATGGCTCACTAATCTGCACGATGTACAATTATCCAAGAGTCTTATTTCTTCCCTTTTTTTTAAGATCCAGCCGTACTGATATTTTTACTTGATAAAATAATCATATCTGAGATGCAAATCCTAGTCCACTGTTAATCTTGTCATTATTGTACTCTAGTGATTTATTTTGCCTTTGAACAAGATGAGAAGTTACAACCTTTTTAAGTTCTTAATTCTAAGATTGGTAAACCCATAATATGAAAGGTTCTATTTATTAGTAATGTTTACCAACTGTAAGCAATCAACTGGTGTCTTTTTGTAGATGCCAGTTTGGTCATGCTTCAATATAGCAGCAATTATTTTGTACTAAAATAGTATTGTTAAAAATTGTTTGTTTATTAAGTAAGAATTTTAAAGAGCTAGGTACCTACTTTGTTCCTAACAAAGTAAAGATCAGATTACTTCAATACTGGACTAAAACAGTAGCGACTCGATTTACGAACTTAATCCGTTCCGGGACCCGGTTCGCGAACCGAAAAGCTTGCGAACTGAATCAATTTCTTCCCATTGTTCGGATAGCATAAGAATGCTTGGACGGCTGTTCACAGTGCACGCGCCAAAGACGAACTGAATGAGATCACGTGGGGCCCGAGAGCTTTTGCGTTCAACAAGCGCGTAGCAAAGCAGAACAATGAAACCACGTGGTCGCACACGGGCTTTTTGCGTTTGTCCCTTCATTCGTACCTTGAATTTCGTACGTATGTTGAAGCAAAATTTTACGTACAATCCTGTTCGTAAACTGATTTGTTAGTGAATGGGGTCGTTTGTATGTTGAGGCACTACTGTATAATCTTCTGAAGGTGATCATCTCTGATCCAGTTGATGCCCTATGGTAGTCTGGAGATCAGTTTACAATGTTAATAGCCTCTAATACACTATATGTCAACACTTCTTCCTTCTCCAGGAAAACTTCTTCGACAAAACTCCTTACTCAATCATGTTTGGGCCAGATAAATGTGGTGAAGACTACAAACTGCACTTCATCTTCCGACACAAGAACCCCATAACTGGAGACTATGAAGAAAAGCATGCCAAACGCCCTGATGTTGATTTTAAAAAATTTTTCACTGACAAGGTCACACATTTGTACACTCTAGGTACTCTACAGTTTTGATGACTTGAACTAATTGTGTATCTTTTTACATGAGTATTTTTCACTATTATGTCTTTTATGTTCAAAAATTCAATCAGACTTCACAGAAAACATTTTAGAAGCTAGGTAACAAGGTGCTCAGACGTATGAGGGAAAAAGATTGAATGAATTTTGTTTTAGTTAATTGACTTTATTATCTTGAAAATCATAAATGAGCTGTTGCAGAGAGCATCTGCTTTCTTAGATTCATTAAGCTTTCATACACTGTCCTTTTAACTACCACATTTGGATTTTTCAGTCACGTGCTAAATGCTTTTGAGCAAGCAATCGTTCAGAATAATGTATAGCTGACCTTATGGCTGAAATTTCATATCGTGTTTGCTTTTTGGCTTCTGTAAATTATTCACTTTTGGCACTTACGGTGTATTTTTCAATACTTAGTTAATTAGATTTGTCAAAAGTTAAGAATATTTACACCAAAACGCAGCAGAGATTTTGAGTGGGGGTTTGTTGATTAATTATAATTCATGATAAATCGTAACTTGTTCATTGTGCATGCAATTCGGATTTTGAATCTTTCTCCAACATGAAACTTCATCTGTACACCATCTGAAATGTAGCTTGAAAGACACAACATTCAGTAAATTTCGCATGATAGATGATATTATTAAGAAATCTTGCTGTGACCTCCTTCCAATGCTTCCTTTTGCAAAGAAATGTTCTCCATAACAGAAAATGGAAAATAAAAACTGTGACAACTGTTCATATAATAGCCTAGCTTTTGGAAACACATTGAGTGGCTTTTGTGGCACAGTGGTAGTGTCCTTACCTCTGAACCAGGAGATCTGTGTTCTATCAGATGTTATTAAATTTTTTCTTGACTCTCTCTAATTAATCAGGATGTCGTCTGGACTAAAGGGTTTGAGTTCAAGGAGAGACTGGATAGGCCGGACTCTCTTCACAGGAGCATTGGTTGAGCGTGACATTATAGAGGGTGATAAAATCATGAGGGGTCTAGATTAGGTGAATAGCAAAGATCTTTTCATTAGGGTAGGAAAGTTCAAAACTAGGGAGCATAGGTTTAAGGTGAGCAGGGAAAGATTTAAAATGGACCCGAGGGGATAATTTTTCTCAGGTTGGTGCAATTATGGTTTGAATTGCCAGAGTAAGTAGTAATGCAGGTATAGTTGCAACATTAAAAAGACATTTGGACAGGTACATGAATAGGAAAGGTTAAGAGGAAATCTGGTCAGCATAAACGAATTAGACTGAGGGATACATTTCCATGCTGTATGACTCCAAGTCCTACCTGTTCCAGACATGTGTGATTAATAGTCGTGAACAGACTGGTTAAAAATATCTGGATATATGTTCTGACACCAAATTCATTTAATGCGTATCCAAATTTTCCAACAATTTAGTTTGTTAATCTACGATATTATAACTAATTACACTCCATAAGCTTCAGTGATCTCAACTGAATAGTTGAGACAGCTTGAAGTCATCTCCTGTGCCTGGGAGGCAAAAGGGCAGATCAAAGATAATTTTGCTTTGCGTCTTCCCTTGTAGCTAAGGCAACAAAATATCCACACACTTCAAAAATATCATGGTTTTGAATTTTTAATGCAAGGTGATGCATTTTGGAAGATCCAATTCAAGAGCGAGCTATACAGTAAATGGAAAAGTCCTGGGAAAAATTGATGTACAGGAAGATAAGGGTGTCCGTTGTTCCCTGAAGGTGGCAACGCAGGTCAATAGAGTGATCAAGAAGTCATACAGCATGTTTTCCTTCATCAGATGGGATATCGAGTATAAGAGTTGGCAGGTCATGTTAAAGTTGTATATGGTTTTGGTTCAGCCACATTTGGAATACTGTGTACAGTTCAGGTCGCCACATTCCCCAAAAGGATGTGGATGCTTTGGTGAGGGTGCATAGGAGGTTCAGTAGGATATTGACAGGATATGGAGGGCGTTTGCTATGAAGAGAGGTTGAGCTGATTAGGATTATTTTCATTAGAGAAACTGAGTTTGAGGGGGGACCTCCTGATTGAGGTCTACAAAATCATGAAAGGTATAGACAAGGTGGATAGCTAGAAGCTTTCTCCCCAGAGTGGGGGACTCGATTACTAAGGGTCATGAGCTCAAAGTGTGGGAAAAAGTTTAGGGGAGATATTCGTGGAAAGCTCTTTCCGCAGAGGGTGGTGGTAAAAGCAGGCACGATACCATCATTTTAAGACGAAATAGACAGATGCATGAATGGGCAGGGAGCAAAGGGATACAGATGCCTTAGAAATAGGCAACAGGTTTACATAGAGGATCTAGATCGGCACAGGCTTGGAGGGCCAAAGGGCCTGTTCTTGTGCTTTAATTGTCTTTGTTCTTAATTTGATATCTGCACCATGTAGTATTTTTAAAAAAATGTTAACTTGTGCACCTCCTATAATGTTAGTCCCTTTGCAAATGAGTCAGGCAGCTATGGAGAAGAATGTGTGCATGGAGAATGTTGTTGAATTTGCCTGGGCTATCAACTTTTTAAGTAAGTGTTTTTTTTTAAATTGACAGTGCTAAATCCAGATAACAGCTTTGAGATGCTGATTGACCAAACCATTGTTAGTAAAGGGAATTTGCTGGAAGATATGACTCCACCTGTTAATCCACCCAAAGAAATAGATGATCCTAATGACCGTAAACCTGAAGATTGGGATGAAAGACCAAAAATCTCTGACCCTGATGCACAGAAGCCTGAAGACTGGTGAGTAACATCTTGAGGAGAGGTTATGAAATGCTTTAAATTAAATGTTTAATTTGATATCTTTGGAATATATGGTGTCACAAAAAATCTTTCTGCATTTTCTCAATGCAGACTCGTATTATATATTTCATAATTTTGAATACTTCTTCAATTACAATTACAAACTAAAGGATCTTCTTTCAGGGATGAAGATGCTCCAGCAAAGATCGTTGATCCGGATGCTGTGAAACCAGAAGGCTGGCTGGATGATGAAGCAGAGTATGTCCCTGATCCCAGTGCAGAAAAACCAGAGGATTGGTAATTATTTTAATTTTGTTTGAGGATTATTAATTCTAATATGTAGATCGTGCATAACCTGATAGGAGAGGGGAGAAATGGAAGATATCTTGATTTTAGATGTGGTAGGTAACAAACATGCAGGCTGCAAAGATATGTACCAATTAAATATGTTCAACGAAATACTGACTTTTACTGGAAAGTGCATTCATAATCTAATTTTCTACTGCCTTTAGGATTCAAGGCATGGGTTAAATTTAATTCTGTGCTATGACCCTATATTCTCTGAGAAGAAAATGACAGATAAGTAACATCTGAGTAATGGTTAAGGTTTTTTGTACAACTCTTGATATACAATTTTCTTAAGTTTTCTTTAGTACTGTTACTTTTGTAATTTGAGCAAGAAAACACTTACGATACAATGTATGTAGGTAATGCAGTCAGAATCTAATTTCCTCTTCAGGGATGAAGAAATGGATGGTGAGTGGGAAGCTCCCCAAATTCCTAATCCCAAGTGTGAAACTGCTCCTGGGTGTGGTGTTTGGGAACCACCTATGATGAACAACCCGAGCTATAAAGGAAAATGGAAACCACCTATGATAGATAATCCAAACTACCAGGTATGCAATAAAACCTGGTTAATATATCATCAAGCTGGAAAGAGGAATTATTATGAAGCATCCTTTTACTTGGGCAGTATAACAGGAGGAAGTGAAGAACATTTGAACTAAGATACCGATGTATTAGGATGTCTGATATTTACACTAGGTGGCTGGTGGCATAATTGAGGCTTTAGCACCATTGATCATCATTGCAAAGCTTACAAGATGGAACAAATGTTTAATGAGTAAGATAAAAATATGGGAAATAACTAAATTTGACTGCTCGGGGTGAAACAGTAAATATCATTCGAATGCTGCAGCAAGGACAGTTTGTGTTCAGGGACATGCACCCATTTCATGGACAGACCAGGCTGTATCCACAGCTTGTTCACTTTCTGTCTTAGTGCTCGCTCACTGTGAGCCTTCCTGGATAATCATTGCATCCCTGCCTTGCCTTTTTGCACTTTAACCCTGAAGGCAGAGAAGGCTGGCTCTCAGTACTGTCTTATTGCCAAGCAAGAAACTTACTTTGGTTGTCAGCAGTCCTCTGCCAAGTCATGGAAAATAGGCTTTGTTTGGTGAGGACAACCTTCATTGTCAGTCTGAGGGCTTGTTCTAGGCCGCTTGGAGCAGTCAGAGTCAGGATAGACTCCTGAAGAGGTGAGAGGTCATGTGCCCAGCCACCCACTAACTGTCTAAACTCTTTCAGTCATGCTCTATATTTCATCCTGGAATGAAAGACACACAGATATTACCAGAGATGAAAGTTGGCGTCAGAGCTGTTTGTTCTGGTGGAGGTGGGCAATGCAAAGGACATGTAGGATTACAATGCATGCATATCAGGTTGGGTGGGCGAGAGCGAGCAAAGGAATATGCTACAGCAAAATGAGACTGATAGAGTATGAACCTTTGTGTGAGATGATTACAACAGCAGAAATAGTGAGAGCATCAAAAACAAAGTGTGCATTTATGCTAGCAGAGTGGAGAAGAGCATTGATCTCCCTACAATGCGGTAGATGGCTGATATGGCATAGTGGCAACTTCAGGCCAGCCTGACATGGTTTAATATCATGCCCATCATTACTGGTCCTGAGGTAAGAGAACATTCTGCCTGTGCACCACCTTATCCAACAAAACCTCCAGGTCTCTGCTTCAGAGTGGGGAGGCAAACTTTCCTTGTCAGGAACCACACATGGTAGCTGTAATTGCTTCTGATGTTATGATGACCTTTTTAAAAATTGTGCCAGCATTACAGATGGCAGTCAATCTTCAGATATTCTGGTGGTGGCAATTTTTTTGAGAATTGGGTAATGGTACAATGAGGCTAGAATCCGGCAAAAGGATACCATGGCAAAACGGTGGTGTATCTTTGTAAGATCAGCAAGCAAACTGGCTAGAACTTGCTGCAAGAAACTCCCTTACAAAAGGACCCTCAAAGAAGCTGACACAACCAAAACAAAAGTAAGGTTTTACCCTTTATTATATATGTATAGAGAGAAATTAACAGCATGAAAGAAAAGGGAACTAATATTTCTGAGTTTTCCATTCGAACAACTACTTTTAAAGTCTCCTAGTTCAGGTTGGAATTGCATCTGAAGCATGTGTAAAGCAAATTGGATTTCCTTCCTCCCTCCCTAAGCTTCTGCAGAAATAATGTGTTTCACTATTCTGAGGAACATAATGAAAAGAAGCCCACTATTAATACTGCAAAATAAGTTTGGAAGGAGAGGGAAGTGTATTTTCGATGGCCTTTATTTGTCTGTCTCCTTTTATATGCAGGGTGTATGGAATCCAAGGAAAATTGCAAATCCTAATTATTTTCAAGATTTAGAACCTTACAGAATGACTCCAATCGTTGCTGTTGGTCTAGAACTGTGGTCCATGTCTTCTGATATCTTGTTTGATAACTTTATCATCTGTACTGAGAAGGAAGTATCTGACCAGTGGGCAGCAGATGGCTGGAGGTTGAAGAAAATGGTAGCGACCGCAAATGAGGTATGAAACATCTCGATGTAATTAAAGAGGTATGTTTTACTTTGAAAAAATTAACTTGCTTCCTCTCCCATTTGTTTCTGTTTCTGGTAAGAAATGGTTATGGTTGGGTAACTGGTTTGGAGTTTACTGTATGTATTTGCTCAGATTCAGAGTGACAGGAGAACTTGGCCCTGTAGAATGCTCTTCACACAACATGTGGGGATTAAGGGACATTTCTAGTGTCCATGGTGACCATGTATGTAGAAAGTGCACTCAGCTGCAGGCCCTGATTTGCCACATGCACTAGCTGGAGCTGCAGGTGGACTTGCTATGATGCATCCATGATGCTGAGAATGTCATGGATGACACGTTTAGAGTTGGTTACAGATAAGGGCTACATAGACAGAAATGCATTAGATGACTACCTGGAGGACTAGTAAGCATGGACTGGCAGTGCAGGAGGCCTGTGGCCATTCCAGTCTCTGAGAGATATACCATTTAGGAAGCTGTTTGTTGGGGGCGGGTGATGGTGATGGAGGGTGGCCTCTTGGGAAAGAAGCAGCAGCAGCCAGGTTAGTGGCATCACAGTTGGCTCTGTTGAATAGCAGGGCGGATCGAAGTGTAGGCAAGCAGGAGTGATAGGGGAATGTATAATCGGGGACACTAGTGGGTGTTTCTGTGGTCATGAGTGCGAGTTCAAGGTGGTCTGTTGCCTCCTTGATGCAGGTCATTCTGAAGGGGAAAAGTGAACAGCCAGTGGTCATCGTCCATATTGGCATGATCAATATAGGCAGATAAGGTATTGCAAGGGTAATTTAGGGAGTTTAGGAAAGAAGTTGAAAATTGGGACCTCTAGGATTGTAGTCTTAAGCTTACTCCCTGTGCTAGTGAGTCCAGAAATGGTATGTTAATACAGATTAATGCATTACTGTAGAGCTAGTGTAGGAGGGAGGGCTTCAAGTATCTGGAATACTGGGATCTCTTCCAATACAACTAGGACATCTACAAAAGGAGAGGTTGCACATAAATTGGAGGGGCCCCAATATCCGTGCAGGGAGGTTTGTTAGTGCCATTCAGTAGGGTTTATTGTGAGGCAGGGGAGTGGGAAATGGAACAATAGGTCAGCATGTGGAGTGATTTGAGCAGAAGGTCCTTATTACTTAAAGTTTAACAAGAAGAACAGTCAGGGCCAGATTAATGAACATGGCGAGATTGGCAGTCTAACATGTATTTAATTTAATGCAAGGAGCATAACTGGTAAAGCTGATGAGCTTAAAGCTTAGATTAGTGCGTGGGACTCCTATGTGGTAGTCATTACAGAAACTTCCTTCAAAGATGGACAGGACAGAGATTTCAACGCTACAGGATTTAGATGTTTCAGGCAAGACTGAGAGGCAAGTAAAAAGGGTTGATAAATTGCATAACTGATTAAGGAGAATGTTACAGTTGTATTAAGGAGGACATCTTGGAAGGATCATCCAGTGAGGCCATTTTTTTAAAAAATGGTGCAATCGCTATGAATGGGTAATATGATAAGTCTGATGAAGGGTTCTGCCCAAAACGTCAACTCTCCTCCTCCTCAGATTCTAACTGACCTGCTGTGCTTTTTCCAGATCTAAAGTACCAACTCAACTCTTCTGCCATTTCTTTGTTCCCCGTAATAAATTCACCTGTTTCTGTCTTCAAGGATCCAATTTTAGTCTTAACCTTTTTTTTTTCTTTTTGCATACCTAAAAATGCCTTTACTATCCTCCTTTATATTTTTGGCTAGAGAGATTGTCTTCAGAGAATAATTTGAGTAGGTTGGGCCTGGTCTCATTGGCATTTAGAAGAATGAGAGGAACCTTTTATTGAAGTATACAAATTTTTTAGGAGACTTGACAGGGTGTAGAGAAATTGTTGTTTCTCATAGAGTCAAGTGCAATCTCAGAACCAGGGGTTGTCTGTATCCAGTGTCGAGGAGGGATTTCTTCTCTTGGAGACTAGTGAAACTATAGAGGTCTTTATTTCAGTCTTAAACATACATAACCCAGCCTCTGCAGTCCTGTGTCACTAACAGTTTTTAAACATTGAGGGAATCTGTGGTTACAAGGAAATGACAGGAAAGTGGGACATCTTATTCTGTGACAGAGACTTAATCGTCTATCTCTGCTCCCATGTTTTTATGGTGTTTTAAACTCAAAAATAGAAGTCCAATCTTAAAGCTTTTTTTTAATCCAATATGGTTTTACTATAATAATAACTATAAGAAATCAATTTGTATTTTAATTAAAATTTTAAGGGATTTATTTTCCCCATTTTTATGGGTTTCATTTTCCTTTGTTCCCTGTCCCATACAGCATATGTCTCCTGTTTCTTTCTCCTGTCTCCCAACATCCATTCTGCTGACAAGAATTTTAAGAACATTCTACTAATAAATCAATTTTAAAGCTAAATTTAATTCAAACTTAATTAATCTGACCATATCTCTTGATGCAATCAAACAAATTCTGTGTTTATTTCATGGTGTTGTTTGTCCATCATGTTGTTGAGATTTCCAGTACAGCAGAAGTCCTTGTGTGTATCAGAATGAAGATTATTTGACATCATTTATGAGGTTCATCCTTCTCTCTTTTCAGCCTGGTGTCTTGGGTCAGTTGACAATTGCTGCAGAAGAGCGTCCCTGGCTTTGGATTATTTACATCCTGACAGCTGTTTTACCTTTAGGGCTAATTGTACTGTTCTGCTGGCCAAGCAAGGTAAGAAAATGCATGAAAGGTTTACTTGATTTTTTTTAATCATTCTCTTCAGAGATGTTATTATACACCACCTGCAGAAAGTGAGACTTGACCCCTGAGCCTTCTGACTCAGAGTTAGGACACTACAACCACACCATAAAAGACCCCATTGTGCCTACTGTTACCTCACTGGTATTGATAGACATCACATGCTGGAAACCCATTTTTTTTCTCTTAAATTTTCTCATTGGTATGCTATTATGCATTTCTGGAGCAGCTGGGACTTGAAGTACAGTCACAATTATTTCACCAAGAGCAATGCATTTTCAAGTCAACCTGCCAGACATGCTATAGCACCTTTGGAATAGGTAGGACTTGAACTTGAGCTTTCAGTGGCTCTTTGAGTACTTGTCTATATTCAGCTTTATAGGTTATGATGCTCCCATCTTTGATCTCTGGATAATGCTGAATTTGGTCTGGGTACGGAAGTACTGATGCTGAATTTTATTGAGGCATCAGGGGCTTCAGTTGATAGTGGGATGAGATGGGCCTTCTCTCCCAGTATATAATTGTAGTGAAGATGTTCTAAATTTGAATACATCACCACCTTGTCAGTTTAAGTCATTTTTCTGCCTCTAAACTTGCTACCTCCAAGAGCAGAAAATTCACTGTCTGAGAAATTCTTCCCATTGAGTTTAAGGAAGAAATATCAGACCATGTTCCTACTGGGTAAAAAATGAGGTCTGCAGATGCTGGAAATCACAGCTAAAGATGTGTTGCTGGTTAAAGCACAGCAGGTTAGGCAGCATCCAAGGAATAGGAAATTCGACGTTTCGGGCATAAGCCCTTCATCAGGAATGAGGAGAGTGTGCCAAGCAGGCTAAGATAAAAGGTAGGGAGGAGGGACTTGGGGGAGGGGCGATAGAGATGTGATAGGTGGAAGGAGGTCAAGGTGAGGGTGATAGGCCGGAGTGGGGTGGGGGCGGAGAGGTCAGGAAGAAGATTGCAGGTTAGGAGGGCAGTGCTGAGTTGAGGGAACCGACTGAGACAAGGTGGGGGGAGGGGAAAATGAGGAAACTGGAGAAATCTGAGTTCATTCCTTGTGGTTGGAGGGTTCCCAGGCGGAAAATGAGGCGCTCCTCCTCCAGCCGTCGTGTTGTTATGTTCTGCCGGTGGAGGAGTCCAAGGACCTGCATGTCCTCGGTGGAGTGGGAGGGGGAGTTAAAGTGTTGAGCCACGGGGTGGTTTGGGTTGGTTGGTCCGGGCGTCCCAGAGGTGTTCTCTGAAGCGTTCCGCAAGTAGGCGGCCCGTCTCCCCAATATAGAGGAGGCCACATCGGGTGCAGTGGATGCAATAGATGATGTGTGTGGAGGTACAGGTGAACTTGTGGCGGATATGGAAAGATCCCTTGGGGCCTTGGAGGGAAGTGAGGGAGGAGGTGTGGGCGCAAGTTTTACATCTCCTGGCACCTTCCCCTGCAACCGCAGGAAATGTAAAACTTGCGCCCACACCTCCTCCCTCACTTCCCTCCAAGGCCCCAAGGGATCTTTCCATATCCGCCACAAGTTCACCTGTACCTCCACACACATCATCTATTGCATCCGCTGCACCCGATGTGGCCTCCTCTATATTGGGGAGACGGGCCGCCTACTTGCGGAACACTTCAGAGAACACCTCTGGGATGCTCGGACCAACCAACCCAAACCACCCCGTGGCTCAACACTTTAACTCTCCTTCCCACTCCACCAAGGACATGCAGGTCCTTGGACTCCTCCACCGGCAGAACATAACAACACGACAGCTGGAGGAGGAGTGCCTCATTTTCCGCCTGGGAACCCTCCAACCACAAGGAATGAACTCAGACTTCTCCAGTTTCCTCATTTTCCCCTCCCCCCACCTTGTCTCAGTCGGTTCCCTCAACTCAGCACCGCCCTCCTAACCTGCAACCATGTTCCCACTGCCAATTCTTTTTTAGAATCTTTTTCCTACTTATTCAGTTTGTTGGGAGTTTTTAATTCTATTATAGGTAGACAGGAGGTTTGCCAGTCCTCCTAAATTTTCTTGTGACCAAAGAACCAATAAAACAAATTTTGTTTTTTGTTTAATTATCTTTGAACACATTTCATCTGGTTAGCTATTTTTGCTGGTCAAAACTGATGTATGGTAAGGTGATTGGAAACAAAAAATCTTGCAATGAAACCCCCAGGAATATCTGTAATCGTGGTTGACAGCTCTGAAGTAGAAGGTATAGGAGGCAAAAATTACTGATGACTCTGAACTGGAATCTTCAAGAAATAGGTTTTTAAGATTGACCTTAATAACAGAAGAACTATGGAACTGTAAATAAATTTTACAATTCTTTTAGAAAACTGATGATGCAGCTGCTTATAAGAAAACAGATGCTGTACAGCCTGATGTCAGAGAAGAACTAAATCAGGAAGATGAGCAGGAAGACGTGATTGATGACAAGAAAGAATGTAATCTTGCAAAAGGTATAAGAACGGTATCTTGTCTTCTCTCTTTAAATTATTTGAAGGGGAATAATTTCTGAAAGGATTCCTAATACAAAATGTAGTCATAATGAACTGCTGGAATATTATAGAGGCTTAAATGATAAGGGCTAAGATGACAAATGTAACGCAGTCATGTGAGATTTATCTCAACATTAGGAACAACTCGCTGCATGTTTTAACTAAGTTCCAGGTGTTGAGGCTAGACAGTGGTGCATTATCTATTAAGTAGGATTATTGCTTATTAATGACTTTATTAACTGCGAATCACCTCATTGGTATACAGCTTTCTATCATACATTGCATTTCTATCATTGCTGCAAGCAAACTAAATGCTAAAGATTTCTAAATTGAAATTCAGCAGGTACTTGGTGGCTTTTAACTTTCTCCAAAGGGCTTCTATGTTGAGTACCAGGCACCAACTTCTCAAAGCAGACTTCAAACACTGATGATACACCCACAACACAGACATTAGCATCCACCATGTGACAGCATCAAAGAGCCCTCATGACACCTTCTAACCCATTTACAGTACATGCACCTGTAGGTGCAAAAGCAACCATCATTTGTAAGGCTGTAGCACGAATACTTTGCACTCAGAGACAAACACCAAGTTTATGAACTGGACAGACTGCATCTCCAACGTCAACTCGCTCTCTTGGCACCCACTGAGAATCATGGGATTTTACAGTAGAGGACGCCATTTGACCCATTTTATCTGTGCCGGCTCCTTTTGAGTCTACTTGGATACTCGCATCATCTCTGCCTTGGCTTGCCTTTTTGTACCTTATCCCCTCAGCTAGAAATACCTGGGTCTCGGAGTATTGCTGAACTACTGTTCTGTTTCGTACAATTACAAAGCCAGGAAGCTTATCGTTGTTGTCATCAGGCCTTGATCAAGTCAAGGAAGTTAACTTACTGTGACAGGAGGCTCTCAGTGAAAGCTAAGAGCAGCTTCCAAAACCAGTCAAGGGTTTGGCAACAGTCAGTCAGTCACTTGGGCTGGTCACAATCAAAATCCTCAAGTGTGGGGAATCAAATCTCCAGCAGCACACTCCCTGCTTTGACTCTTTCTGCCTTTATGGGGGCTTTTTCTCCTTAAATGAGAGAGGTAGGTATTAAGGGAGATGAAAGTAGTAGTGGCTTTGTATGAGCAGGGTAGTTAGTTAATGTGCTGAGATGCAGTAATGACTTTAACCCAGCGAAACTGACAGCCAAATAAATTAAAATTCACCTCACTGATCTATGTTTCCACTGCTTCTGTGTTGTGAGATTACTTGTTTCACGTTGATTCGTGATGAACAGCAACTTATTCTGGTTGAAGATTGGAAACAACAAAACTATTACCTTTGATTCACACCATTAATCTGTACCCATCCATGGCCATCATCTTAGATTGAAACAGATGACTCAACTTTGTTTTTTTGTTTGCAACTTGTACTTCCTATCCGAACTGACCTTCTGCTACAACTTAACTATTACAAAGGTCATTTCAGTATTATTTCCTGTCTTCACCCTTGCCTCAACTGAACTGCTACTGAATTTAACCTTATGGTATCTTTTTCCAATTTTTTCTCTTGTCTGTCTTTCAAACCCACACCCTCCTTCAACCTTAAACTCATCCAAAGCCCTTCTGCCATATCTGAACTCAAACCAAACCCTAATCATTAATTACACCTTTGCCAACAGAATTAGCTTTTTTTTAAAATAAAGCACTTTAAACTTAAAATTCTTATACCTGTAATCACCACGAGGCCTTGAATAACTCCCCCAGCTTCCCCCACCCAAAGGTCTTTGTGTTCCTCTATGTAATCATATGTGTCTCATGTTTGTTTAGCCCTAACATTGATGGCTGTACTTTCAGTGCTCCTGGTCCTACACTGGTATTCTCATCCTAAGCTTCCCTCCAACTGTATCTACATATATGGGCTCTGTTACCTAATTTTTTGTTCATTTTAAAATAATTTTGCAACTGTGAATGAATAGGTGTTGAGCCTTTTTAAAAACTTTTTTAATTATTGCAAATAAGTATGAAAGTTCCTAACTAAGAACAAAATCGTGGTTGTAGCAAAGAAGGAGGCCATTCAAGCTGGCTGTCCAGAAGAGCTAGTCAATATGTCCCACTGCATTTCCTCTTCCTGGTAATCCTGAGTTTTGTTTTGCTTCAGAATATTATTCAGTTCTCAAGGCTTCACTTGAACCTATGTCCACCATCTTGTGAATTCTAATGACAGGCTGTATAAAATCTTTTCCTCATCACCATCGCTTCTTTTGTCAGTCAGCTTAAATCAATGTCCAGTAATTCTTAAAGAAAAATAGATAAAAGGAAGTAGAAAACAGCACACAACATGTGAAAATGAAAATACTTTTATCTTATTGACTAGATAGTGAGTAGCTATTTATGGATTCCGGATCCAAAAACTATTCCACCTTCTGAAGATCTAGATCTTTAACTTTAACTTTGTTTCTCTGCTCACAGATTATAGCCAACCTGCTGGGTGTCTCCAGCAACTTCTTTCATTCAATCTCATGGTTTTTTTTTTGTAAATATATTTATTAGCAATTTTTTTAACTTTTCAATAATTTTATACGTTTGTAAAAAAACAATCGATCAAATATCAGTATAATAAGAAAAAAAACACATTATAATACAACTACTATCTACTAATTACTAACCTACTGTATAATACAAAGCAAACCCTAACACTGTACAAAGCAACACCAACAAAAAAAGCAAAAAAATATATAAAATACAGAACAGCTATGTTTGGTGCAAGGCTCCCAAACAAAGGAACGGGAGCATTGTATACATACCCGTATTAACTCGGGAGACCCCCCCCCCCCCCCCCCCCCCCCCCTCCAGGGCCCAGGGCTTGACAAATCTAATCATCGTGGTTAAACAAACACCCTAGTTAAGATAACTGATTAATCTGTATCCAAATAACTCAAGTAGGGCTGCCAGGTCTTATAAAAATTGTCTGTTGTGTGGTGCACCAGGTTTGTGAAAAAGTCCAAGGGAATGTGCTCCATAATTAATTTCTGCCATCCCAGCAAGCCCGGTGGGTTCTCAGACACCCAATTCATCAGAATATTCTTCAATGCACAGTGTGCAAGAATATTAAATCGATTCTTCCCATGCCCATCTAAAGATGGTAAATTCGGTAGACCTAAGAGGAGAGATATTGGGTTTACTTTGACTTCAGTCCTCAATACCCTCCCTATCTCTCCCGCCACAGCACTCCAATAAAGACGGAGCCTATGGCATGTCCAGAAGCAATGGGTAAGAGTACCTACACTTATTTTACATTTGGGGCACACTGAAGATGCCCCTTTTTTAAACTTTGCCAGACAGTCTGGTGCCAGATAAGCCCTGTGCAGAATTTTTAACTGCATAGCACATATCCTGTTACAGATTGAGATCTTTTGAGTATTCTGCCATATGTTCTCCCATGTTTCAGAAGAGATCTCCACTCCCAGCTCTTGCTCCCAGACCTCTCATAACTGGTTGATATCATGCCAGGTCCTGCTACCCAACAGGCGAAAGAGGGCACTAACCGAAAGGGTGCTTGTGGAACGTTGCAACATCCTCTCTCTATTGGGCTTAAAGGGCTTAGTGAAAAGCATAGTCGTCTTCTGGATGAAATCCCTAACCTGAAAAAAAAACGGAAAAGGTCTCTGCTGGGCAACCCGTATCTGCCCAGATACTCAAAAGATATCAAACATGTCTCCCAAACTAGAAAATCCTTTCACTGCCCATAGTTTGAACCCTGAGTCCATCCTTATAGGTTTTTTAAAATCTGGTAATTTGGTACTGGAGTATTTTGGATTTGGGCAATATAGCTGTGATTTGCTTTCACAGTTTTAATTAAGAACAGAGGAAATGTTGAACTGGGAAGAAGCAACTAAATAATTCCAAAATTCAAAAGATATCATGTCTCAGCTGTTTCTTCACAAATATAGGTCTGATTCCTGTTTTGAATTTGTCAGCTGATTCTGCCCCTATTATCCTTGAGGTATTGTAAAACGGTCCTGGCCAGTTCCAGATAAAAGGCATGCAGTAAAACAATCTTGGTATTTCAGCTATGCATTTTGTCTTCTCTTAGCTCATGTTTAGAATAAATTGTTTAAATGTCTCAGAATGAGAAGAATTTCAGAAACCTAAAGTATACTAATATCTGTGACAATGCTGTTACTTAAATAAATAATTTTTTTTTGTCCTGGTGGTTTTTTTACATGAGGCTATAAGGCAGACGCGCTTAGCAGTCTACCAGAACCACTAGAGTAAACAGCTTGGGAAGCCTTAATGTTTTTTGTTTAAAACAGACTGATTGGATGTGGCTAGCTCTGACAGATCAAGATTTCTGGGTTGTTAGTTTTAGCTTGAAGCAGAAGCTATTGGGGTCTCAACAGAGTTGGAAACTTCAATGAATGTTTCCTGGCTACTACTCTCTCTGAATTTTCTCCTGAATGAGAGAACTGCATGTGAGAGTCTGTCTGAATTTCCCTTTTTCCAAGGGGTGTATTTATGGGATGAAACCATATTGGAACAGTTATAGAGTCATAGGGATGTACAGGATGGAAACAGACCCTTCAATCCAACTCGTCCATGCCGACCAGATATCCCAAACCAATCTAGTCCTGCTTGCCAGCACCTGGCCCATATCCCTCCAAACCCTTCCTATTCATATACCCATCCAGATGCCTTTTTAAATGTTGCAATCGTACTAGTCTCCTCCACTTCCGCTGGCAGCACATTCCATACATGTATCACCCTCTGCGTGAAAATGTTGCCTCTTAGGTCTCCTTTATATCTTCCCCCTCACCTTAAACCAATGCCCTCTAGTTCTGGACTACTGCCATCTATCCACTTATCCTATCCATGCCCCTCATGATTTTATAAACCTCTGTAAGCTCACCCCTCAGCCTCCAATGCTCCAGGGAAAACCACCCCAGCCAATTCAATCTCTTCCTTAGCTCAAATCCTCCAACCCTGACAACATCTTTGTAAATCTTTTAGAGTCATAGAGTCCTGGAGATGTACAGCATGGAAATAGACCCTTCGGTCCAACCCGTCCATGCCGACCAGATATCCCAACCCAATCTAGTCCCACCTGCCAGCACCCAGCCCATATCCCTTCAAACCCTTCCTATTCATATACCCATCCAAATGCCTCTTAAATGTTGCAATTGTACCAGCCTCCCCTGGCAGCTCATTCCATGCACGTACCACACTCTGTGAAAAAGTTGCCCCTGAGGTCTCTTTTATATCTTTTCCTTCTCACCCTAAACCTATGCCCTGTAGTTCTGGACTCCCCGAGCCCCGGGAAAAGACTCTGTCCATTTATCCTATCCGTGCCCCTCATAATTTTGTAAACCTCTATAAGGTCACCCCTCAGCCTCTGACGCTCCAACAGCCCTAGCCTGTTCAGCCCTCTCCCTGTAGCTCAGATCCACCAACCTGGCAACATTCTTGTAAATCTTTTCTGAGCCCTTTCAAGTTTCACAACATCTTACTGATAGGAAAAAACCAGAATTGCAAGCAATATTCCAACAGTGGCCTAACCAATGTCCTATACAGCCGCAACATGACCTCCCAACTCCTATACTCAATACTTTGATCAATAAAGGAAGCATACCAAACGGTGTTCTTCACTATTCTATCCACCTGTGACTCCACTTTCAAGGATCTATGAACCTGCACTCCAAGGTCTCTTTGTTCAGCAACACTCTCTAGGACCTTACCATTAAGTGTATAAGTCCTGCTAAGATTTGCTTTCCCAAACTGCAGCACCTCTCATTTATCAGAACTAAACTCCACCTGCCACTTCTCAGCCCATTGGCCCATCTGGTCCAGATCCTGTTGTAATCTGAGGTAACCCTCTTCGCTGTCCACCACACCTCCAATTTTGGTGTCATCTGCAAACTTACTAACTGTACCTCTTATGCTCGCATCCAAATCATTTATGTAAATGACAAAAAGTAGAGGGCACAGCACCGATCCTTGTGGCGCTCCACTGGTCACGGGCCTCCAGTCTGAAAAACAACCCTCCCCACCACCTTCTGTCTTCTACCTTTTGATCCACTTCTGTATGCAAATAGCTTGTTCTCCCTGTATTCCATGAGATCTAACGTTGCTAATCAGTCTCCCTTGAGTAATCAGTAATACTTACTGTATCTATTGTCCTGTTAAGTTTTCCAATAGAGTTGTTAGTCTAAGTTCCTCTTCCTTCAGTTGTATTTTAGTTTTTAAATAAATGTGTTTTGCTTAACATAGAGTAGTTTGACCAATCACCCAGTCACATTGCATCTGGATCGAGCACCTCACGCTTGCCTTTAAGAATAAGAAAAATTTAGAGTCTAGATTATCTGCTTAAAATATTTTGAGGAGGTCCTGTCTAGTTCCTACACATCCCATCCTCATTTTAAGAGTTTTTTTTTCTCCTCCAGCGCAATTCTGACATTATTTGGAAATGATCGTTCTCAGTTCTTTTCTTTTTGTAGTTTTTATTTTCATGTGATTTGTTTGTTTGTGTATGTATGTACTTCATGAACTGGCTATGACCATTGAGCTTGTCCTGCCATTCAGACAGATCACAGCTGACTATGGTAACTCTATTCTCCCACCTTTGCTCTATATTCCCTGTTTCTCTGATTCGAAAGCTTCAATAGTCCTAAACTCAGCATTTTGCCAGATTAATAATACATGCTTCTACTATCCTTTTTTGGGAAAAAATGCTTCCTGATTTCACTGCTGTAAGGTATGGCTTTAATTTCAAGATAATACTCCCCTGCCTCTTGATTCTTCCACATGACAAAATAATTTTTGTCATTAGTCATAGAGTTGTGCAGCACAGAAACAGACCCTTCAGTCCAACTCATCCATGCCAACCAGATATCCTGAATTAATCTAGTCCCATTTGCAACCGCTTGGCCCATATCCGTCTAAATCCTCCTTATTCATGTACTCCTCCAGATTCCTTTTAAATGTTGTAATTGTACCAGCCTCCACCACTTTTTCTGGCAGCTCATTCCATAAATGCACCACCTTTTTATGTGAAAATGTTGCCCCTTCGGTCCCTTTTAAGTCTTTCCCCAGCTCTCCCTAACCCTAGATTTTCTGGCTCCCAGTTTTTGTTCCTGCATTGGCTGTGCAGAGGTGAAAGAGATCTTGGCTCTGCAAATGCCACTTAAAAATGATTACCTGCTGTTCTGGTTTTCAATCCAGTTGGGGCTAGATTTTTGCCTTGGGACTCCAACATTGTGGTTGATGTTGAACACTCTACTATACTCACGTACTGGCTAAGTGTATGCAACTACACATTGCCTAACCCCCTCAATCCTGGATTCATTCTTGTAAATCAGTATTATTCCTCCGTCCTTTTTTGATGTACGAAGTCTAAATGGAATGTAGCAGTTCAGATGGATTTTGTCCAAGAGACATAACTTTCTCCACTTCATACTCGGGGCATCGTGAGATAAAAACCAATATTTCATTAGTTTTTCAATGCATTTTGTATTATTTTTAGTAGATATTCATCATGCCTGTCTGCTGGTTTTTAAACTTTTTTTTAATGTAGAAAATGAGAAAGCAAGTGGAGATGATGAAAACATTGGAGAAGGCAGTCAAGAAGAGGACGACGATGAAGAGGAAGATGAAGAGGGCAGTAAGTCAAAATCAGCTTCAGAGGATGAGGTTAGTCATTGTTTCAATGAATGTTCTCATTTTAAGCATACTAGGCTTTGCATTAATAACTAAGTCTTTTTGTTTTAAATCTTTAGGCAAACTATAAAACTACTTGATTTTGTAGCTGTCTGTAGAGCACACTGAAGGAAATGTAGAATTGGATTCTTGCTCTCAACATGACCCAAGTCAGGAAGTTTCCTGATTCAACCTACATACATTGGTTAAAGGGTCCCCACTGGACCTAATTTTCACTCTGGGGGCATGAAGATAGGATAGGCTCAGAGCCATAGACTATGGGAGCAGTCCAGAGGTTACAGGATGGAGGTGCACTAAGACAGACTTGTTAGAAGGTCAACCTAAGTTTTCTGGGTCCCAATTTTTGTTTTTGCATCGGCTGTGCAGAGGTGGAAGAAATCTTTGCTATGTAAATGCCACTTTAAAAATGATTTGCTAGCTGTTCTGGTTTTCAGTCCAATTGGTGCTGGATTTTTGCCTGAGTGCTCCAGCATTGTGGTTGATCTTTAAAAGTAAAGATTCCTCCTTTATATATTGCTATGTGCACTTCTACATGAAAAATATAGCAAAGTTTCATAATTTGCCCCACCATGGTGCCTACATCAGTGACAGAAGTTATGTATAATTTTACTTCTTTAAAATTATTAAGACAAAGTCCACACAGTTCAGCTAACACCTCCTGAGCTCAGGGAAAGCCAGAACCTGCTTCTCGCTTGTTGGGAAATCTCAGGCAGGGTTGGAGCCATATCCAGCTTGTCCCAGTGTTGCCAATGTCAGAGGCCTCCTCCCTCACCTGCCACTCTGCACACTCTCTAAAGAAAAGAAAACCAAGAAATAAGACAGGAGCAAAAGCTGACTGGACTAGACTGCCCCTGGGCTCATTCCAGCTACTCCACTGCTGTCTTGATGAAGAATTCTTCCTGCTCACTCTCTCTCTTATCCCTAGACACCGCATCATCAAGGTGAAAGTGAAGATTGTAGATGCTGGAGATTAAAGTAGAGAGTGTGGTGTTGGAAAAGCAAACAGGTCAGGTCGCAACAGAGGAGCAGGAAAATCGCGTTTTGGGCAAAAGCCCTTCCTCTTTTGCCCGAAATATCGATTTTCCTGCTCCTCAGATGCTGCCTGACCTGCTGTTGTTTTCCAGCACCACAGTTTTGACTCTGCATCATCTGCTTATCTCACATACTCTCCATGCCATTCCAATGGTAATTTACCATCTGCCATGCCCCTTTATAGCCTATTCATTACCTACCCAACCTCTATGGCTTCTCTTATCCCATGCCAACTTAGTCCCCACAGCAAATAGTCCCAAAGAACACCTGACACATCCCCCAAAGGATATCTGACCCCTTACCCTGTAAGTACCTCAGCTCTCCAAAAGAATATGCTGGACTTCCAAAAGAAATGAACCAAGAACAGACGTGCACTTCCTTGATTTAATCTTCACACTCAAGGTTCCAAGTAAAGGGGACACCACAATCGAATTTCATTGGAGGAAGGCAAACATTTACATATCCAGCTGTTTCCAGAAACTCCAGACTGCCCCATTCTGGTTTCCACAAAAATGAGAAATATCAGGTTCAAGGGTGGGTCTTGGTTCCTATTTCTTTCTTGACTTTGGAAGGGCTTGTGATCTGAGTTATTCAATATCGGCAGTTGACAATTTGTAAGCAATTTTCAGAAAGTGTATTAAATTTGTTAAGCAGAGTTTTAGCAAAGATGCAGTATTCATTTAGACAAAGAAAATATTCAACTCCTAACAGATGAAAGCACATCGATCCTAAAATTGTTCTGCAGAATGGAGGGCCAAGGACAGCAGTTTTGAAGTGTTAGTGTTCATTGCTGATGCCTTGAAATCATTAGTGATAATTTTTGGTAGAACAGTTTTCACTTTTCAGCTGATGGGGTAAGCTAGAGAAGTGATTGTTGGGCCTCTTGCTGAGATATTTGTATCATCGATAGTCACAGGTGAGATGCCAGAAGACTGGAGGTTGGCAAACGTGGTGCCACTGTTTAAGAAGGGAACTATAAACCGGTGAGCCTGACCTCGGTGTTGGCAAGTTGTTGGAGGGAATCCTGAGGGACAGGATGTACATATATTTGGAAAGGCAAGGACTGATTCGGGATAGTCAACATGGCTTTGTGTGTGGGAAATCATGTCTCACAAACTTGATTGAGTTTTTTGAAGAAGTAACAGAGAGAATTGATGAGGGCAGAGCAGTGGATGTGATCTATGTGGACTTCAATAAGGCGTTCGACAAGGTTCCCCGTGGGAGACTGATTAGCAAGGTTAGATCTCATGGAATACAGGGAGAACTAGCCATTTCGATACAGAACTGGATCAAAGGTAGAAGACAGAGGGTGGTGGTGGAGTGTTGTTTTTTAGACTGGAGGCCTGTGACCAGTGGAGTGCCACAAAGATCGGTGCTGGGTCCTGTACTTTTTGTCATTTACAAAAATGATTTGGATGCGAGCGCAAGAGGTACAGTTATTAAGTTTGCAGATGACACCAAAATTGGAGGTGTAGTGGATAGCGAAGAGGGTACCTCAGATTACAACAGGATCAGGACCAGATGGGCCAATGGGCTAAGAAGTAGCAGATGGAGTTTAATTCCGATAAATGTGAGGTGCTGCATTTTGGGAAAGCAAATCTTAGCAGGGCTTATTACACTTATTGGTAAGACCCTAGGGAGTGTTGCTGAACAGAGACCTTGGAGTGCAGATTCATAGCTCCTTGAAAGTGGAGTCGCAGGTAGATAGGATAGTGAAGAAGGCATTTGGTATGCTTTCCTTTTATTGGTCAGAGTATTGAGTACAGGAGTTGGGAGGACATGTTGTGGCTGCACAGGACATTGGTTAGGTCACTGTTGGAATATTGCATGCAATTCTGGTCTCCTTCCTATCTGAAAGATGTTGTGAAACTTGAAAGGGTTCAGAAAAGATTTGCAAGGATGTTGCCAGGGTTGGTGGATTTGAGCTATAGGGAGAGGCTGAACAGGCTGGAGCTGATTTCTCTGGAGAACAGGGGGTGACCTTATAGAGGTTTACAAAATTGTGAGGGGCATGGATTGGATAAATGGACAAAGTCCTTTTCCTGGGTCAGGGAGTTCAGAACTAGAGGGCATAGGTGTAGGGTGAAAGTGGAAAGATATAAAAGAGACCTAAGAGGCAACTTTTTCATGCAGTGGGTGGTACGTGCATGGAATGAACTGCCAGAGGATGTGGTGGAGGCTGGTACAATTGCAACATTTAAGAGGCATTTGGATGAGTATATGAATAGGAAGGGTTTGGAGGGAAACAGGTCGTGTCCTAGCAGATGGGACTAGATTGGGTTGGGATATCTGGTTGGCTTGGACGGGTTGGACCGAAGGGTCTATTTCCATGCTGTACATCTCTTTGACTCTAAGGTGGTAGCTCATTCCCCTGGATCTCTCTCACTTTCATCTCCCCCCTCCCCCGCCAACACCTGTTGGCTTTCTTTTAATTTAGGAACTGCCAATCTATGTTGTTAATCACCTGTCTCAACCTTCTTTCCCAATGACCACAGCAGCTATTCATGATGCCAGTATGACCATTGTTCCCTTGTCTGTCCCCCTCAGAGGGTTAGTTTACCATTATAATACTTATAAGAACAAAAACTTCTTATTTTCCAAAGCAATGTACTGGAAATGGAGTACATAATGTGCCAGGTAAATGACAGTAGTTAAATAGGGTATCATGGCTTCCACCTATTGTGATTCTTCACTTATTTGTTTTCATATGCTAAAAATTTGGTAAGTTATTTATTGTGCATTTGCAGTTAAATGAACTCTCATGCTACACAGTAAGTACCAGTAAAACTCTGTTTCCAATAGTCCACCCTTGAGTAGGGAATATTGACTGCGCACAATTAATTCCTCATGAACCTGTTTATTTCTAAAGGACAAGTTCTGTTCCCTGATTCCTTGATTAAATATTACAGATAACATCTAAAATGACTAGAACAGAGCTCTAGGCAACTACTAATCACAAAGCCATCAACTACAAAATCCAGTTGATATTATATATTAAGTAATACCAGGCACGCTCTCCTCACTTTTGAACTACTTCTGTGTCTTTGTTCTTATAGACAATTTTGACCAGATGATTTTTCTGAGGCGCTGGTCTTACCTAAGATTAATTTTGAGGTTTAGAAACAAAGTGAGGGGTTGACCACTTGAGGCTTAAGTGCCTCAATCTGCATGAGAATATTACACTCAACACTGTGATATTATATAAGGTAGGTGTACGAGGAAGTAATGTATTGTCATCTCACTGGGTTGGCTTCCAAATGGGACAGCGAACTCCCCCTTATTTTATTTTTCCTCCTGTCAAGTTGTTGAATTTCTTTTATTTACTTTCAATCCACATTGGAACTATACTAGCATCCTTTTGAGAACTTTAGCTAGTTGTGGTACATTCAACTGCAGCGACAAATTATGCATGGATTTAAAAGATTCTCCAGCTTTTCCTTTACCTGTCCCCGTCTAGTGGATATTTAAGTATTTTCCCTCAATGTCTTTCATTGTCATAACACAAAATTATTTTAACTTTGTACTAGTACCCTTTCTCAACAGTACCAAATTGTTTTAAAGTCACTTTTTCTGTGTATTTTTTGGATGCCTTATCTTTAAAATATGTTTCCTTGCTCTTTGGGCCACAAGTAGCTATCCATGTCTGAGATCCATTCTTCAGTGTTTTTTAACCACGCATTCTCTCATGTTAGTTAATTTGGATATAACAGTTACTCTGTCGGATTACACCCGTATCCCAAAATCGTACAAAGCATTCTTATCTGTCAGATGATCTTTTCAAAAGATCAAAAGTTGTGGTAGGAGAGAGGAAGATATGCATAACCTTCCGACAAGGAACCCAATGTTTTGGATGGTGGCCAAATCCACTAATTCTTGTGCTTGTTGGACGAGCTAGTTTTAGAAGCTGTTAGAGTTCTCCCCCAGTCTCACTATATTCCTTACTATGTGCCGTGCCACCTCCATAGTCACTCACTATCAATCATGAGCAGACCTCAGGAGCCACTTGAAAATGCAAAAATGCTTCTAACAATCTAATACAGCTCTCAATCATATATATTAATAGTGGAAAAACTCTAATTCATGAAACGCAATCAAAGCTTTTAAAATCTCAAGTGGTTAACTTCTTTAAAAATAATTTTGTTCAAAACTTGCATGCTTTTTGAGTATAGGATTTCAAAACATTCAGATCATGACACTGATTTGATCTGCTACCCTTCTATAGTAGTTCCAGCTACTGCAAATGAATAAATTATTTTCTCCAAAGAAAATATGTCTACGTTTAAAGGGAATCAGATTTATAGCTTTTTCTCTAGCCATCTGCTTTACAAGATACCTTTTATTCACAACCATCTGCTGTGGAATTTGAAGTAAATAAAGTTGAGGTAGATCAGACTTGATTTAATAGGATGGCAGAGCCAGTTCAAAAGGCTGAACACTTACAACTATTCTAATGTATCAGCTACTTCTCTATTCAAGTCAACTTGGTATTGCAAAAAAATTGGCTTAATTCCATGATTGGCATGCATTAGAGGAGTGAGTTGAATGTAAGGAACTCCAATCAAATGCATTTCTTGTAGTTAAAATCCAGGTATTAATGTATCCATGATTTATGGGCCTGTAAATTGAAAAAGCATCCATTTGTATTTAGCTGCTTGATACAGATTGCAAGTTATAGTTGGTTTTCTGTTGCAGATGGATTAAGATTGAGCTCATGGGGGCTTTAGTGCGTGAAGAATACTTCCAGTATTGCCAAATAAGAGTTAGCCTTGATACTGGAAATATTCAGGTTTACTCACCTGAAATATCTGAAGAATAATATTTTATAGGATTTGAGTAGGTGGTTGTAACTTCTGATTATGATGGCCTTTTGTTTTTGTTCTGCGCTTCTGCTCCAACTGAATTGGTCTTTGATTTCTATATACGTTACATTACAGTACTATCTATTTAATTTCTTAAAAATAAATTGGAAACCAGATATATTTTGATGTATTATTGGTTTTGAAAACTGGAGCAATGCCTCATGAAGACATAAAGTAGATGCAGAAGCTAACGTAGTTAGCAGGAGGGGTTTGCTGACCTCTCTCCCTCCTGGCTTTGGTGAAGGCATATTTGACCTTGAGGCAAAGGTGAAATTATCTTTTGAAGGTGTACTAAATTGGGATTGTAAGGTTGAAATGAGAAATAATTTTGGATAAGGTGTTTATGGAAAACTTTAAGAATGAAACAAATGTAATAACACATCCTAACTTTGTTTACAAACTATATTGGCCAATATATGCTAATAAATAATGTATTTAAGCAGTGCTTACAGATGGCTTGTAAACTAATGAAGAAAGATTAGTCTGTTATAGATATTTTTTCTACATACTAGTTAAAATTAAACAAATAAGATGGAACCTCTCCTAATCCTGTCTCTATGTAACTTTAGATTTAATAGCTTGGATACATTCATGGAGAGTGTAACAGTGACAAACTGAACATGGTGCTATTTCAAAACAAACTTGGGGTATATTACTGATTCTGTTGCCAATGCTACTGTATGTTAAGCCTGGAGAAGATACGAAATACTCAAATTATGGCATCTCGGTGATAGAGAAAGACCTGTTCCTTTTGTAATAATAGGTTTTGCTTTTACTTTTCAGATGAAAGAAGCTGATGAAGGTGCTGGCTCAGGTGACTGTCCTACAAAACTGATCCGTAAGAAAAAAGTGAGAAAGGAGTAAATGTTTTAATAGTTAGTTATTGAATGGAGGCATTCTCACTTTTTCCTGGTGGGCATACCATCCTCTGTACTTCCTGACAGCATGTGGATTACTCAGCTTGTGGCTGAGCTGATAAATCAACCTCTATTCCAAGTACCTATCTAATCTTAGCCTCCATACTGTTCTTCCCTGCTTCATTTACAAGCCTCTTAGTCTTCCTGGCAAGAAAAATAAATCACTCTGAGGATGTTGATTTTTAACATTAGGCATATCAAAGTATGTCCTAACACCAAATGACCAGTTGTGAAGGCATCTTCTACTATTGCAAGGAAAGTTGTAGCAAATATTTGGTAACTTCTGTGAAACAACTGTTAACCAGGGTAAAAATACAAATGTTAGAAGATAAAAGCTAATTACAGTTATATGGTGATATTTGCATTGAAAGGGAAGAAGCATTGGCATATTTATGACACTGACTTTGATATTCTGTTCAAGTTTCTGCCCAGTATGAGGAGGGAGGGTGAAATCAGTGTGATAAAACACAATACTAAAGATAATTCCAATGTACATATATAAATTAATTGAAATGATGTACCTTTTAGCACAACTCCAGTTTTTTTTTCTCTCATTGGTGCCAGTGTTTTCTTCCCTAAATAGGTCTCTTATCAGATTGTATTGTAGCAAAACAAAAAGATGCACTGAATTTCTTTGTACATATTGTTCAGGTACACATAAAAGTTGTGTACTTTTTTTTGCCCTCTCCAAGTTTAGTACAAATAGCTGTATTGCATTTTAGGTTTACCACCAACTTAAAACATCTCATGATCTGCACTCCATACTGTCAAATTAACTGGGAGAATTTTTCTCATCCCTGATGGGATGTTTATCGTGTGCGTGTGTGTTTGATAAATTGTAATACAGTGCAGTGGCATTCCTAAGTCATCTTCTGTCTCAGTTTCATTATTATGAATGCAGAGGTGAATGATTTTACGAACCAATTGGCTGCAATTCAGGAGATGAATGGTGTGAAGTGTACTGAATTTTCTGGTGTTTTATAGTTTTAATGTTACTCTGGGTTCGCATAATCCCTGTTTACACTGATGTTTGCAAAATGTACAATTGCTCTTTGAAATAAATATTTAATATAATGGAAGTTTTTGTGTTGTCTACATATTAATTGCTCACCTATATAGAATGACTGACTTACATTTTGTGAATCTGGCATTGTGTAATAAGGAGCTGAGGCAGAAATTCATCTTGAATACAACTTTCAATATTTTATATGCATTTTTATTCCTTCCACATTTTATTGTTTTCAATCTGCATCCATTCCTTAATGCCTTGTTACAAAGTTTCCTTATATCTGACCAGTTAATGACTACCTTAAAAGTTGCATGTGGTTCATGTTAGGTAAGCAAAGGTTAATTTTACAAGTGCTGAAACAAACCTTCCTTAAAGTGATATAAAGTTATCCGATGCAACAGCGGTGAAGCTGGAGGTGTTGTTCATTACAAGATATTCTATTGAAACTCTTCAGATATTACATTGTGTGGAGGAGTTGACATTGAAACTATTTATAATGAGGACCTGATTTGACATCGTCAGAAGAAAACAGGCTTTTTTTTTCCCCCAGCAGTTTAACAAACATGTATGTTCCATTTCTTTTATTGGGTTTCCCTTGTTGCTTGTTTGCTCTTAATTTCTTCTGTAACTTAAATAGTTATCTCACTCTGTGTGCTGTTGCACACTACCTGTTAGGTGATAATCGCCATCGGCAAGGACACAAAATGAATGAGACAGCAATTTGGCACACTGCAAATTAATTGTTAATATCTCAGATTTTTCTCTTGCTGTCCCTTGTGTGAGCAAAACAGTGTTTGGGCCTTTTTAAGACCAAGAATTGCTTGCTGTTGCTGTGGGTCTGGAGTTGCATGTAGTCCAGACCAGGTAAGGCTGGCAAAGTTCCTTCCCGTTAGAGATTAAATGATCAATTGAGCCATTTACAATAATCATTGATTAGTTTCAAGGTGCTATTAGGAGAACTAGCTTTCAATTCTAGATTTTTATTAATAATCTTTTAATAATTTTATTAATAACCATCAATATGAAGCTGAAATCTTTTGAAAACTGAATGACCAGTCGGACCAACACACTAATGGAAGGAAAAAAAGGCAAACAATTTAAAAGTTATATATTTCACAATGTGGTTAAACTTATCCTTTAAATTACCAACCCGCCCCATAGCATAGAAAAACATTTTAATCTGCTGTAATAAATGTAGACTCATGCAGGTCAGCTGGCTGTTTGAGCTGTATTTTAAAAAGCAGCAGTTTCAAGATTTCTTGAATTAACTGCTGAGATTAATACATTTTATGAAGTATTATTCCTAATTTTTAAATTTCTGTTCTCAAACTTTGTACCATCTGTGGATGGAGGTTGCTTTTAGATCTGCCCGATGTGGCGGCCAAAACTCCTCTTTGGGAACATGAGCTTGGTATTCCTCTGACTTGTTTGTTCATTTTAAAAGCTCTTAATTGTTTGAATTTTTAAAAACAATTTCTATTAAGTCCCAACTGCAAACTAAAAGTAACTATTTGCCTATGCTATTGTGTAAAATAAAAACAAAAAGGTCAGTTTTCGTTTGGTATAGAAATAATATTTTTAAATGAGAAAATTTGGTGCACTTGTTCTGGATTATTAAAGGAATAGTGTTCATAAATACCAAAGAATATATCTACTTCACTGCTGTGTGATCAATCTATAGCAGTATTTATCTTACTAATTTAGGCCATGAACTCTGTTCTAATAACATAGGATTACCCTGCTTCACATTGTGAATTACTTTCTTTTTTGTCCTTTTGTTTGGAACTATTTGGTGGTCCTAAAAGTGTAAAATACCTGCAGATTAGTAACAATGTTTTGCTTTAATTAGAAAAGCATATATGCACATTATGACATGCCTCCTGAATAGGTGGTACTTGAACTCTGCTATTGTGCAATAAGATTCCTAAAGAAGCAGTTGTATTATAACACAGGAAGGCAGAAATGTTTAGCTAAACTGATCACTAAACCTTTCAATTCACTCATTTTAATTGTGTCCTTTTTTTATTCAAATAGATATGTGTATTATAAGCTGAATACTTCATCTGCTGTCATTGAAGGCAAGAATAAAACAGTAATTTTTTTTTGCCCATGCTCCTCCAGGTCTAGGAAATGATGAGAAGTATGCGAATGTATGGTGAGATTGTCAGCATCATTCTGGTTTTTTCTAGGGGGAAAAAAAATTCCAATTTTGCCCTTGGAGTTTCATGAAATTGTGAATCTCACTAATGTTATGACACAGGGATAACAAGCCAGACCAAATCTCTCACTCTAACAATGGATTTGCAACACTAAAATAAACCATGAAGCGGCAAGTCAAGGTGAGACTTTTTACAGCGTAGGTGGGGTTTCTGTAGTAGGATTTCAAGTCATTATCACTGCCTCAATATGATGAGACTGTATGGCAAGTTTGATTTTAACCCTACTGTGAATCCTTTTGCAAGGATGCCTGCCTTGAAGTTTTCCTCCTCTCTCTACAAGAATCTCTCTCAAGTCCCTCTCCCACTGCAACTCCCAGGTACTTTCTCCCCATCCCCACCCTCCTCTAGCTTATCTCTCCACACTTCAGGCTCTCTGCCTTTATTCCTGATGAAGGGCTTTTGCCTGAAACATCAATTTCGCTGCTCCTTGGATGCTGCCTGAACTGCTGTACTCTTCCAGCACCACTAACCAGAATCTGGTTTCCAGCATCTGCAGTCATTGTTTTTACCTAAATGGCAAGTTCCAAAGCCATGGATTTGGGGTGAATTGAGAACAATCACAATGATGATTGGAAGCAGAGGGAGGCTGAAAAATCATTGTGGTGCAGGGACGGTTACACAAAAGGGCTATAAAAAATGGACAATAATAGTTAGTCTCAGGTGGAGTCTGCAAGTCACTCAAAGATACACAGCTAAATTCTTACCATTTTTGCACTTAGCTATGCAATAACACAAAGTTGCTGCCAAAGCTTGCACAGTGGGTGGAGTAAGTAACAGGTATTTCATATTCAGGAACAGGGAACATTGTTTTGTATATGAGGCTATGCCAGGGGCTATTGAATTAATCACAAATGCATGTAGCTGTAATACTGTCCATTTCCAATCAAATTGGATCTTATTGAAGGGGCATTGTTTTGGTAATAACTACATAGTTTACTGCAAAAAGCAATCCTGACCATTCCATACTTCGTATCAGTTGGCCTCCTGTCATGTCAGGCATACAAATCCATGAAGACTTGAACTTGAGAGTCTCATGGCTTTGCAGTTTGCAAAGTAATGTGGTCGGCATCACTTTTATTACCATTCATTGGAACACAATACTTAAGTGATACCACATTCTCATAACTAATTACAACTAGTTAACCAGATCTGTGAGGTTCAAAGGTGGCTTTTCTTTTTGAATGGGATGTTTTGAGAATCGATACATGCCTGAACCTAACTCTCCCAAAGAAGTATCAGCACTTTGATTTACAACATGCAAATAAGTACATTTTCATCTGGAACAATTGCTTTGGCTCCTTGCATAAGCAAAGCCTTCATGCAATGTTTGAGGCCATTACATGTTGCTTCATTGTGATTGACGTGAGAGCATATTGTTGCTGAAATGCTGTTCTATTTTCAACATTCCCCACAGATTATCTGCTCATTGAGCTGGAACAGCACTGAGGACTCCTTGTGTTTTTACTGTCTGTGACAGCAGTGTTGAACAAGACATCAACTATAATGGTATAGCCATGCAGCCTACAATGAGAGAACCATAGTGAAGGTTCCCCAAAACGTGTCTGGAGAATGACTGGACTCCACATAATTTTCTAATCAACCTGTGCATAGACAATATTGCACACCTCTGGAGCAGGTGACATTTTGACATCTGAACCCAGGTCGCCTTTCTTAGAAATAGGAATACTAACACTCTACCACAAGAGGCCTATGGTAGGCATTGAGAGGAGTATAAATATTTTTAATCAACCCATTAGAATTAGATTCTAAATCGTGTGCACTCAGTACAGAAGTACATGAATATGGTGCAAACTGTACAATGTCTCCATTCCCAGTGCCATGTGTAGGTGCAAAATCTTAAGTACAAAGTGGAAAAATAAACAACGTTTAAAAATTAAACTTTACAGTCCTTCTTGGTACCAAGTAGAAAAGGAAAGAAATAAAGTTTTAAAATTCAACAGTTTTATGTATTTAACCACGCTGAGCTTGCACCCTCTACAAGGGCACGATATCCTCTGCTTTGGCCTGTTCTCTGGGTGACCTTGAGCTGCCTGCTCTTCCCACATTGAACTCAATCTCTTGACTGTCAAGTCCAATCCAGGCTTTCAGCTGCAGCCACATACAGGACCTATAGCCGACCACCAAAGTCCCCAGTGTGGGTCCCTAGTCTTTGCCATGCTCCAGACCCAATGAAGCAGTGATGCCATCACCACTGCGGCCTCCACTACCGAGCTGTCTCCAGAAAGCATGTAGTAAAAGCAAACAAACTGGCAAACTTTATTTTAAAATAAGCTAGTTAAGACTTCATATGACTAGGAAGGTGAGAATTGAATCTTGGGCCTCCTGGCTCAGCTGTAGGGACACTGCCAGTACACCACTAAAAGTGCCTGCCGATCCAAATATCCTGACTTCCCTGACATTACCTACAGTTGTCAGAGAACTAGTACAGTTAAAGACTGGGTGATATCATTTTTCGGGTTGTATGTTTGGTCACTGAACTGGGAGGTTTGTTTTCATGTTTTGTGATGTGATATCGCCCACCTTAACAGCCCAAGACACACAGATAGAAAGTGGGACGGAACATCTGCACTGCACCAGAGCATCACTGATGATGTTACTTAGTATGGTGACAAAACGTTTGAAAACAAGCCTTCCAGCTCAGCGAGCGAACTTACAACCTTTAACCTAGGAGAAGGTGAGGACTGCAGTTGCTGGAGATCAGAGTCAGAGTCTGGTACTGGAAAAGCACAGTCCGTCAGCATCTGAGGAGCAGGAAAATCAACATTTTCCCTTCATTATGCCTGAAACATCAATTCTCCTGGTCCTCAGATGCTGACTGACCTGCTGTGCTTTTCCAGCACCTCACTCTACAATCTTAATCTAGTCCCATTTGTCAGCACTTGGCCATTATCCCTCCAAACCCTTCATCTTCATGTCCCTATCCAGGTGCCTTTTAAATGTTATAATTGTACCAGTCTTCACCACTTCCTTCGGCAGTTCATTCCGTACACGTACCACCCTCTGCGTGAAAACATTGCCCTCCGGTCCCCTTTTAAACCTTTCTTCTTCCACCCTAAACCAATGTCCTCTAGTTCTGGACTCCCCCACCCCAGGGAAACGACATTTTGTATTTATCCTATCCATGCCCCTCAAGATTTTATAAACCTCTATAAGGTCACCCCTCAGACTCTGCTCCAGGGAAAACAGCCCCTGTCTACTCAGCCTCTCCCTATAGCTCAAATCCTCCAACCCTGGCAACGTCCTTGTAAATCCTTTCTGAACCTTTTCATGTTTCACAACATCTTTCCTATAGGAGGGAGACTAGAATTGTACACAATATTCCAAAAGTGGCCTCACCAATGTCATGTACAGCTGCAACATGTCCTCCCAACTCATTTACTCAATGCTCTGACTAATAAAAGAGTGCATACCAAATGTTCCTTTGTTATCCTATCTATCTGCAAATCCACTTCCAAGAAATTATGAACCTTCACTCCAAGGTTTCTTTGTTCAGCAACACTCCCCAGAACCTTACCATTAAGTATGTAAGTCCTGCCCTGATTTGCCTTTCCAAAATGCAACACCTGTTCTGATTGGCTTGCCTTCGTCATTCCTGTCATTCAATAAAATCTTCCTTTTCAAACTGTTTGAATGCTTCATATCTCCTGCCGTTCTCTCTTTCATTTCTCCTGCCGTTCTCTCTTTCAAGAATGAAACCATTGTATGTTCATAAAACTGTTGGGGAAGGGGTACAGTCATCCACCCAGAACATCAAATTGAACTAAGAAAAATTAGTTTCATGCATAACCTTGTATGTTAGAGCAACTTCTTGTCCTCAGCTGCAGCTTCTACAGGATTGGAGATCTGAAGCAGAGTGGAAGTGGATTGTCTCTGACAAGCTTGCCTGTTGTTCCTGGGACTGAGTGTGCATTTAGATGGTGTTATTACTAGCCAACAGCATTAAATCATCTGGGCCTAGAGCAAGTGTTTATCTGAAATTGCCTGTAACCTAGGGCATTTCTTCCTTGACCAACTATGGAGATGTGCCAGTGGTGTTCTTGCCATATTCTGCTCTCCAATCTAATGTAGAAGGCGAGCCCACCAAAGTGAAAGTCTCTGAACTGGTAGAGGCTGCAGGAGAAAACCTTGCTAGTGTTTCCTCGGAGGGATCTGCAGCCTTTTCCTTAGCGTTGGTGAAGAAGCTGGTAGGCTCAGGAGCTTCCCTCTTTGGGGCAGGTGTCATGTAGATGCCACTGTGTCTGAATAAGTCAAGAAAGTAATGGGATAGAAGCATGAGCAGTTTAAGAATAAGATAACAGCTGTGGTCAATGAGAGCAGCACAGCATCAGAACAAAGTATACTGGATAGGCTGAACATCGAGGATTCAGCGTACCCACACGAGCAGCTTCCATTCCCTCTAGCCAACTGGATATTCTTATCAGGCATGAGCTGAAAGTCAGCCGTTCTGCTGACTGACCTGGTCCTCTCTTTGCTTGAAAATTGTTTTCTCCTCGAGACAAAGGAGCAATTTAGTTTGTGGAAAGTGGATAGGAAATCAGGTGGGGGAAGTTTGTGCTTCCTACTCCTATTCCCTACATGCTTAGTTTGGAAGGATGAGGTAGGTGAGAGCTGTTGACTGGAGATACTGCCTGCACGTGGGAGAATTGTAGTCCATTAACCTCGGTGATGTTACTGTGCAGTGGCAGACTTCAAGTGAATGTGAGGTAGTAGCGAAGAAGTTGGTAGCATTCACCTTTGCAGAGTACATAAAATCACTGGCCTTCTTACAGCACTTGTAGGCTTTTTGCTTGGTTCAAGAAATGGCAATGTCTGGACCCACTATCTGGGTCCTAGTAGGCTGAGTCTGGTGGCATAGCCTCCTTTGCCAATCCACGGGAAAGAGGATTAACACCCACCCTATCCACCACTTAACCCCATTTTAAGGTTTGAAAAACTTCACCACACTTAAGTGAGAACAGAGAGAGATATGGAGGACAAGTGTCTGGCTGGTATAACTACACGATTGCCATTACTGCCTTAGAGCTTGCAACCCAAAGTTTCAACTCATGACCCCACTTGCGCTCCTGATTTCCACTTTGGGAAGTCCTGTCCTGTGGAGCAACACAGCATGAAGGGCAGTTTTGAAGTGGTGCACTGTTGGGATTTACACATGGCACTAGTGACAATAAGGTCCTGACAGCAATAAACACTTCTACCTCTCTTACCGTGTGATTGCATAAAATGGGCGTCATAAAACACGGCTGCATATTTAATGAGGTGAGCAGTGGAAGGTAGGGTGAGAAAAATCGAGTCATAATGGAATAGGAGCCATGAAACTTCCTGAAAGTAACAGCCTAAAATGGAAATATTCAACCCCAAGTTAGAAGTCAATCTTGAATAAGGTAAATGAGTTTAGGATGTGAATTCCAGACTGACAGCTGAATGCCGGGAAGGAGATTCCTCATTAAATCTTGTATCAAGGTTCAGCTCAAAATAATTTCAGTTAGATATTTTTCTAAGATTTGTGGTGCAAGAGGGCAACAAGTTAGTAACATTGCATAATTACGTGCACTGATTTGATTTTATAAGTCTTTTAGGATTACTTGACCAATTTTGTATTTTATCTTAATAGGTAAAAACATATTTGTACAGAGTAGGAACTGATTCTCACAACTGAATATAACAATTAGGTGTTTTCATGAAATATCAATAGTTGGCTGACAAATTATCACATTTCTTAAAGAGTTGAGACCTACAATGTAATGAAGGGTCACTGTATTAGTTCTCCTCACCTGGAGGAAGTTAATCATGTGTCACACTGGAATGATTGGGCACATTCTCCTCCCATAATTCTTGATATGTTGGTCTCTACCATCTTGACTCACTGGTACCACTATATTCCCCTATAAGCCTCCTTTCTAGGATTTGAGTGTAGAGTGTACTACCCCATTTCTATTCTCACTTTTCTCTTAAGTCCTTCATAGTTGATGCTTCCAAACTCTCCAGCACCAAGTTTAACACCTTATGTTCAGGTTTCAGTGCTGTGGGTTCAACAGAAATGCTCCATATCAAACTCACAACATGAAATGTTGATAAATGATTGCTTTGTATCCTTCTCAACCTGCTGCAATCTTTGACACTGACCACACCATCCTCGTCCAATGCTTTCTCCATCATCTATCATCTTGTTTGGTTCCATTCCTACCTATGCAATTCTAATCAAATAATTAGTTTCATTTTCCTCTCCTGCACTGTTAGCCAAGGGTCCTCCATGGACCAATTCTTGGCCCTTCTATTTCACATGTCCATGCTGTCCTCTGGTGATGGGAGTTCCAAGAACCATGACATCAGGCTCCACACACACATTGATGACATTCATTTCTCAACACCATTACTTTTAGCCCCTTCACTACTTCTGATTTGTCTTGCTGTTTGACAGACATCCAATACCAAGTGAGCCAAACTTTCCTCCAACACTGGGTTTCAACCTCTGCCACGGGTCATATTCCCTAGCTACTGAGCCCATCTGGTTTGCAACCTTGTTTGATTCTAAAATGAATTACAACTATATAGTCACACTGTTGCGAATACTGCCTTTTTCTACCCTTGTAATATTACAGGTCTGTGCCTTTGCTTTAACTCAGCCACTGCTGAAACCCTCTTTCAAACTTGTGTTACCTCTAAACTTGACTCTTCCACTCCATTGCTGGTCTACATCCTGTTTTCCCACCCTTCATTAACTTGAGCTCATCCAAAACTCTGTTCGTCAAACTTCATCCCCATCACCCCTGTGCTTCCTCACCCATGTTAGATCCCAGGCCGAGTAACACATTAATTTTAAAATTCTGATCTTTGTTTTTAAATCCTGCTGGATCCTAACACCTCCTGGTAACTTCTGTAATTTCTTCCAGTCCCACAATCCTGTGTCTGTGCACCTTCAGTCTGGGCCTCTTGCTCATCTACAAATTTAATTACTTCACCATCAGTAGCCAAGCATTAGCTGCCTAAGCCAAGGTTCCAAACCTGTGTAAAACATTCCAAAAATGCAGCAGTAGTTGCCATGGAGCTCCAACCAAATGCTATCAAAGTGTCAAGGCTCCTTTTAAATTGTTTTTCAATAGTAAGCAGAGTTAAACTGCCCAACCTTGCCCTGAACTGCCTCATGAGAAAGTAAGTGCTTTTTCTTTTAAAAAAAGGCTGCAGATGAATCAGTCCACCCCCACCCTACCCCACCACCACCACTGTCTGTTTGCTCAGCCAGCACTTGAAAACACCCTTCCTTTCCTTTTCTCCTCCACCACTACCCCCCCCCCCCCAAAACACTCATCCCTCCATAGGCATTTTTACCCACCATCACTCTTGGCAACGTTTGAGCACCAAAATATTCTCAACTGGACTTGGTTAATCCACTCCAAAATCCCTCTCCCTTTCTTCCTATATAGATCTCTTTAAAATCTGCCATTTTGTTCAAGAGCAGGAAACTAATTCTCATAATATTTTCTGATTAACTAATCATCCTATGAACCACCTCAGCCCATTTTGCCATTTTAAAAGTAAAGAGGCAACTTGGAAGACAAACTTGGTATTATTTAAACAGCAGGGTAAGTTCTAATGCTCTGGCCAACAATCCTCCATCATTATCATCATGTAAAATGAACAAATTTAGCTTGTTGCTTTTCTTTCTGCATGCAAACTGACTGCTGCATGTCCCATACTTCAAAATAAATTAACTTGGTCAAATATTTGTGAATCATGAGGAAAGGAAGGTAATTGTTCCGACCTTACTGAAAGAGGCAGAGGAATGTACTCCTTTAAGACATCAACATGTGCAACTATGGACACAATTTATTGAACTATTTATAATGGCCCTTGAGTAAATTTCCCCACATTAAAGTTTGCATCTTATTTTTATCCTGTGGTATCCTGCATTTGAGAGTTGATGAATTGCCTATTTCTAAGCTTTGGTTGATGTAATTCAGACCATTAAAGCAAAAAGGAGTAGATTTCAAGCCCACAATAGTCCTTGCTGTATAACAGCTAATATTCAGTTTCATCCATTTACTTACATTAAGAATGCAAAACAAGCCCCTTCATCATGCTGTCACATCACCCACTTCTAGTAGCCATGCAACAGACTGCCTGATTGTCAGCAGAGCTGGGAAATAGTTGCTGGCATTGGAAAATTTGCTATTGTGGGGTTTATGCAGTAGCAACTGGGAATAGGACTTTAGAGTTACAGTAGATCTAACCTCTCCAGATGTAATCTATAATGTCTAATCTTGGCCTCTACTGCATTAACTGTGGCAGAAATGCAGACCTGTATTTTATCGGCCCTCTTGAGAGGTGTTGGAAGAGGTGGCAAAATGGCAATGTCTCAATGGTGGGAATGGAGTAAACTAGCTAGTCAAAGCAAACCCTAATTAGTATCCTCTTCCCACCCCTGCACCCCACTGCCCTCTCACACATTCTCCTGCAATGATGGAAAGGGTGCCTTCCTTAATGGCCCACTCACATTTGGTTCTTCCTTTCCCCCTGCCCCTCCCCGTGGCAATAACCGGTGCCCAATCACTGGAGCCTGCCAGGCCTCAGCATCATGAAGCTTGCCTGGCCTTCAAAGATGTCTGAAGCTGGAGGAACTATCATCTTTCTGCTGCCTCGGGAACGCAACGCCCCTGCCACCCTCTACTTGTGCTGGCAGCTCTGAGAGCTAGGCCCCAATCTTCAATTGGACATCAGTCCCTGCTACAGCATCCGGACAATAAGATGTTACCCAGAATCCACTCATCCATTCAAGTGGTCTTGGGACACAGTTTTGATCCTGAAAACTTCTGATATAATTCTGGCTTGTTTCCTGAATCCCCCAGACGTTTTGCCTGCATTCAAAGTTCACTCCATCATCTTTTTTATCGTTTAAATCCCTACTGTGAAATAGCTTTCCGGTTCAATAAAAGAGGCAGTTTTTAAATCAAGTCAATTTATTTCATTAGGATTTTTTTGCTCTTATTCAACTGCAATACAACAGGGAAATCTCAAATTTTTTTTGTGAATTGTACTCTTTTGGAAAGACCCAGGGTAATTTACTAATTTAAAGTATTGTACTTCGGGGTGTAAATCGATAAAGATAGGTTAGACAGAAAAATAAAATGTTTCCTTACTTCTGCCACTTCTTGTTATCAAGGATTGACTGCAACACACATTATAGATACTCTCTTGTGGTATTCACAGAAATGTCTATACACCCACAAACCCTGGTATAAAATTACTCCTCCAAAATATCAGTCTTGATTTATATAAGAGCACAAACACATTAGCTTTCACTAACCATGCCACAGATATTTTCTATGATAGCAACGTGTTCAAAGATGTTTGAAATTGTCACAGTTCAAAATTTTCATGGGCTAAACAGCTAATATACCTGATGGATTACAAAGGTGTTGTGTAACTGCACTCTCCAGTACAGTCTTAATACAAAAGTGTTAGTTTTAGCACAGTGTTAGCACTTCTTATAAAACTAGATATGATCTATGAAGGATATAAGTTACATAATTGGCGTGTTAAAAGGGACAAAATGTGACTATTTGTAATATATTATTACATAGCACATAGGGTAAAAAAAAATGACATTTAAATAGTGCCTTCAGTATAAACGTTGCATAACACTTCCTGTATACGTTAAACTTATTGTCATCGTATTTACCAGCACATCTAACTGATCAGCTCAGTCGGTTTCAGTGTTCATTTGGTCACTCTTTTATATTGAAATGATGGTCCAGAAAGTAATCATTTTAAAAGATCATTGAATTTAAGCTCTTTAAAGCATCTTTCCAGAGGACATAAGAAATTACATGTGTACATTAGGTTTTGAGCAGAGCTATCAAATGCAATGTCTCAGAAACAACAAAGATTGTTTAAGATTCCAGTAAGCGGTCACACATTGCATAATTTAGGTTGTTGTATTCTACTCTTAAAAATAAGGTATCTACAAATCAACAAAAGGTAGATTTAGTGAAAGGACTGTAGCAGCAGTGTCCTCGGGCTAAGATGACTGCTCTTCAACCATAGTTTTAACAATAACTGCAGGATCCTGCACCCCAGCTTCAAAGTCAGAAGTTGAGCCTGTCCACAGTTGGGGGATTTGCCCTGCAACCATCTAGTAGCCATTGGATCATTAACTGGTTTGAGCTGGAATCTTCCATCCCTTTTGGAAACCAGATCTGTAACCAAGAGCTGGCAGCTGGCAGGCAACTCTCTTTCTCAACCAAATTCCCAAGTGGTGATGGCTGCTGTGACTGCAGGCAGCCATTTGCAGACAGAGCAGGGACCATGGAGCCCAGATGAAGGTGGATCCAGGCTGACAGGTCTTGCTGCAAGAGATTAAAAGGAAGAATGCCTTGAGGGAGTCTGTTACGGGCACAGCTTACCCATACCGGAGGCATCAGCACCACAAACTCCCTTCCACCCCAACTCAGCCATAAATAAAATCCCAGTGATACTTGGAAGTAGCCTTCAGATCCCTCAATTGTCCCATGGGGGAGCCAGATCCCTTCTCTAACACAATAATATACCAGCTGAATTGTGAGGTGAGAAAGTGATGACACAGTACTGTTGCCATGGTGCTGAATCTCACACTCCAACTCTCTGCCTGCCATCTTGTCCTGAAGGAGGCAGAGAATTCTAGATTGGATTCCCTACAGTGTGGAAACAGGCCCTTTGGCCCAACAGGTCCACATCGACACACCCAAACCCTTTTTCCCCCCTCTGACTAATGCACCTAATTGACAATTTAAGCATGGCCAATTCACCTAATCTGTGCATCTTGGGAGGAAACCAAGATGTACAAACTCCACACAGTCACCCGAGGCTGGAATCGAACCCGGGACCCTGATGCTGTGAGGCAACAGTGCTAACTACTGAGCCACCGTGCAGCCCCTGCATTGCCGCCCCCTAGCCTTTGTATAATTTATTGTTACACTTGAAGTGATTTATTTTTACTTGCTTCTGCTTTGATCCCTCCCCTCTCATTGCCTGCAGTCAAAACAAACTTTACCAAGTGGTTCTTTAAAATTTATCCTCTCGCCTTTTCAAATATATCTGGAACAGCAACCAAAAAAAATAATTTCGGTCAAAACTGTAAGCAGATTGAAAAGACACAAGACTGCAGGATTAGAAATTCGACCTAATGATACGAGAGAGTATATGAAGCGATTATTTTGTTTAAATAAAATACCCCAGAATGGGAGCTCCACAACTGATAAAATAATCATTGTGAGATATATCCATTGCTCCATACATTTAATCTTATTGTGGAATAAAACAGTCTACACAAAATCAATTATCACCTCATCTACCTTCAAAGAAATGTGGATCAGATTCCACCCAGATTGCAAGTGTTTCTTGAAGAAGTGCTGCTCTTTTATTCAATGTGTTTTTGTTGTGTCTTTTCTTCTGCTCACCATCATTGCATGTCTACACGCTTATGTTTCATGATATATTTACTAAGACTTGCTTTCACAGCCATTACTCATTGCTAGTAACTATCTCCAGCTCCAACTCATTCTGAGGATTACCATTTAATTTCCACACTTACAATTTCATTTATCATGTATACCCACAACATTTAATATCACTCTAAACACTGTTCACACTGCTTCCAGAGAAACTTGCTCTATCATCTGCCATGATATATATGTTCTTCTACTCTGTTCTATTTTCAACTTCTGCCTCATGCAGCATTTTAACAAATAAAATGTCTTGTTTGCTTTTCCAAACTTATTTGAAGAAAAGCTGGGCAACAGATTAGGTTAGATTACTTACAGCATGGGAACAGGCCCTTCGGCCCAACAAGTCCACACCGACCCGCCGAAGTGCAACCCATCCATTCCCCTACATTTACCCCTTACCTAACACTACAGGCAATTTAGCATGGCCAATTCACCTGACCCACACATCTTTGGACTGTGGGAGGAAACCAGAGCACCCGGTGGAAACCCACGCAGACACAGGGAGAATGTCGGGAATTGAACCCGGGTCTCAGGCGCTGTGAGACAGCAGTGCTAACCACTGTGCCACCGTGCCGCCCTTTAAACACGTTTATAGTCAGTGCTTTCTTAACAAATGGAGATAAACAAAGAGAGATAGGAACATGAGCAGGAGCGAAAAGAGAAATAAAGGTTCACCAAAGTTATGATCAACTATGCAAATTACCCATAAAAGAGGTGCTGCTATTGTTGGAGACCAATCATCTCTCAGCTGGGCAACTCTGCAGGAACATTCAGGGTAGATATTTTCCAAATCAACCTATCTAAAGAGGTTATGACACACCTCAGGAGAGAGTTGAACCTCTTGTTGGGTCTGGGTGTGATGCTCTTCGGAGGACTGGTTTGTACTCAATGGGCCGAATGGCTGTCTTTCACACTGTAGGGATTCTCTGATTTAGTTAGAGGCAATGAGGAGTTTACAAGATCAAAGAGGTGTGATGGAGGGCAGTTTCAGGAAGATGGAGACACTGCATTTACAGTCAGGTTGGCTGCTCGAAATGGTAGGAGAGGTAGCTAGGTGGTGCAGGAGTCTCCTGTGGCTCTCCATCTGAAATAAGTATGCTGATTGTGGGATCTTACAGAAACATAAAATAGATAAGACGAGAGGGAGAGAGGATGTTTGCACAGGTGGGTGAAACTAGGACAAGAGGGCATTGCCTCAAAATTAGGGGGAGCAGATTTGGGACCGAATTGAGGAGGAACTTATTCACCTGGAGGGTTGTGAATCTATGGAATTCACTGTCCAGTAAAGTAGTTGAGGCTTCCTCAGTAAATGCCTTTAAAGTTAAGATAGATACTTTTTTTGAACAGTAAAGGAATTAAGGGTGTTGGAGAGAGGACGGGCAAGTGGAGCTGACGCCGGGAAAAGATCAGCCGTGATCATATTGAATGGCAGAGCAGACTCGAAGGGTCAGATGGCCTACACCTGTCCCTAGTTCTTATGTTACATTCTTATGTTTTGGATGCTATAGTAAGGGGATAGCTTTTCAGAGGAGTATAGAGCTGACAGCCAGGTTTCTGGTATCATGACTAGCTCTACTGTAATAAGTCAGGGTCCAAGCATTTGATTGTAATAGGGGACTGTCTAATCTGTGGCACGGACAGATGTTTCTGCAGTTATCAGCAAGACATCAGCATGGTGTGTTGCCTCCCTGGTGCCAGGGAGGTAAACCCCAGTGACCTCCTGCACATTCTTCTGCAGGGGTGCAAAGGGAGGTGTGGGAACCAAAGCGATATTGACAAAAAAGAGATAATGAGACTGGTTCAATAGATAAGTCAGTCTCATAGGCAAGGTAAACAAGAGCATGACTGGGAACAAGGTAAAACTGATTAATTATACTGCATTTATTTCAATGCAAGAGGCCTGACAAGTAAGGCAGATGAACTTGGGACAGGTTGAGACCATGGGACTGGGATATCATATCTATTACAAAAACGTGACTCAGGGATGGACAGGACTAGCAACGTAATGTTCTGGGATATAGATGCTATAGGAAGGATAGAAAGGGAAGCAAGAGAGGAGGGGAGTGGCATTTTTGGTTAGGAAGAAGGTTACGGCTGTACTTAGGGAGGATATTCCTGGGAGATCATCCAGTGAAGTTATATGGGTGGAGCTTAAAAATAAGAAAGGTTGATTACCTTGTTGGGATATATTGTAGGCCCTCCAGTAGTCAGCAGAAAATTGAGAAGCAAATATGTAAGGAGATCTCAGATATCTGCAAGAAAAATAGGGGGTTATAATGATAGAGGATTTTAACTTTCCAAACATAGACTGGGACTGTCATCGTGCTAAGGGCTTGGATGGTGAGAAGTGTGTTAAGTGTGGATGAGAAAATTCTTTTATTCAATGTGTGGATGTACCTGAAAAAGGCTCAGCAGGTCAGGACTGGGGAGAAGGAAGGGAGTTGAGAAATAAATGGAGGGAAAGGGGGTGGGGCTAGGGGAAAGGTAGACAATAGGTGGTCGAAGATGGGGGGTGATAGTGACGGGTCCCACCCCAGTCGTGAAGAAGGTCCTGCCCAAAACATCAACTCTCTTGCTCCTTGGATGCTGCCTGACTCGTTGTGCCTTTTCTAGCACCACAGTTTATCAACTCTGAATTCTCCAGCATCTGCAGTCCCTATTGTCTCTTATGTGGATGGCTCTACTATAATAAGTCAGGGTCCAAGCATTTGATTGTAATAGGGGACTGTCTAATCTGTGGCACAGACAGATTTTTCTGCAGTTATCAGCAAGACATCAGCATGGTGTGTTGCCTCCCTGGTGTCAGGGAGGTAAACCCCAGTGACCTCCTGCACATTCAACTGCAGGGTTGGAAAGGGAGGTGTGGGAACCAAACTGATATTGAGAAAAAAGGCTGGGACTGGTTCAGTAGATAAGTCAGTCTCATAGTCTAGAGAAGGAGTAATACTTGGCCATCTGTTGAGAAATAAGGCAGGCAAGTGACTGAGGTGTCAGTGGGGAAGCACTTTGACGAAAGTGATCATAATTCTAGCAGTTTTAAATAGTTATGGAAAAGGATAGAACTGATAAAAAAAAATTTAAAGTTCTAAATTGGAACTAAAAGACCAATTTAGGTGGTTTAGAAAGGAACTTTCAAAAATTGATTGGGGGGAGGTTGTTCACCGGTAAAGGGATGGTTGGGAGGCCTTTAAAATTGAGATAATGAGAGCTCAGAGACAGTATGTTCCTAATAGTGTGAAGGGAAAGGCCGATAGGCGTGGGGAATGCTGGGTGACCAGAGGAATTGAGACTCTGGTCAAAAAAAAAGGAGGCAGATATCAAGTATAGTCAGCATGGATTGGGTGCATCCCTAGAACAGTATAAAGGCAGGAGGAGTATAGTTAAGAGGAAAATCAGGAAGATAAAAAGGGGACATGAGACAGCTTTGGCAAATAGAGCTAAGGAGAATCCAGAAGAATTCCATAAATATATTCAGGACAAAAGAGTACTTAGGGAGAGAATAAGGCCCCTTAATGATCAGTGTGGCCTTCAACATATGGAACCACAGGAGATGGGTGTGATACTAAACAAATATTTTGTATCAGTATTTACTGTGGAGAAGGATTTGGAAGCTAGGGAAGTTGGGGGAATGAATATTGATGTCTTGAAAAAGTTTATATAATTGGACATGCTGAAATCTTTAGATAAGTCCCTGGGACCTGATCAGGTGTTTCCCAGAACCTTTTGGGAAGCTAGGAAAGAGATTTGTCTCATTGACAGTCACGGGTGAGGTGCCAGAAGACTGAAGAGTGGCTAATACAATGTCATTATTTTTAAAAAAGGCTGTAAGGAAAAGCCAGAGGACTATAGACCAGCGAGCCTGACATCAATGGTGAGTCAGTTGTTGGAGGCAATTCTGATGGACAAGGCTTACATGCATTTGGAAAGCCAAGGACTGATTAGGGATAGTCAACATGCCTGTGTGTGGGAAATCAAGTCTCATTCATTTTAATGTTTGATGGAATGTTTAAGTTAAAGTAAAACCCTCTCCTGAGAGAAGTTATGAGCTTCATGTCCTTGATGGTTTGCAAGTGTAAAAAGAAAAAGAATGCTGAATGATTTTACAAAGCTTTTTTATTTGCATGATGATGGCGAAATGGTAGTTGCAATTTATTAATCTAGTTTATATGGCAGCTGTTTGGCTTCTGATTGATGTTTAATGTAAGTCTGATCAATCTGGCTACAAGCATATGGAAGTTTTTGGGAATGGGACTTTAAGTGAAATGACAGATATCAATGATGTAGGAAAGAAACACCAATTAGTTTTCTTCCATAGCAGGTATCCTATAACCACCAGTGAGAGTGGGGAGGTTCTGATCATAGCTATGTGCCCATCCGAGAATAATTATCAAATTGCTTTTGTTTTTCCCCATGGGTGCCACAGCAGGCATGAGTTTCTCGCAAATCTATTGCAGACAAAGTTGTCAGGTAGAGTCAAAATATCATATACACAAATGTGGAGTTGTCCCCTTAAAGGCAAGGTTTACATACAAACAGGAGTCAGAAATGTCTTGGGTAACTATCCTTTAGCTTTTATTTCAAAAATACACTTTATTCATAAAAAAAACTTTGTATATATATATATATATATATATATTGTCAGAAAAGTCATTCGGTTTTGTACAGTTGCATATCAAGTAAGGCAACAAAACATTGAACTTTGACTCCATGCAAAAAAACCGAAGATCTCTCTTACACACACATTAATAATATTTACTATATTTAAGGCATTAGGAGGGACTGATAATTGCATGGACCCCAATTTACCATCAGCAGGAAGCCCTCAGACAGTGGTCTTTCCCCTCTGGGCCTTGGCAGCACCTGCCCCAGGCTTTAGTGTGCAGCCCTCAGCACGTGGTCTGGGACCTTGGCATGTGCCAGTCTGCAACACTCGGTCAGGGTCAACGACTTGTTCTGGAAGACCAACAAATTCCGGGCAGACCAAAGAATGTCTTTCACCGAGCTGATGGTCCTCTAGGTGCAATTGATGTTTGGCTCGGTGTGTGTCTCGGGGAACAGACCAGAGAGCACAGAGTCCCATGTCATGGATCTGCTCAGGTCAAGCCTCAACAGAAACCATTGTGTCTTCCTCCAGACTTCCTTTGCAACGGCACATTCCAGAAGGAGATGTCTGACAGTCTCAACTCCACCCTGCCACCCACCCACTCACCATTAGCCACTTGTAAGTCTGCATGTCATGGCATAGACCGACCGGGCGTACATAAAGGATCTCTCAGGTAGTACCCTTCCATCATCAGCCAAGTGATGTGTTGGGGTGTGAGAAAGTTCTGGTAATGAGGAATTCTGCCAAATGTCTTTAACAGTCTGCTCAGAGAACCAGGCAACAGGATCCAGCCTCTCCTTTTACCTCAGGGTGTCTAGAACACTGTGTGCTGACTACTTCCTGATGGACTGATGGTCAAAAGTGTTTTCCTTGCAAATTTCTCGACAAAGCACAGGTGATAGGAAACGGTCCAACTACCCAGAGCGTTCCACAGCAGCAAGGCCAGTCCCATCCTTCACAAAACCGGAGGCAGATAGAACCTCAGTACATAGTGACACTTGGTGTTGGGGTCCTGAGGGTCTACGCACAGCTTGATGCAGCTGCACACAAGGTGGCCATCAAAGGTGGTTCTCCCCCCACCTTATCCAGAGATTTGAAAACGGAGCTCCTACAGACAGAATCTATCTTAGATTTCCAGATGAAATGGAAGATGGTTTGGGTAACTGAAACAGCACAGTTTTGGGGAATGGGCCAGACCTGCATCATGTACAACAGAGAGTGCCTCACACCCGATAACCAAGTTTTTACCCGCAATGGAGAGGGAGAAGTGCTTCCAAAAGACTAGTTTCTGCTTCACTTTGGCGATGTTCTCCTCCCAAGATTTTGTGCACACTCTGGCCTCTCTGATCCATATTCCCAGCACTTTCAGGTAATCTGTCCTAATAGTGAGGGGAATGAAGGATCAGTTGGTCCAGTTCCCTAAGAACATGACCTCATTCTTGCCTCGATTTACCTTGGCTCCCAAGACCAGTTCAAACTAGTTGCAGATGCTCATGAGTCTGCACGTTGACAGTGGATCTGGTCTGAAAACAGTGATGTCATCTGTGTACCGGGAGGCTTTAACCAGCTGGTCTCAGCGGCCTGGAATCATCACCCCCTCAGGCTCGCATCCTTCTCGATGGACTCAGCAAAGACTTTATTACAACACACAAACAACGCAAGAGGGGATGGGTAGCCCTGCCTGACACCTGATCTAATTCGCATGCTTTCTGAATCCCACCCACTGATAAAGACTGTGCTAGCGATGTTGGAATAGAGCAGTCGGATCCAATTGCGGATTTCCCCTCCCCCCCAAGCCAATTTTGGAGAGCATGTCTCACATGTACATGTGCAATATCCTTTCAAAAACCTTCTCCTGGTCCGGGCTGAAGAGGAAGGCTTTCACCCCACTCTCCCGCACGTACGTGTTCGTATCTGAGGAGCACGAGGCTCTCTGAGATCATCCTACCTGGTACAGCACAGAGCTCTGGTCTGAGATCAATGATCTTAAACAGGATTTTGGAAGTCTGCATTCAGCAATGATTATTGTTGCCAATTTCTAATTTCCTTCCTCTCCCCTTTCCGCTTGTGGATGAGGGTGATGGTACCTTTCCTCATGGATTCGCACATGGTACCTGCCAGAAGCATAGCGTCACGCATCTCCAAAGGTTCTGGCCAATCAAGTCCCACAGAGCTGAATACAACTCGGCCAGTAAGCCATGGCTTCTGGGAGTTTTATTCTTTTCTAAGGACTCAAGGGCCTTAGTCAGCTCATCCAAAGATAAAGACTGTTCCAGACTCTTAGCATACTGTTGTTTAAGACTTCCATGACAGTTGACAGGAATGACTGGTAGGCCACTCTGGTGTGTGGGCTGTCTCATACAGCCTGGCATAAAGGATTTGCTAATCCTCCATATGTCAAACTAAGATTACATTACGGAGCCATCTTCCTCCTTTATTCTACTCAGCACATAGTTCTCCCTGTGCACCTTCTGGAAGAAGAAACATGAGCACATCTCATCTTGCTCCACAGTGCAGATCCTGGACAGAGGCTTATCTTGGAGGCCTCCGAGACAGAGCAAGGCTTGCTGGCTCTTCTCCTGGAGGTCTTCCAAGACATTAACCTCCATCATCTACAGCAGGAATATGTTCTGCATGCTTTTCTGGAGTTTGGACAGTTTTGCCCACCTCTCTCTCACCTTCTGAACACCTTTGATATGCCTTAGCAACTAACTGGAATGTAAGGGTCATAGGCAAGTGGGTAGGCAGATGCCCTTCTCCACTCAGGATTAGCATCTTGTCTCAAGGGTGTTATGGTCTGTCTAAATGTCCAAATAGAATGCCTTTATTTGAAGTCGAGTTGGATCATATATTAAAATTATTTTCAAAATCACACCAAAGAAGTATAAATATCTTCTGCAGGGCAGGAAAATTAGACAATGGCTTCAAGCAACTGTAATTTTTAAAATAAATTGGACGTGACCTTGATGATTGGTAGGTTATTTATACAAATACCAGCCTATGATACTCAATTTAAATATAATTAGTTGAAATCTGTAACTTACATTCTTAAAATAGTTTTAATTATTGTGCTGTTCGATGAGCTCAGTCAGGACACCAGCAAATTACTGCATTTGAGCTGCTTGACCTCAGGGTAAAGGGGAAACTGCCGAGGTTTCCAGTCATAGTCACACTCATGATGGTTGCAGACAAAGACGTTGGTACGGATATTAGTAAATGCCTAAGCATAGATTTAATTGCCCAGTGTCTAAGCACTACTGTTTTGTGTGGCAAGAGCACTGGCAATGGGAGAAGTGTGTTCTGTCTTGAAAGGCTTACTGAATGGCTTGAACTGTCAAAAGGTGGGACTGGGAATGTTACTCAGTTTTACAGCAACACCCCAACTTGTATCCCCAACCCATACCAGTAGTTGTCATGTTAATAATAAAAGGTCTAATAATCAGTCCCTAATAATTAACTCTGTGGGACCTTATTCAAAGCAATAAAACATTTTATGTTGCAAGAAAGAAATTACGGCTACCCCACTAGTTTCTGATTATCTTTTCTCAGGCTTTTGCAGAGAAATTAGACAATACTTTCAGATTGCTTAATATTGCTCAGGAGTGATTAAAGTTACTTAATAGCCAAAACAGAAATAGATCAATTGGCACACTGCTCAGATTAAAATCACCTTGTAAAATATTTAAACTGATCTTATTAATGCGTATCAGCTAAATGAATAGTTTATTAAAATCATTTTGCATGGCTTTTAAAAATTAAAATGTATTAACATACAGGTTATGTCAATCAGATCAATGTAGTTGATTACATCAAGATACACAATGCTTAGATTTAAAAATCACTTACAACTGCTCTGAAAACCAATATGTTAAAAGCACTCAGATAGATCAAGTCACATGACAGTTTCATAAAGTGGCCTCTTACGTTTTGACTGAGAAGGAAGAATTGAGTGATTTTTTATGGCCCTTCCCCCATAGTCAAGACCTCTTTAGCTCTGCTACCAGTCACTAATCAATCACACCTATCTACGCTCAAACATTCATCCATGAGAAACTTTACACTGAACAGAATTCAAATAAACTTGGGCAGAAACTTGAACCACAAGCTCATTGGATAAGTAGTACCATTTCGAGCAAAGTTTGGACACAATTTCTCATTTGTACCCAAAACACAGATTTATCCCTAAATATTTAATCTCTCTAAACTGGGTAACCATCGAGTGGATTTGCCAAGTTATTGAGCTTTTAAAACAGCTGGTAATAACTGAATGTAAATATCTTAAACTTCATTCATTTGAGATAGGCAAGTCAGATATGTCTGTAAACCAAAGAACAGAAATCCTAGGTATACAAAATAGTATATATACACCAGCATAATACGTAAGACCATAAGAAATAAGAACAGGAGTAGGCCATTCAGCCCCTTGAGCCTGCTCTGCCATTCAAGATGATCATGGCTGATCTGACAATCCTTATGTCCACTTTCCTGCGCTTTTCCCATAACCTTTTCTTCACTTGCTGATCAGGACTCTCAGCCTTAATTATATAGAGGGATTCTACTCACAGGGCTATTATTGGCAAGGCACTCCAAAGACTCTCAATTCTTCGGGAGAATAAATTCCTTATCTCAGTCTTAAATTGGCACCCCCTAATTCTGAGACTATGCCCTTTGGTACTAGACTGCCTCATAAGTGGAAACATCCTCTCAGGATTTACCCTGTCAAGACTCTTAAGAATTTTTGGTATTTCAATGAGATCACCACTCGTTCTTCTAACCTCTAGTGAGCAGAGTCCCAATCCGTGAAGCCTTTTCTCATAAGTCAATCCCTCCATACCAGGAATCATCCTAGTGAACCATCATTAAACTGCTTCCAATGAAATTATATCTTTAGTTAAATAAGAGGACCAAAACTGTTCACTGGATCTCAAATGTAGTCTCACCAGCATTTTGTGCAGTTGCAGATTTCTCTCCTCTTGTACTCCAAACCCCTTGAAATAAGGGCCAACGTTCCAGGACCCTTCCTGATTACCTGCTGCACTTGTAGGTTTTGTGCACAAGTGTCCCCAAGTCATTTTGTGTCGCGGCTTCCTGCAGATATTCTTTGCTTAAACAATATTCTGTTCTTTTGTTTTCTGCCAAATGAAAAACTT